>NW_021604594.1:10299218-10299994 GCF_004785775.1 Grammomys surdaster
GGGAGAGGGAGACTTTGCAGGACTTTTGTTAGAGATAATCTAACCAGGGATCTTAAAGGTTGGCAGCATGTTTCATTCCCTTGGGAAGATTTATAAAATTTTCAAGTCTTAATTTCCACCTTAAGTTGCTGGTTTAGTTGGTCTGGGATGATGGTGACCTTAAATGGGTTTGATTGGGTTGGGTTTGGTTTTTGAGCTCACCGTATCATTTAACATGCTGCCACTATTGTGTACCCTTGGTCCTGAAATGGCAGCAAAGTACAGAAGGGGTAGATTGGGAGAAATTGAACCATGGAAAGGTTGCACATGCCTGCTGATACAATGCAAGAAGCAATGGAAAAGACAGAGGCAAGGGTAGTCTCCTTTGAGGCAGATGACAGGAGAATGACATTGTCATTCAAAGAAATAGAGATGTCAGAAGGATAAGCATGTTTAAGAAAGAAAAGTTTAGTCTCTGAAGTCTGGACTCATAGTGCTGGGACAAGCCCTATACTCTAAACTAAACATTTGGAATGAACAGGATTTTAGCTAAATATGATGGTACATAACCGTAATCCCAGCATTCAGCAGGCATGGAAAGGCAGAGCTCTGTAAGTTCTAGACCAGCCAGAGATGCATAGTGAAACCCTGCCTGCTGTCCCCCAAAAGTTCTTATATAAATTTGGGGGTTGGAGAGATGAAGAGGTGGTTTCGCAGTTGGTTTTGCATCACCTAAATTGGGGGATCATTAATCTCTGAATGATGTTGACAGAGCTCAGGAAAGAAAGAAAGAAAGA
>NW_021604594.1:10300094-10319978 GCF_004785775.1 Grammomys surdaster
AGGGAGGGAGGGAGGGAGGGAGGGAGGGAGGGAGGGAGGAAGGAAGGAAGGAAGGAAGGAAGGAAGGAAGGAAGGAAGGAAGGAAGGAAGGAAAGACCAACATAAAATTACTGAGCCTGCTAGTTTGTGTAACAGTAAATAACTTTTAGAATGATCAAGAAATAATATTGTGCAGATTTTCATTTAGTGACATTCATGTCAGCTCACTACTTATTAAAATTTTAATTAAGAAACTTAATACTGATACAGCTAGTACTATCAATGCCAATGGCACATCACTGACATGCACATAGACCCAAGATAGTTTGTAAAGTTCTTCTTGGCCCATATAACCTTCCACAGCAGTTTGATTTTATGGAGGTAAAATGAACTTGATTCTGAGGATTGTATGAAAATGATTTCTGTTATTTTTCTTTCTCTCAGCACACCATAGAATATGTATAAAATATGACATGCCTTGACTTAAGTGTAGAATGTTCCCCTACAGGCTTCTGGGTGTGAGCACTTAATCTCTAGCTGGTGGCACCATTTATGGAAGTTGTAGAAAATTTTGGACATGAATCCTAGACGGCAGGTGTAAGACCACGGGGCCTTAGAGCCAGGGCTTCTGGATTAGTCTGACAGGTTCCAGCTGAGACTGTCTTCTTCCTGGTTAGCATCATGCAACAAGCAGCTGGCCAATACTCTCAATACCATGGAGCCAGCCACCACCATGCTATTTGTTGTGATGCTGGACTGTAGCCCCTCAAACTGTGAGCCAAAATAAACTCCCTGGAGTAGCCATTTGCCAAGTCACAACAGTGAGTGCATAAGTATTATATGAAGTTTATGGGCTAGTGGAAAATCATCATCATATTTGTGACAAATCAAGTTTCAGGCCAGTCCTGTTGGGAAACAAGAAGAAATTGCTGGTGTTGTCAAGTAGACTCATACTTGAATTTTAACATGAAATCAAATATGTCTAACTTTGAAGGGAAGGTCCAAGGAGAAATAACCCCTGGCCTCTCTTTTACTGTTTGATAGTAATTGCTTCACTGTGAAATGTTCACAAACATGAGCTTCTTAAGGCAGAGTTTAAAATTAGGTTTCTCTCTGGGATAAATGTACATTTGCTAAAAATCAGCTGCCCATCATCCAAACTACAAAAAGAGTTATCGCGAAAGCCAGGCTTAATTCCCTTTAGTTCTCAAATAAGGTTGGTTTCCATAATGGTTATACTGCTGAGAAACCTATAACGAAATTCACGAGTTCCTCGGAGTCTCCTCATGTTAATTCATGACCTTGGAGATCCATCCTCTTCCATGAGTCCAGCGTTCCACGGTGACTCACACCTGCAGCACGTTCACTACTCTCTAACTTCCAGCTTCTTTTTACTTTTAAATACATGTCTTCTCATACAGTGGAATATTTTCAGCCATTAAAATTAGAAGTTTTTAAAAGAAGATAAAGAACAAAGAAACTCACACAAATGCATACACATTATATCCACAGTGTTATAATCTATGGGGAAAAAAAACAGTTAAATAAATTTTAACAAAAAACTGAACTAAGAGCTGGGCGGTGGTGGCACACGCCTTTAATCCCAGCACTTGGGAGGCAGAGGCAGGCGGATTTCTGAGTTCGAGGCCAGCCTGGTCTACAGAGTGAGTTCCAGGACAGCCAGAGCTACACAGAGAAACCCTGTCTCTAAAAACAACAACAACAACAACAACAACAAAAAAAAAAAACTGAACTAAGTTTAATGGTTAGGCCTAGAGGATGGATTGGAGATAATTTGTAGAGTTTCAATTTTCTGTGTCCTAATTATATGAAAGAGATTATATTAAAAATGTTGTCAGGTGTAAGAAAAATGGCTCAGTTAGTAAGATGTTAAGAATGTACTGCTCCTCCAGAGGACCTGAGTTTGATTCCCAGTACCCCGTTCAAGTGACTCACAATCATCTGTAACTCCAATTACAGGAAATCTGACACCTCTGGCCCCTGTGTTGCGCATGCGAACACGCACACACACACACACACACACACACACACACACACACACACACACTTTAAGATAATACATCTTTTTAAAATATTATCAGAAAACTCATTAATACTAATATGGCTTATTCTTATTTGTAATATAGAATCATGGGTAGTACAGAGGACAACTGTCATATTCACAGAAGATAGAAAAGGGACACAATCCCTAAGGAAGCTTTGGCATTGTTAATGAAAGAGGGCATATAGACATGTTGACGGTAAATTTCCTTAGAGGTGAGTGTCACAAAACACAACACGGATAATACTGTGGTAAGGTGGTTCTTAATGTGCTGGCATGCCTGGTTCAAAGGACCATCAGGGGAGACTTAGGAAAGAAAAAGTCAGAAGGGGACAGACTGGAGATGCAGTGGTATGGGGAAGGGCCATGCTAGTCTTTGGTCAATGACTGAGTCAAACACAACAGCCTTCATTGTTAAAGGGCTTCCCCACCAACTGGAAGATTCCTATAATAAAATTAACCTTTGCGGGCTGCTTTAGAGAAGCTTCAAGTATACAGTTAAAAGGGATTAGAGTATTCATGAGGGAGCACATGCCTCGATGGTGTGCTTAATGCTAGAATTTTTATGGAACCATGCACTTTGTGGGGACAGGGACTTGGTGTTGTCTGCGGCTAGCCACATTGTAGGCACTAAAATTTACCCACTGAATGACAATATGACCAGAATGAAATTAGTATGCAAGCTCATGTAAGAATGGCTATTGAGTTACTTAAGTTACTAGAAAAAGCACTCAAAAACCCCTATACATATTAGCTATATTGTTAGATAAAATAGTAACAATATTGTAGGTTTTCTTTGAGTTTAACAGACAAATCAAATTTATACACATTAATCACTGAAATTATTGTTGCTATTTTTGACAAGTCAGTGGCTCTTGTGCCTTCATCATCTCACTGAATCCTCACAATAAACATGTGAGTTGTCCTCAATTTTTTTAATAGATGAGGGCATCATGATTCTACCAGTAAAGTAATTTGTGTCCTGACTTATAGGTTCTTTTCCCTGCCTAGGTCTGCCTTATCTCAAAAACCCATGTGCCAAGAGCAGTGTTGAACTCACATCACTCGGATGTGCGGTGGTTATGACGTACTGTTGAAGATTTTGTATTTACTCATTTATTAGGGAAACTGTTGCGGAGTACCGACTATTTGTCAGGAAATGCGGTTTTAAAGATTAAGATGAGAGTTTTCTGGAAACTCACAAACTGTAAGAGAAAGCCTGCAGCTTTAAGGAAATAATTGAAGCAGTTCAGTAGGTCCACCATGGGAGCCACAGGAAGGTGCTCCATTGTAATAGGAGGTCAAGAGAGGGTTCCCAGCCGTACGACTCTGCAAACAGACTGCAAGAGTGAGTAGGATTTGGACATGCGCATTATGGTGGGAGAGGGTCTTTGTTATGTTTTAGATCTTAACTGTACCTAAAGGCTTCTTTTATAAAGGCCTGGTTACCAGCCAGTGGAGATGTCAGGAAGTGGTGGAACGTCCAGGAAACAGGACCTCACAGAAGGAAGTTAGATCATTGGGATCATGCTCTTTAGTCATCCCTGTCTTTCACTCTATTGCTTAAAAGCCACCACAAAGCTAGGATCTTCCTTAGCCACATATATCAGCCATAATCTACTGTGCTGTCATAGGCCCAAAAGCAACAGGACCATAAGACCACAAACTGAAACTGTGAGCTGACTGAAATCAACCTTTCCCCTTTTACATCAGTTTTCTCAGGTATGTTGTTGCAGCAATCGAAAGCTAACATTAATACAGGCAGCCAGGAACCACGGATAACTCATGGGCAGAAAATATGTGGCATAGATGGGGTAGATGATCTGAATTGGGGAGGAGGAAGGGAGAAACCAAAACCAGTAGCTGAAGATGGTGGTTTCCAGTGTGGTCAGGAGACCTTCAGTATGAGCTTCTAGAACATAAGAGAAATTCAAACACTTGGTCCTGATGCAAGTCCACCGATCCGGAAACTTCCAGATGGGCCTAGTAATGGGCTTTTGATGAGCCCTACCAGAAAGCCCCACCAAAAACTTTGGGTCTATGTCACTAGAGACCATTGGAAGGCTCTACAGTGTTTCTCTTGATAATGCTACATCATTAGAGAAAATTATTGCAGGTTTTCAGGGAGGTAGGAATTTTCATAAAGACAATTTCAGAAATGTTCTAACTAGATTTTTACTCCTCTGTGTTTGTTTTTGAAGGTAGCAATTTGGTGACATTTATAAATTATAGCAGAATAAATGACTTCAAGTCCTCCACTTGTGACCTGCATGAGACCTGAAAATAGTATCTGATTGTGAGACATTATGAAAGAGAATGAATTTGTAAGTTGCATAAATGGTCGAATGGTTTTATTGCTCTTTATATGACACGTTTGTGGAAAATGGCAAATGATACTTTTAGTTTATATTCAGCTATAACAACAACTGATTATTTCTAAAGATTAAATTACTGTGTAGCAAAATGAAATGGGCTGTGTGGTCACTTCCTCACAGAAGCATCTTTTAGCAGCAATTTTTAAATGTGTGAGCTCAGCTAATTGAAGACAGGAGAGTAGATTTATTTCTACAAGATCTATGGAACAGTGTCTGGTGGTTTACAATTCTGATTGTGCAGAGGAATCCATCTGAGCATCTTCAGCTGGGATATTGGCCCTAAAGGATGACCCAATGTATAAACAATAACAGTAAAAACCAAACAGCTCTACCTTTGTAGGTTGCCAAGGAAGATGAACAAATGGCAGAGGAAAAAGAGTGGGCCAGGGGCAGGGAGAAAATATTGATAAAACCCTAGCTTCTTAAACAGAAGTTTGGTTATCAATAATAATACACATATATGATGGATATATGTGTATATACACACAGAGATAGTCCTCCATGATTTTTACCAGACTCTAGTTGTCTGCATCCCAAGTTCCCAACCTTAAAAGAACACTCCTACTAGCTGACATGACCTAATAACTACATTTTTAGAATTTATTCTTAAAGGAGATATTGTGGTTTGAATTAGAGATGATCCCATGGACTCATGTGTGTGAATGCTTGGCCCATAGGGAAAGACACCATTAGGAGGTGTGGCCTTGTTGGAGTAGGTGTGGCCTTGTTGGAGTAGGTGTGGCCTTGTTGGAGTAGGAGTGGTCTTGTTGGAGGAAGTGTGTTGCTATAGAGGTGGGCTTTGAGATCTCCTATGCTCAAGTTATATCTAGTGTGGCACACAGTCTTCATCTGCCAGAGGATCAAGATGTAGAACTCTTGGCTCCTCCAGCACCATGCTTCCCGCCATGATGATAATGGACTGAACCTCTGAAGCTGTAAGCCAGCCCCAATTAAATGTTGTCCTTTATAAGAGTTGCCTTGGTCATGGTGTCTCTTCACAGCAATGGAAACCCTAAGACAATTACCTTCATTGTGAATGCCAGTGTGAGCACAATGAGTATCTCCCAAACTTTGACCAATTTTCTTTCACTGCCTTTATATGCATGGTCCTGGCATGTCCTAGTTCTACAGTTTTGTTGAATACTTGGGACATTTCTTTATATTTGTTTCCTAAGATAACTTGATATTGATACTACATAGAGAAAGCCAGAACTTGCTAAAAGATAGTAAGCCCACATCTAATGCATATTAAAAATAAATGTATTATCAAGGAAAAAATATTTCCTCTGCAAGGTACTTCAAATTTACCCTTCTTCATATCAGTAGCTTTCTCATAGCATTCAGAGGAAAGTCTATGATAATGTGATAAGTAATATTCATTCTTTTAAAAAAATCTTACTTTTTATTTATGCATGTGTGCTTTTATGTCTATGTGAGTTTGCGCTATGGGTATGCAGGTGCCCATGGGGGCCAGAATAGGGTGTCAGGTCCCTTAGAGATGGAGTTTTAGGCAGTCTGAGCCACCCAGTGTGGGTCCTCATGATAGTGCAGCAAGCCCTCTCAGCCATTGATCCATCTCTCTTGCCTCTGTAATATGATTTTCATGGTATTGTAATATGGTATAGTTCTGAAAGTATGGATCTTGGACCAGGGGCACTGTCCTCTCATGGGAATTTCTTAAAAAGGCCGGTTCTCAGGCCCACTCCAAGTTGGATCAGAAACTCTAAAGAAGGGGCCTGACAATCTATGGGCCATTAGGTCCTTCAGACAATTCTGATGCATGCAAAAGTGTGAGAACAGCTGAGTTAAGGGATGAACTTTATGAGAGAAATTCAGAGCTATAATGCCAGACAAAGGACCCACTGGTTCCTCACACTTTACCTCACACTTTACCATCTCACAGAGACACATGTGGAGCTAGGGGTTACTGGTCCACAGTGGAAGACCCTTCTTGTCCCTTCCTCTTAAAAGGCAAGCATGAGTGAGACGGTCAATACAGACACAATGCTGCTTGGATTTGAGTGCTAGTCATTGTCATAAGTTGTCCAGGGAAACCAGCTGCCAGCATGTATCTACTCCTGCTTTGAGAAGGAGCCACCATTGTTATGAGATACTAAGAAATTTCAGTACAGTACTGTTCACAAAGAAAAGGGAGGAGGAAAGACTATCCATTCCCAGCTGGCTCATTAGATCCTTCCAGGGCCACTTTCTTGAACTCCTGTTCAGTGGGATATACAAGAAGCATGCCTTTGGAATGCTCTGGGAAACTCCAGACTTTGGGCATCTGCATGGATTTTCCTAAGCTGGGATGTCCAGACTGCTGCAATCTGCACAGCTTTGGTGTTGAAATGACTGAGGTGATGAGAAAATGAAAAATAGATGGATAAACAGACAGATAGACAGACAAACTAGGATCTGTGAGCCAAGTACTTTGATGGAGATGTATCAGCAACATCCAGGAAACTCAGTAGGTTATTTTATAGATCTGACTAGTGGAGGTGGGTCTGTGGTATACAGCTGAACAAGGAGACAGGTTTAACTAATACAAGTAGATTTTTACAGAACTGTCTCAGGGCTAGAGTTATCTGGGAAGAGGAGGCTATCATTTGATACTTTCTGGACACTTTCAACATTTGTACTTGGACCAGGAGAAGCCCTTGCCATGACCATGGATCTGAACATGGACTCTATGACCTCACCAAGACCATGTCAACAACATACACTGACTTAGGACATATCTCTTCCCCACACGGAGACTGTTAAATAGTTTCTCTACTGATATAATTTCAAAATTTTATCCCCAATTTCCCCTGTGTTTTCTCTTGTCTTTTTCATTAAGATGGCATGAACAAGTTATCCAGTGAGTATTTAGGATGAGAACATTTTAGAAATAGGAAGACTTAGGAGAGTAGTTAATCCTACTACTCCTTTTAAATTAAAAATCTGAGATTCAGATAAGCTTAGTGACTCGTCCAATTTGTACATGTAGGGGCAGACAGAATGAAAATCTACATCTTGATTTTCAATGAGACATTATTAGAGAGATGATTGAGTGGCTAAGAACACTAGCTGCTCTTCCAGAGGACCTACATTCAATTCCCAGCACCTGCATGGTGGCGTAATACCTTATAACTCCAGTACCAGAGGCTATAATGCCCTCTTCTGGCCTCCTCACTCACTAGATACACGGTACACAGACACACATGCAGACAAAACATCCATTCAGATGAAATAAACAAATAATTTTTTAATTAAATTAAATAAGAATCTATATGTATGGTTACGTTTTCAAACATGTATCATGCATCCCCCCACATACATACACCTCACCCACACACAAAAGCACATTTATGAGAGGCTTCTTTAAATTTACTATAAAGCTCCCTGTTCTAGAAGAATTCACTAAGTATTTATACTGCCCATGGAGCAAAGTTATTTATAAGTAACTTCTACAGAGGACTTACTTGACTGGCCAGGATGATTTTTCTTCTGAATTACATCCTAATATGTATAGCTTTCTTACTCCCAGCTTATTCCACTTGGAGCTATGCCCAGCACAATTTATGTCTATGAACTGCTGAACATTTAAGCAAATTAAGTGTCCAAAAAAATCAAACACAAATTGTATCTTAGTGATTTATGCCTTCATAAAGCAAAACACATACAGTGCGCCGAGCTCAGACCAGATTTATAGCTCTGTTGGTTAGAGAAAATGAATGACTACCTCTTAGAGTACATGTCAAGAACTCTCTCTCTCTCTCTCTCTCTCTCTCTCTCTCTCTCTCTCTCTCTCTCTCTCTCTCTCTCTGGTGCGTGTGTGTGTGTGTGTGTGTGTGTGTGTGTGTGTCTGTGTGTAATCATTGACCATGGGGGTTCTGCCCCAAGATATTTATCTTACAAATTATTTTCAATGCTAACATGCAATGTGAGCCAAGAATAGGAAAGACATACAAGAATTCTACGTAGAGATTTAAGAGCTAGTCAGTTTCATAAGAACTAAAAATGTAGGCACCTGAATAGTCCAGAATCTCCTACCTCTTAACTGAACATCTTCAGGTTAGCCTCCTTCTCTTGTTAGTAGAGGCTGAGAATTTCACTTAACCACGGAAGCCGTAAGGGAGAAAGAAAGTCGCATCTCAGCACTGGTAATGTAAGTCACAGGCTGAGCCGGCTCAGAGCTCTACTATGATATTTCCAGCACCAGTGGACCTTACAGGTACCATATCCTGATAATAGCATGGGGTAATGATCAACCATGTATGTGATGAAGTCAGACAATCAAGCTGAACCCTAATTTTGCTATGTATGACAGTGAGCATCGTGTCCTTATCTGTAAATGAGGATTAGCTGTATTTACTTCCAAAGGGTATCATTTGGATTAATGAGATAATGGTTGCATAATAGGCAACCTCTAAATTGGTTCCTAATAACCTCACCTCTTAGTATCTCTGTGCTGTCCTCTTGATATGGAACCAAACTTAGCAATTCACTTCATTGTATAAACAACGACAGAGATAATTGGTGTCACTTCTAAGATGAAGTTACAAAAGTCTCTTTCTCTTTCTTATTCTAATTGCTTGCTTTGTTGAAAGCCATCTTATGTTTATGAGCCCTGTCGACAGACTCAGAGGTCAAAGAAGTGACAGAGTCCTTAGCAAACAACAAGAAACTGAGTCCCTTGGTGACCAGTCCAGGAAGAACCAATCTTACCAAGACCACAAGACTGAGTTTAGATGTCTCTTTCCTTCATTGAGCTTTAAGATAGTAGTAATGGAGGTCTTGGTTTTAGCTTTGGGAAAGTATCCAGCCAAAGGATTCAACTAACCAGGCCAAGATGCCCATCACAGAAACTGTGAGCTAATAAATGTTTTATTTTAAGCTGCTAAATATGGGGTCATTTGATTGCACAGCTATAGATCCCAAACATGGGTTATAAAGTGTTCATTACAGAACATCCTCTATAAATAATGGCCACTGTAGTGATTGATAATGGCTTTGTGCAAATGAAGATGACTCAGTGATAACTCAATCACTTGATTTCTATGTAGGCTTCCAAATAAAGATTTTAGGACACATAGAAACTTTGGTTGTTTAATAACTTATAAACAAGGTGTCTGTGGTGGCTTGAGAAAATGCTCTCCATAAGCTCCTGTGATCAAATACTGGTCCCTAATTAGTGGAACTATTTGGGAAACATTAGACAGGGTGACCTTGGAGGAAGTGTGTCACTGTGGTGGGCTATGGGGTTTCAAAAGGCCATACCATTCCCAGTTAGCTGTCTCATTCTCATGGTTGTGTCTCAGGATGTGAGCTCTTAACTATTGCTTCAGCACTATGCCTGCCTGCCTGCTGGCATACACCCCACCACAATAGTCACAGACAAAAACTCTGAAACTGTAAGCCTCAATAAACTCTTTCTTCTATAAATTGACTTGGTTATAGTGTCATATCAGAGCAATAAAACTGTAAATAAGACAGTGTCCTAGGCTAAAATAATGAACATAATGCTTTCCTCTTGAGCTAAGAGGAAATTACTGTATTGCAACATGTCCCAATCCTGAAGCACCTTGAGTAAATCTATTCTTACTGTTGAATTCAGACATTTCTACTGCAATTCCCTATGGCTAAAATTTTTGGTACCTGCAAAAGAGTCAATCTGGTAGAACCTGCTTAATTTTAAAAAGGTCTTCAAATCCTTCGATGTGCTTCCTTGAATACTAGCCAAAGATATTTCAATCCAAGGTAAGTTTTTGTTATCCAATTAAATTTTAAATTTTTAAATTATAGTTTTATTTGTATGTAAGTGCACGTGTACCATGTGTGTGCACATGCAAACCCCAGTGTGTATGTGGAAGGCAGAGGTCCACTTAGGGGAGTCAGATCTCACCCTCTGTCAGGTTACTAGGGATCAAACTCAGGGTGTTAAGCACAATAGCAAGCTGTTTACCCACGGAGCCATTTCGTTGGCTCTCAAATGAAATTTACCCTGAAAAGAAGAATAACAAGATAGATACAGGGAAATGAACTGACCTTAAAGGATGTTCATTGAGGCATCTTTTACAAGCATGAGCAAACAAAAGTGAGAGCACCTAGATGTCCAACTGCAAGAGAATGACTGTAAATGTTCTGAGAACTATGCTGCTATTAGACTTGTTTTATAGAAATATTGACAATCTGGGGAAAGACCAAAAGTATTAAGTAAAAAGCCTGAACATAAACAAAGGCAACGGTAAGACTTAAGCTTTGAAGAAAACATGTGTCATTATGTGCGCGCTTTTTCTGATACAACAGGATTTTGTGCCTCACTCTGAGTGGTCAGAGTTTGGCCTGACATCCTCACATGATCATCTAACCACAGAGTGGCCAAGGTTTTAGGGAGAAATGAAACTTGAGCACATATTTTGATTTTAGGAAGGGCTAACCCTAAAGGAATTTAAACGTTTGCCAAGTGACTTCTTCACGGTCTTTTAATAGAGTCTTGTCTTATATAATCCTTTGTAGAAAGGGCAGTACATTTTGTTTGCATTCCCACAGGAAGGCACAGAGTTCACCTGAAAACAAGAGGAGACTTCAGCGTTCTGAGAGGAAGTCCGTGGATGCGCATGCTCTATTTATTTTTCCCAATGAGGAAAGCCAGAGCCGACACTCTGAATTTCTACAGAAGGATTGACGATTTTCCAGTGGTAAACACTTAACCACGTGACTTACTGAGGGAGACTTGGGCTCTCTATACTTGACGATCTTATAGAAAGCCTATGTATCTAAATTATCAATTTTTACATGATGTATAAAATACATAAACCCCACAAGTGCTATACACTTCACTCTGCAGATTTGGGCTTCTTTCTTTCCCAAAACTTAGTGTGAAGTCAGGGGGTACAGATGATTAACATCTTAATCCGATATATGTGTGTGTGTGTGTGTGTGTGTGTGTGTGTGTGTGTGTGTGTGTGTGTGATTTAGTGCGTATGTGTGTGTGGTGTGTGATGTACCATAGTGCCTTGTGGAAACCAAAAGATAGACAACGTGTAGGAATTGGTTCTCTCCTTCCACCATGAGAGTTTCCGGGTTCAAGTTTGAGTTATCAAGTTTGGTGGTAAGCACCTTCATTCACTGATAAATATCACTGGCTCAGAGGCTGTAAATTATTGCTAGGATCACAAAAGAAAAATGTAGCTAGAAATTAAAGTGTTATAAATGGCTTAAATAATGTAATCCAAAAGCAAATGTAAGCGATTTAGTTTAACCACAGTTTGGGATTACCCACACCACTGCTCTATTAGTATAGGTAATTGAAAATTGACTCCGTAATCAATCCCCATTTCTTTGATTTAATTCAGGTGCACTTCTCAGCAGGGGCAAGGGAATGTACTCTATGGCCTTATGAAAGCCCATGTGGCCTAAAGGACTTTTGTTTACATCTAAAAAAAAAAAACTAATAGATTGTTGAAACCGTAAAATTATTCAAGGCAACACAGTTGAATTCCCCCTTTGATACCAATGTACTTTCATTAAAATGTATATAAACTTTTTATTGAATCAGTATGAAATCTGTGTTTATGATCCTTTGGTCATCTTGAGACCTTTAGAAAGACTAGACAAATACTATAGCTGCCTCTTTTTCTAAGGTCTACATCACCATGATTGTGGCTGATTGTTCAACCCAGTCATTTATCACCACAGTAGTGACTCCATCTTGTCTCTCTCATCGTACACCTAATCCTCCCATGGAAGATCCCAGCTGAGTGACAGGCACTACCAGATACCCATAGCTAAGGGGGACACAGGAGCCATGCTTCCTAGCCCAATCCCCCTTATGTATCACATCTGTGAGTTACTGTATCACCATGTCATCTGAGACTACCTCTTAAATATCTCTGTGGCATTGCGGAATTCTTCCATCTGCCTTCTTCCACTGCTCTCTAACCTGTTTCCTGCTTCTATCTCCTCCCCCTACCCCGTCTAGGCTTTTCATGCAAGGCAGACTACAAGGAGATTTAACGATGATACTTTTTGGTTTATAGCTCTTCGATGAAGGACCACAGAGTGTGTGATTCTTCTTAGAGAAATTGAATGTAGATTAGTTGATGCTTTGTCAAATAAACAAACTGTTCAAACTGTCTTTGTCTCTTGACTGGGTTCACTCCTTCAAGATGACAAGGAAGAAAAAGCCCACCCACAGTGACATCCCAGGACCACCAGCAGCAACCCCTACACACTTGTTAAAATGTAAATTATTGGACCTCACCCCATCCCTCATCAGAAACTCTCGGTACTCTGTTTAAAGCCTTTATCCATGAAGATTCAAGAACCATTAACCTAAGCAAATCTATTTTAATAAACTTGACTTTTCTCAGTCCCAACATGGGGTAGAGAGAACAATCATGGTGAGTGTCCACAGCTGCTGCCAAGCCACGCTAACTCTCTAAAGCTCTGTGGTCTCTGCTCTTCCCCTGGCAATCTGTGGTGTTGGAAGGCAGCATCGAGTCTTGCGTGTATCCCACACCGAGCTCGCTTTCTCTAACCATGTCCACAGCAGTGGAGAACAGTCTGCATGAGAAAAAATTCATAAGTTCATAAACTCAATATACTCTATCTTACCCATAGCCCAAGTCCACCTTTACCATCTCACCATCTGTACACCTTTAAGTTCTTCCCCAGAAACCTTCCCCAGAGGATGGGACTGGCTTGATCTCCCTGCTCCATCCCTTGCTTTTGTTGTAGTTGTTCCTGGTCTTACTCAAGGTGCCATTGGCAAGGAGGCTTGTGAGAGGCGCCTCCAGCCAGGTAAGGCTGTAGCGTGAGCCTCTGGTGGGATTTGCTCCATTTGGGCAAACTACAAGAGATCCCAGTTATGATAGCAAAAAGGGCAGCATGGTATGCCCTGGTCTCATCTGCCAAAGATAGTTGTACACTTAAAGCTGCAATATCAACAAAGTGATTTTTAAAGAAAAGCTTGCCGCTTTCCATCCTGCTCACCGTGGTGGTATCTTTTGGAGCTAGCCAGGATTTGAAGGATGCTACGTCTGAATATCCTATGGATTTCCGTTCACACTGTTCTTGCTGCAATCCTCTCAACCATTGCAATACCCTGACGGGCTTTGGCTCTTGGTCTTTCCCACGCTCCCTCAGCCTCAATCTCTACTTTCCGATTACTCCTCTATGTTGATTTGCTCATTCATTTAGCGGGTGAGTAGCTCTCCTCTGCTTACTGATTGTGCTGTTTCCTTCTTTATACTGACAAGAGTGGTGAGGGCAGAAGGTATTGCACCAAGGATTCTGGGGAAGATGGCAAAAAAGATCCATCAATGTCTCTCTGTTTTGCTTTGTGATGATAAACCATATTGGCTTGGCTTTGTTGCACTGGAAATGGCTGGTCACACAGCCCCAATAGCTGCAGAAAGTCAAGTCTGCAACCCATGGCAACAAGGGCAAAAAAGAAGAAGGAGAAGAAGGATAAATGTCGGTAGACTTGCTATCTATCCTGTCAGTATAACAACTCTTGCTTCCAGGAAGGATGAAACATATTGGAATAAATCTAAACAAACAAACAAACAAACAAACAAAGAAACCATTAAAAAAAAACTCACCTCTGTATTGATTTGATGTTTGACTTTCAGGCTCTACCAATCTGAACAGTGTTAGTTTCATCCACAACCAGTGCCTTGAGAAGCACCACACAAATAAGCAGGTATTCACAAGTTTAAGTGTTATTCCTAGGCAGCATATGTTGGTCTGATGCCTCTAAGTCATAAGCAATGGTGCTTCAGAGAGGCCAGTGATGAACTAGAATATATCTCTCAAAATGTAAGGCATTTTATTTTATTCTATAGCCCCGAAGCAAGCTGAGCTTGGACATAACCTTTCAGATCAAGTCTGGCCAGTGTGTCCCAAACTTTAGAACCTCCTTTCTTGTCTACCCCCTCAGACTTCATACTGTTCGAGGTGCCTATCTTTCAGGTTTAAATTGATACATATGAATCTGTTCTAAGTGGTTTACATAATTCTGTTTGGTTCCAACAGGATCCTCATAGAATGAGCATTATGATTCATGTTTGAAGTGGATGAAGGGAAGGTCCAAACGGCTGAGCCTCAATAGGCAAGGTGGGAATTACAACAAAAACTGACCTGGAATTGAATCTGAGTCCATAAGTCTAATTCATCATTCTACTACACTCCTTCTCTATGTAAGTAATGACTTTTTTGTGAAGTTTTAATGAGCATCAAACTGAAACAAATTGGGCAGAAACAACCCAAGTTTGTCTCACCAGATGAGTAGATAAATAAACTATGATACACGCTTGCATTGAAATATTATTTAAGCAAAAAAAATAAAGTTATGATTATGTTACAAACATAGTGGAAGCCTGGGAATATTATGCTGAGTAAAAGGAAAAAATTCAATATATTTTTCATTTATGTGAAATATCTGCAATAGGCATATTTATAGAGACAGAAAGGTCATTCAAAGTTCAGATATGTTTCCAGTCCCTTAAACTATACACACTAACACACACAAAACAAAAGCAAACATAGGGGACAAGACAACAGAAGGAAGGAAGGAACAAATGGCGGGAGGAAGAAGGGCAGGCTACGGGCTTGTCATTTAGTAATTAGCAGTATGGAGTTTCTCTTTGAGGTAATGAAAAGTTTCATGAATAGATAATGGTAATAATTTAGTAACATTGAACAAATCACTGAATTACATGCTTAAAATGACTAATGGACAGATTTTATGTTGTACATACTACAGTAAAATAAAAACAAACAAACTGGGTTTGAGGTTTATTTAGGTAATCTCATATGTGCCTAAGATTTTAGCTTATTTGTTTATATGAGGTTATTCTTCCTTTTGTGTGAAGTTTTTGAAGTAAACTATAGGCGTTGTATTAATGTTGTATTGTTCTTCAAGCACTCAGATAGCCCAGTGTATGAAACAATGGCCTCTCACAAGCATAAACTCGATTATCACAGAACAAACACTGACCCTCAAGTTGTACATCCTTCAACATGTCAAAAAACAAACAAACAAACAAACAAACAAACAAACAAACAAACAAATAGCCCTAGCAGTCTCTCCAGAGTTTGGGACTCACATTAACTAATGGCTCCTCGGCCCTTTCTCCAGGCTGCACGAACAAAGCTGAAGCCAAAACCACTACTGCGCATGCCCACTACACCCCATCTCAGAGAGGAGATAAGGACCAGCCACAAGGGCCGGCAAGATTGTTCAATGTGCCTGTCACCATGCCCGAGGGCCTGTATTCCACCTCTAGATCTGATTCCTACAACTTGACCTCTGACCTCCACACGTATGACAGGACACACATTCATGCATCCCGACTCCCACCGCCACACTAAATTTAAAAGTAACAAGAAAAACAAACCACATCATATCTTTAAAAGGCTGGGGAGATGGAACCAACCATGAAAGGGACAAATAAAGACAACCATGAAAAGCTGAAAGGCAAAGTACCCATAAAAAAGGAAAGCAGAGTGGAAAGGGTACTGGAGAAGACACCGCACTGGCGAACCTTCATCCTAGCTCCAGCAGACGCCCCGGTTCTAGCTCGTCTGTCTGTAGCAAAGGCCAAGGTACTGCTTTAAGTTCCGCTCTCCGTGAGCTGTCCTTGACAGGTGTGGCTGTGGAGTCCACCTTCCGTAAGTGATCCTCCCCAGAACTACAGCAGAGTTCCAGGCTCCACGCCCACAAACGCAGGGCAGTCTTCCTGCTCTACTCTTCCAATTACTGGGTCTACAGAGGTGAACTACCACACCTAGCTCTCCGCCATCTTTCGTACCTAATTGGCAACCCCTGCATCTGCCCTCTATTACGACCACCACCTCTTCAGTTCTCACAGCTATACTGAGGGAAGTGGGGTAAACTAGAGAGGAATTCAGAGGAAAATGATATTTAAAAATCTATATTATGCCAACATAGTTTTTAAAACTTGTTTTCTAAGACAAAAGGGGAAAATGGAGCAGAGAGATTTTAACTGTAAAAAAAAAAAAATGCTCCGTTTAGTAATGCCTATAGATTTTAAAACCAATTAGTGACTCTCAGTTAAGCTGTTTTAATCCCAGTCAGGACAAAGATTTCTGCCGTGGTGGTGACACATGCGCTAGTGCCTTACATTTTACCCACTTCCTGTATTTTCATTAGGATTCTGCCTGTCCCTGTAAGACGGCTTGCGGAACTTGGCCTTGCTTTTTTTTTTTTTTTGGCCCCACTTCTCACTATTTGCTACGGTGACAATGTCAAATGGCCCAAACATGAATAATCACTAATTTTTATAATCTACAAGGGTAATAAGTAAGAAAATGCACATTTGTCTGAAAAAGAGGGGAAAGTAAGTGTTCAAAATTGCACACTGAGCCTTCTGAAAACTCAGCAGGGCTGTTCTCCTGTCTGAGATGTATTTTTCCCCCTACATTTAAATGTAAACAGGCAAAGCTGGTGCCTCTAAGAAGCCTTTCCTTTTAAAGCACGCATTCCTATTTAAACAGATACAGGTTAGAGATTTCAAGGCAGAGCCCACATAAAACCCCATATTAGGGATGATACCAAACTTAAAGAATGTTGTAAAATGAGAATGGAAAAAATGTACAAAATGAATTCCTGCCCATTTACATGCTTTCAGTCAGGCTACTAGATAACCAAGCCTCTGTCTTTGTGTTAACACTGTAGATTAGGTCAAGTTTTTACCCCTCTGAGCTCTTTTCCTGTAAATGACGGGTTTTGATGTGAAACAAGAAACATGTCAAAGCGAGTTGAAAGATGTAGGCATTTTATGCCATGTCACAATGACAGGCCGGTGAATATTTGGGCCATTAGGGGCTTATTAGTGAATAAATGACCAGATGGTTCAGTGATGCACGGAGTCGGACAGAGCTGGATGCTCCTAATCAGCGCTGTCTGTACTCGATGTCAAATCACATGACACAGTAACCCATGGATACCAAGGAAGAGTTACCATTAGCAAGTCAATTTGATATCCGGGTGGTGTAAACAGACCACACTTCAGAACTGCCTCTGTTTGGAGAAAGAAAAAGAGACAAGAGTTGTAAAAGGCACACACACACAGACACACACACAAAATCCTAATTGTTATTTGATAATTGCACAAAACATTTCTATCATGCCTTGTCCTTTTTATCACTGAGATAGGTAGGATGCCTGGATGCACAGGAAGAGATTGTAAAAAAAAAAAAAAATACTGAAATCGGACGGAAAATATGATCAAACCCTTAAGTAAAAGCCATAGCAATGACTGTCAAAGCAGACCACGTGAGAGCAAGCTCAGGACCACGGTCTCCTGGCCCTCTGCAGTAGCAGGTGAAACACAAAGCTTAGGCACAGTCCATAAACCGTAAACAAACATGTGCTGTTTGCCTTTGCGCATTCGCCGTTCTCTATCCCCTCCCCGTGAGACTGAAGTGTTAACAGCCACCTTCGGTGCTTCCCAGAGGAAGGTAGAAAATGGTGTCTTGAGAGCGCCTGTTTCTTTTCTTTTTTCTTTTTCTTTCCTTTTTTTTTTGTCTTCTCATCACTTTCAGTGTTTTCAGATTGACAAGAACTCTTTACATTATGAGCATCCCCAGATATTACCAGAAAAAAACAAGTTCTCTTAAAACCTGAAGAAGCACAGTGGGCAGAACGCCAGTTGGGGCAGATGTGAGGGCCCAGACTTTGTGGTTTCTCTACAACAAACCCAATGCTGGATATTTCCTCACACCACCACAGGTAAAGCCATTTAGCCTTGAGGGTGTGATAACCAATAGCCTATGGGAAAGCTTCTCTTCCATCAATAAATAATACCTATTGTTCACAAAGAATTTTTATCTATTAATAGATTATGAATTTGGGATCTTTGCTCTTCAGTTAGCTATTATTAAATTTTTGATAAATTGAGTGCTTGCTTTTGCAAGATTCTGGAAACAAGATGAGTGAAGAAGAAATTCCTCAGAAAGTTTAGTCGTTTTAAATGGGGTACTTCCATACTATGTAGTATTTCATGGTTACAGAAAGATTATATATAACATCATTTTAAATACATGTTATCTATGACCTAACATATAAAGTAGATCATTAACAAATACAGTGTTAGAGTGCCCCAGCTCATCCTTCTGTACCATATCCAAACAGAAGTGATTCTCCTAAATTCTTCATTTCTCCTTTTACTTATCAAAGAACAATTTAGTTTCATGTGGTTATATTTATAAGCAAAATAATTTTAATTTGCTTGTTTTTTTTTTTTTTTTTTTTTTTACTAAAATGGTGTCTTAGGAACTAGAGAGAAGGTCCAATCATTGAAAGCCTTGATTGCTCTTGCAGAGGAGCCAGGTTCAATCCCCAGCATCCACATGGCAGCTAATAACCATCTATATCCAATGCCAAGAAATCTGACTGACACCCTCTTCTGACCCCAACATACATCAGACATGCATGTGGTACACATATATACGTGAAGCAAACCGCTCATATACATAAATCTTTTTTTTCAAAAAGTTAAATGGTGTCTTGGGGCTGAGGAGATGGATGTGTGGATAAAGGACTCATTATGCAAGTGTGACGACCTAAGTTTGGATCCCCAGATCTCACATAAGCTTGAGGTGTACATGTCTGCCTGCCTGTAACCTCAGTGGTCTGAAGGCAGAGAATGGATCCTGGAAGTCAGCCGGCCAGCAGACAGGCCTCATTGGCCAGCTCTGTGTTCACTGAGAGACTCTGTCTCAAAGGATAAGGCAAAGACAATCAAAGAGATTCCCAATATCTGCGGTGACGCCGTCCTCCACACAGACCATGGTATGACTATTCCACAATCGATGTATACATTCCGTTTGTTGAGTTTGGAACAATTAGAAATGATTCTGCAAAATGCATCCTTAGACATAAACACTGGTGCACATGTGCACAGATTTCTCATGGTGTCCAATTTCTGTGTCATAGAGATGTGTCTTCTCCTTCACAAGGTAATGCCAAGCTGTGTTGGACCAATTTATACTCCACCAGTAGTATATGGGTAGTGTCTCCACTGTTGGGCTTTCTCATCAGCATTCTTTTCTTCAGACTTAGAATTGTCAACCTAGTGGAAGCATTGACTGGGTCGTAACTACCACGGTGAGAAGCATGGTTTACAATTGAGACTCAAGATGATACCACAAGTAAAATCAAAATTCCACTCACGTCTGCAACACTGAAACCCAGAGTTCTTGCCACTGAACCACACTATCCCCCCATACCCATTTCTGTCCCTAGTGACCCAGGGTACATTTTTAAGGGCAAATGAGTGGGAAACAAAAGGCTGTGCAGTCTAGGACTCAGTCACTTATTAACTGTGAACATCAGGCAGATTATATGATCTCTCTGTGCTTCATGTGCCTGTAAAATGTCCATAATTATAGCACCCATCTTGTAGGGAGAGAGAGAGAGAGAGAGAGAGAGAGAGAGAGAGAGAGAGAGAGAGA
>NW_021604594.1:10319988-10369598 GCF_004785775.1 Grammomys surdaster
AGAGAGAGAGAGAGAGAGAGAGAGAGAGAGAGAGAGAGAGAGAGAGAAGTTAGCATGAGAGAGAAATTTAATTTAATACACATGCCAGATTCCAACCACACCAAGATTTCAGCAAATTTTATTTTCCCCCAACTCCTCCTTTTCTTTCAAGCAAATGGCATTTTCATTAGCTATCCACACTTTGTTATGCTGAGTTCCCAAACGCTTCCTTGTTTCATATCCAGTGATAAGCCAGCCTTGAGAGCATCTTTGAGACCCCATGGTAAGCAGCCACTCCACAGGACAGGAGCATCGTGGCTAGCTTGGGTAATTCAGTGAGACCTTGTCTCAAAAGGAAAAAGTTAACAGAAGGCTGGGAGCATTGCTTAGTGATGGAGCCATTGCCTACCATGCACAGGATGTGATTTCAAGTCCCAGGACAGACACAATGTCCTTTTTTTCTATTAACACAGTGACTTGATGTCACCACACAGTTTGAATGGTTTTGTTAAATGTGCATGTTGTAGTCTGGGGAGTATCAGAAGAACGCATAGAGCAGGCAGTTTTCTGTGTATATTCATTTGGGTGAGCATTTAATGTTTCATCTCCCCTAAAGACTGCTTCTACCTTTAATCGCTGTTGTCTCACTGCTGGGTAAATGAAACCTTGATTGAGTTTTAAAAGCAAATCAGGTGATGGGTTTCACTGAAATCCTGTATCATTAGATGCTTCTTTCTAAAAATGCAATCTTTTTCTGAAATACTTGAAGCTTAGTTTCAGATTTTTTGAAATTTAAATTTTTTTCATTTTTAAAGAGTTATTGATAACGCTCCTTTTGAGACTGGATTTTCTCTGATGTCTACAACAGGATCTGAGCAGTATTCCAGAATCAAGCATGTTACAACCTCACCACAAAATGCATGTGCCCGTTTAAGGATGTTTTCAAGAACCACAAATAACCCGCATGGCATAAGATCAGGGTTACCCAAGAGTTCTGGGAATGCTTATGGTTCTCAGAGATTTCTAGATCATACAACTGTGGGTGAAAATTGCAGAGCTATCATTTTCTAAGGGTAGATATTTGAATCCATGGCTCTTGCTGTCTGATTTCTTTCATTCACCCTGTTGTGAATCTAACTGAGCTTTTCTTGATCTCCAGGAACAACAGTACAAGCTGATAGGACTGGTTTTAGTAGATCAGGAATTATCACCGTATGCTGGGGCCCCAGAGATGTATAAACCCCCCTTAGAAGATCCAGCACTTATCCCCCTGCAAACATCACAGATTACTGTACTCAAAAAGTCAAGAATGGAGACTTATTAATCAGGAGACTTAAGAATATTTATTTGTAATTTATTTAGGTCAAATTGCTAATCCATTTTTAAAAAATAAAACTAATTTTTTATACACATTAGAGATCTGGTCATCTATTTCTAAAGAGGAGGTTCTTCTTGGTTAGAGAATTAAGTTTTAAAGTTGATCTTTGAAATCCATAAACATTAAATTTCATATCGTGTTATGAAGATAGAAATGGTGAAAATTAGTTGTTTACAAAGCCATGGTGCTACAAATATATCTAACATGACGCGCAGTGTTTAAACAAAGCTAGCAATGGGAAAATCAGACAGGCCCAGCATTCAAACTCCAGTGGTGCTTCAATTTAAATGTGTCTGATGGCCAAGGACTTTATACATGTACATACTCACAAACACAGACACACACACACACACACACATACGACTTTGTTCCTTCTAACAATGTTATAAGGAATTTCTGTGGCAAGACCAATTCTTCCATTTTCTCAATCTTTAGATATAACATATGACTCAACAGCCTCTGTTTACTCTTGTGTCTTGTGCCTGGCATAAAAGGCCCCCATGCCCAGTGAAAAGCACAGCTTAGTTGTTTGTAGGCTCAATGCTGAAGGAACTCTAGCCAATCCAAGCATGGCAAATATGGTTCTGGCAGGCTTTGCCCTTCTCCTCAGTTCACTTATGCTGTAAAAAAAGTGGTTTACTGTTCTTTGTCTCAGTTTACTCATCTGTAATGTGAGGGTATTGGTAGTCTTTTAGAGTTACTGAAAAGATTATATTTCATTTAGTGTTTCTGCAATAGGGTTCTAGTCTTGTAAACTAGTCTTATTCCAAACTCACATGTGTGCAACCTCAGATTTTAGCAATGTACAGAATAGTAATAGCTTGTGCTAAAACTAGACATTATAAATTGCATGCATAGTGGTACTCTCTAGTACCTAGGTTTTATTGATTACATTATTTGTTGTTCAGGTTTTAAATGGTAAACTGATCTAGATTATGGGTTCTGTCTCCTGATAAGTTTCATCAGCTTTTTTTCAACTTGCCCACAGGCTGGGTCCCCAAAAGTTCATATAAATTCAAATTGTTTGCAATCTTAAATATATTTTTCAGTAGAGATGGTGTTTTAAAAGAAGTTAGACACCCTCGCAAATACACACCAAAGGTATCGAGGTGAATATTCACACCCTAAGTGGGAAGAGCTCAGCCCAATGGTTCGTCCACCAGAATCCACTTACTACTCTGCCAAAAGGGAAGAATTTGTCTCTCTGTGTGTTGAATGCACAGTTTCATACATGTACACATGTGTGCAAATATGTATGGATATACATGCATATGCATGTGAAGGCCTGAGGTCAATATTGGGTATCTTTCTCCATCAATTTTAACCTTTACTTTGGTGGCCAGGCCTCTCGGTGAAGCTGGAGCTTACCAGTTCAGTTAGCAAGCACCAACTCTCCTCTTTTCTCTGCCTCCCCAGCTCTGATTACATCCATGTGCCTCCTTACTCAGCTTTCTTCGTGAGGGTCAGGGATCTGAACTCAGGTCCAGCTTAGATAGAAGGGAGGGAGCTACAGAACAGACACAGTCTCCAACAAGATCATCAGAAACTTCTAGGACTTCTCGATATTTGCATTACTTTATATTCATGGACTCATACTGATTGTAATGGATATTCTTTAAACCAAACGCTCTTGAGAGCCCACAAGAAATGGGCAAAGGTAGGGATGTGTTTCACTCAAAGGCGAGTAGAAGGGAGGAGAACCAGAAGGTGCAAGTGGGAATCTGTCTCTATAAGCAGGAAGGGAAAGTAGGCTGTGTGAATCCAGGTGGCCCACTGACACTCTCAGGAAGGATGAAACCTGTTCCCTTAATTAGTAACATAAACATGAAAACCAACTTAACGTCTGGTCACCTGAGAGCTCTCGCTGGCAACAATAAGAGTCCACATCTGTAGAAGAGAAGACAAGAGGACAGGAGTCTATCTTTGCTATCTTTGCTCTTAGCCTTGATTGCACACTAGAATCACCTAGGAGAATTTTTTTGTTTTTAATTCCAGGGCTCAAGCTGCACCTCACACAAAGGTCACTGGAAAAATATTAAACCATGCAGTTGATTCCAAAGAGTGACCAATTGGAAATCCATGTTAAATCCCAACCACCTGCAGAATGGGTTCCTAAACTGAAAAGAAGGTGGTACAACCTCCACAGAGCCCTGGATCATTCCAAACAGAAAGCTACCAAAGAGAAAGCCTTGTACCCTCCTTCCCCAAAGAGTCTGGGACAGAGTTAGTAAATAGATTGGGTGAAGATCATTATTTACATTATGATTTTATTAGGCAAGATGGGAAATTAAAAAAAAAAAGCCTCAACAGTGGTATTCATTAAAATGGATGACAAAATATCCCAAACATTTTTACTTGCAAACTCAAAGGTCATCTTAGAGATTAATACTGTCTGCTATGTGCCAGGTACTGTGTAGAATGTTGAAGTAAAAACATACACGGCCATAGATCTCACCCTTAGCAATGAGCAGTGACAGCAGAAACTACCAGGGACCAGCCAGGGTGCACACTGAGCTCCTAGCCAGCCTGGGCTACTGATCAGCAAAAACTATGCAGGGGAAGGCTGGATCACTTGTTTAAAATCACCATGTTTTAGAGTCACAAATGTTGAGCCTATGGGAATGACATTGCTCTGAGGGTGTGGCAGCTGAATTATGTTTGCTAATTAACATATCCTCAAGGGCTTTTATCAGCTAGCCATCCCTTGGACATGCCTGGTAGACTCCGAAGTACCTGTAGGAAGGCAGACCGGCTGCCTGCCTGTCTGTGTACACAGCCACTTACTTGCTGTATCCCTAGGATAATTGCCACTATTACCTGTTGTTTATTCAATTACTTGGAATTAGTCCTCTGTGATCTGAGTTCTTAGTAGAGGATTGGGAGACACTGCCCTGAGAGAAATCTGGCTGTGTGATTAGTGTGTCCACATTAAGTCTCTTACTTCCCACTTGCTTTAGGGGCTTAGGAACTGAGAGTCTAGCTGTACTTTAAGTATGTCGTCTTTTTCTGCTTTGACAAGGTTAGTGTCTCTGGTGTCTTCTGGCAAAATCCCCAAGCTTCCTGGAACTTGTGTCATTAACCATGCAGTGGGGTCTGACTGTAGAAGATGCAGAGCACATTAAGCAGGCAAAAACAACCAGGTCCTGAAAAGACTCTGCATAGAAAACAAGTCCCTCTAAACAATTCTGTTAGCATAGCTGACATCCCATGGCTCTCCTCCGCTCTTAGCTGCAGAGGACTTGAACCATGTGAAGTCTGTACTCCCATTCTCCCTCTGCCCCCTGCACAAAGGGCACCACTCACACTCTGCAAGCAGCCCTGCTGCTGCCGGGAGGCACTGATTTCTGCAAAGATCTGTTCCTCTCTCAAGGAGCTGCAGATAGGAGAAAATATGCAAAAGGCAGGTAACAAGTGAAGCAAGCAGCTGTCAGGAAAGTCATAGTTTTGCAGCCTCAAAGATGCTTACGAGCCTTGGCTCATTTGGAGAACAATCTCATGGGCTAAGCACATCCAAACAATGCTGCAAAGGAAATCAAGTCCAGCAGCACAGTGTGTGCTGTGATTGGGAGAGCTGGATTTACACACACGAGCACCCATGCCCCGGCTTTAAACCAGCTGTAAACAATTCCGATGTTGCGATTCCACAGTTCTTAAAGGGATTTAACTGCAGGGGGAACAAGGCCCATGGAACAACTATTCAAAGATATGTGCGAGTCGTGAAATAAACGCTCCTTAAGTAACTGGTGTGTTGGTTCTTGCCTGTTAGTTCTGAGCCTCGTCCCACTTTCCTGCTTGGTTCCTTGTGAGAGAGAAAAATGGGGACCACCTCTGTGAGGTCCTCAGCCCTATGCCTTTTAGGACACAGTTCAGCCAGTAGGAAGGCAGACAGTACAGAGAGACCCAGATTTGAGCTTGATGTTTCAGATGGAACCTTTACCACCCTCTTCCTGTATGGCTTTACTTCTTATACAATAATCCTCTTTCTTTTGCCCAAACTCTTGCAACATGGGCCACAGTAACTCTGACCCACTGGCTGGGTGCAAAGCCCAAGCTGCCTCTCATTCTCTGGGTCACAGGAAAATATTCATCTCTGGGTTGTTTCTGTTGAGTTTCTTGATTCTTCCAAAGCCAATTCATCCTCAGGATGAATTTCTTATTTTCAGGAATCAGAGTGGTTTCTGTCACTTAATCATGATATCTATCAATTCCCCTGTTAACAAACACAAAAGAATTCATGTGATGGGATGAAACATATAAGCATACTTCTCCACATTCACATGTTAAAATCCTAACCCCAGTATTTAGGTCTTTAAAATGATAATTATGCAAAAATGAGTTATTAGAAGGGACCCTAAAGTTTAATTCCACTTTAAAGGAAAGGAGACTAGAATAAACACACACACACATGCACACGCACACGAAGACTGAAGAAACTGCAGAAAGACTTAGATGATACCAGCTGACTTTGGGACAAGGAGTGGGGCATTAGGACAAATTGGCCATCCTGATGCCATGACCCTGCACTTGGAGCCTCCAACCTCAGAGAATATCAGCTTCTGATGTTTAAACCCCCAGTACTGTGGTTCACTGATACAAGCCAATAATTACAATTGCTACAGTCTGAAATTTGGGGTGAAATATCTAATTTTAAGCCTCAGTGTCCTCTCGGGAAAATGAGGATTGTTATGAAAATAGACTGTAAGACTTGCTCTCTTGGTGACGGCAGTGCTTGTTGCGGTTCAGTTCTGGAATATTCCTCCACAGCCATGTTAAAGGCTTGGTCTTCAGATCCATGCTTTGGGGCAATGGTGGACCTCTACGAGGTAAGGCTTACTCGATAGAATTTTGGGGTCCCCTAAAGGGGATACTGGAGCTCTTGGCTCTTCCTGCTCCTTTCTCAGTCCTCCAGACTCCTTGTGCTGAAAGATCTCTGTCTCAGGCCTGTACCAAGGAAGAGTTTGTTGAGCAACCTGAGACTAAGAATACAGTAAGAAAACTAGACTTTCCTCCTTGACAGTTTATTCCAGGCTGCTGAGATGGCTCAGTAGGTAAAGCATGTGGGAGGATGTAAAATTGATTCCCAGAATGCTCTAAGTGGAAGGAGAGACCCAACTTTCAAAAGTCTTCTGACAGCAACATGAGCATTGTGGCATGCACATACACATGTCCACATGCACACATACACACATACACACATGCACACATACACGCATACACACATGTACACATACACACATGTACAAACATACAGGAAGGGGATTAAAAATATAAAAACTAACATTATTATTATTATTATTATTATTATTGGTGTTTTAACACAATGACAAAAAACTGACTTATGCTGTGCTCAAAAATATGGGCCATCTCTGTGTATAGTTATCTGTAATCACATTGATTGTAGCCCAACTCTCTGGGTATGAGGATGATCTTTAGATTGGACTGCTTAGAGAATTAATATCTCTCTCTCTCTCTCTCTCTCTCTCTCTCTCTCTCTCTCTCTCTCTCATCTCTTAGTCACTTAATCTCCTGTTTCCAGATACTAAACTACTCACAGAAGTTTTAACTTTTAAATCACAGATATCATAACTCAACTACAAATTCAATCAATTCCTGCCTCCCACCATGGCTACTGCTGTTTCCTTTGACTTATTTGCTGCTTCTATATAAATCCTCCATCCAAAGGAGGGATTGCACTGTGAGTTTTCTGAAATTCCCCAAACCTTCTAAACCAGTTCTGAGCCAGCCAGAAAACAGCTTTTCCTCTGACTGCTGCTTGGAACACTTCCCAGGACCCAAATGTAGATGCCTTAGAAAGGTGGCCCCTCAGTAGTCACATCACAGACATAAAAAGAATCAACCACTTTGAATTTGGCCCCCACAGACTCATGTGTTTGATTGCTTAACTCATAGGAAGTGGCATTATTAAGAGGTGTGACCTTATTGCAATAGGTGTGGCCTTGTTGGAGGAAGTATGTCACCGTGGGGGCGGGCTTTGCGGTCTCCTAGGCTCAAGCTATGCCCAGTATGACACACAGTCTTCTACTGCCTTCAGATCAAGATGTAGAACTCTCGGTTCCTCTACCACCATGTCTGCCTGCATGCTGCCATGCTTCCTGCCAGACAAATAATGAATTAAATCTCTGAAACTGTAGACCCAACATCTCTGATTAAATTAAATCTCTGAAGTTAGACCCAACGCAATGTTTTCTTTGTAAGAGTTGCTGTGGTCATAGTGTCTCTTCATAGTAATGAAACCCAACTATGACAAGCACCCTCCCTGCAACCATCTCAACTGAGCTTAGCAGAACCTCTGGGTAGAAGCTGATGGGTGCGGTAGGCTGCAGCCTCCTTGCTCTGCCACGTTTAAACTCAGATCATTCCCGTTGTGCAGTTGCTCACCCAGGACTCAGCATCCAGTATGGTGCAAGAAGACTAACCGCTAATTCAGTCTTTGGGGGATTTAATAAGCACTTAGCGTTCAGCAAAAGAAATAAATCTTAACAGAGTAACTTGCAATGTCATGTGTAGAAGGATATTGGGAGCACCATTAAGCAGAAATATTACCTTTAATCAAGAGGTGAGGGAAAGCTGAAGTCAAAGGACAGAGGATAACTTTCCTTAGCCGAGTTGAGGGAGTATGGGGAAGAAGTGGGTGATTCTTTATAAAGACGCCTCTTCCATGAAGACCCTTGGCTTTCCACTGACATCCCCAAGCTTGACTCTTACACATGTACACAATACTTATCATCAAAAATATTTATTACCAAATGGCTTCTGGATGACTAATCCTGTATGGTAAATGTAACAGGACAAGGAGAAGACAAAAGAGGGAGGGGTAAATAAAATAAAGAGAAGGCTAAAGCACTCTGATCTACTTTATATTTTAAAAGCAGAAATTTAGCAGCATGGTTTTTTTTTTAACCTCCTAATTGTTTAGAGCCACATAGTAGTAATTCTCCCTGTGGACTGTGAAACACAGAATAAATGTCCAGTGTGGACTCACAATTGCCGGCCTCAAAGCTGTGCTGACCACACAGGCTTTCTCGGTGTGTCAGTCTTTTGAAAGGCCAGAGGTCTCTGCTAACTCTCCAGCCTTTGTGACTGTCTTGACTACTGCTCAGAAAGAAAGGCCTAGGGGTGTTATTTCCTTTGCCTCTCTAATCTTTAGTGGTCCTGGACAGAATTCGTTCTGCCCCCACCATCTTGACAGAACTCTTCAGTCCTCTGCAACCCCCATAGAAAGCCCAGGCTTGTCACAGTACTTCTCTATTTGATTTCAGACTTCATTAACAGTTCCAGACAGATTATTTTTTTCAGTCATACTTAAGAGTAATGCAGTTCCTGTTACATGAATTTGCTAGGCAAACTTGGTAAAATTAACTAATTAATTAATTAATAGGAAAAATATAAATTTATTTGTCAGTTCTAGAAGAGAATCACACTCCCAAAGAGATGGTTTTGTTTAGAATGTATGTTTCAGACATGCACATCATTGATAACATTTCAGCTAACAATGGGTTGGTGTTTTGTGTCACTTTTTATTTTTAATAGAGAAGCTCTTACACCACCTGTAGGGAAGTCATATCTTACATTGCACAAGCACAAATCAAGTGCCAGTCCTTGACTCTGCCACTCCCTATGCAGTCCTTCTTCATCTATTAAACATACAGTTTATTATATTAGCAGCAATGAAAAAAAACTGTTAAAAAGACAAATGAAATCCAAAGAGAATATTAAATTTGAGACAGTAACACATTTGCTTAGATTAGAGACAAAATACTCAAAGTAAAATGTTCAATGTTCTGGTCAACCCTCATGACTTACTGTGAGGTTCACCATTCCAGTACCTTCTTTAGGAACGCTGATTGTCCTCTTGTTCATAGACACAGCCAGACGCTGAAAGGCCCCAAGTATCTTGAGGTAGTTAATGAATCATTCGGTGATTCATAATCAATTCAATTATCATCATGTTATCACAAATCAGATACCAATAAAAATATAAATGGTAGGTGCACCAGAGACCAGGAGATGACACTGGGCTTCTAACCCAGGCCAAACACTGATCCAGATTTTTATTTCCTATGTTCATTAAAATCCCCTAATGACCCTCAAGATCTATGCATCTGTTCTCACTTCAAAACAACCATATTTAAGCTTTGAAAATACAAATACATCGTGCCTGAGACCAGCCTCCTGGCCTCTTGCCTTGGGCACCACCTCCCATCTGAAATTTGGATTAAATGCTATTTGTGCATTCTCCTGACTTCTAGAAAAACTATAAACTTATCACTGAGTGTCTCCAGATGTTCTATGAGCTGCCTCAGTCCAAGCCTCACCTCCAACCTCACTCTCAATTTTAGATGACATTGTGACAGTTTGTTGGGGGAATGTTCATGGCCAGGGATCAATGTGGTTTTCTGGTTTAACTACATTGCTTGATAAATGATTTAAAATATTGGTTTTAATATAAAAATATGTAAAGTACATAAAATTATTTGTAGTAAAATAAAAACATGTTCCCCTAAAATTCTCATTTTGAATTAGGACATATTTGGAGCAGGCTTTAAAATGAGCAATGTTGAACTCCCAAGCCTCTGAAAGCAACTATAGGATTTGAGGAACATTTGAAGACCATTGCTCTGTTTAATATAGAGATGACTAAAGTGACATTCCCTGGCTCAGAGAACTGTCTCTCTGTAACAGTAAGTCAGACAGTAGTTAAGATGCATTTGTATAGAAAAGAACCAGGGCTCCAGGGCGGAGGAACTTCTACGTTCTCTCTGGGTTGTAGGGATGTAGACTTCCATCCTCTCACTCCAAGGCATACATAGAATTATTAAGGATCAGTCCTAAAGCCAGATACACTGAATCTAATAGAAGAGAAGGTGGGGAAGAGCCTCAGATACTTGGGCACAGGGGGAAACATTCTGAACAACACCAATGGCTTATGCTCTAAGATCAACAATCAACAAATGGGACCTCATAAAATTGAAAAGCTTCTATAAGGCAAAGGACACTGTCAATAGGACAAAACGGCAACCAACAGATTGGGAAAAGATCTTTACCAACCCTTCCTCTGATAGAGGGCAAATATCCAAAATATATAAAGAACTCAAGAAGTTAGACTCCAGAGAACTAAATAACCCTATTAAAAAATGGAATACAGAGCTAAACAAAGAATTCTCAACCAAGGAATCTCAAATGGCTGAGAAGCACCTAAAGAAATGTTCAACATCCTTAGTCATCAGGGAAATGCAAGTCAAAACAACCCTGAGATTCCACCTCACACCAATCAGAATGGCTAAGGTCAAAAATGCAGGAGACAGCAGATGTTGGTGAGGATGTGGAGAATGAGGAACACTCCTCCATTGCTGGTGGGACTGCAAGCTGATAAAAACACTTTGGAAATCAATCTGGAAGTTCCTGAGAAAAATGGAAATAGTTCTACCTGAAGACCCAGCTATACCACTACTGGGCATATTTCCAAAAAATATTCCAACATATAGCAAGGACACATTCTCCACTATGTTCATAGAAGCCTCATTTATAATAGCCAGAAGCTGGAAAGAACTCAGATGTCCTTCAACAGAAGAATGGATACAGAAAATGTGGTATATTTACACAATAGAGTATTACTCAGCTACTAAAAACAATTAATTCATGAAATTCACAGGCTAATGGATGGAACTAGAAAATATCATCCTGAATGAGGTAACCCAGACACAAAAGAACACACATGGCATGCACTCACTGAGAAGTTGATATTAGCCCCAAAGTTCCCAATGCCCATGATAAAACCCACAGACCATATGGAGCTTAGAAGGAAGGAAGACCAGGGTGTGGATGCCTCAGTACTGTATTGAGGGAGGAACAGGATAATCGCAGGAGGTGGAGGGAGAGGGGACCTAGGAGGGAGAGAGGAGGGGAAGGAAATAAGGGGGGGCAGTATCAAGTACTGGAGAGGATGGGAAAGAGGTACAGAGGGTCAGGAAATTGAATAAAAATATGTAGCAAGGGGTGGAGGGTAAGGGACTGGGGATAGACACTGTAGGATCCCAGACACCAGGAAAACTAGAGACTCCCAGGACCAATGGGGATGATTTTAGCCAAAATGCACAGAGAACCGGGAGATAGAACCCGTAGAGACCACCTCCAGTGGCTAGGCATGCTCCCCACCCCCGTCAAGGGATGGGGCCACTCGTCCATCTCAAAGATTTTAACCCAGAAATGTTCCTGTCCAAAGGAAGAACAGGGACAAAAAATTAAGCAGAGACTAAAGGAAGGGCCATCCAAGGACTGCCCCAGCTGGGGATCTATCATGTCTGTAGACACCAAACCCAGACACTGTTGCCATGGCCAAGAGGCACTTGCTGGCAGGAACCTGGTGTGGCAGTTCCTTGGGAGTTCTGGCCAGCAACTGACCAATGCAGATGTGGATGCTTGGAGCCAACCATCAGACTGAGCTCAGGAACCCCAGTAGAGGAACTGGCAGAAGGACTGGAGGTACAGAGGGGGATTGCAACTCCATAGGAAGAACAACATCATTTGGCCAGACCATAGAGTGCTCCCAGAGACTAGACTACCAACCAAGGAGTGTACAGGGAGAGATTCATGACTCCAGATACATATGTAGCAGAAGATGGCCTTGCCCGACAGCAATGGGGGGAGAGGCCCTTGTTCCTATGGAGGTTTGATGCCCCAGTGTAGGGGGATGCTGGAGCAGTGGGGTGGGAAAGGGTGGGTAGGTGGAGGAGCACCCTCATAGAGGCATAGGGAAGGGGGGAGAGAGCACATATGGGATGGGGGGGTCGTGGAGGTATAACTGGGAAGTGGGGTATCATTTGAGATGTAAACAAATGGAATAATTAATAAATAAATTTAAAAAAAAAGAATCAGTCCATACAATTACCCATCAGCTGTACTACAAAAAATAAAAAGCCTTAATTTGTACAGAAAAGTAAAACCTGCCTTTTATTCTAGTGCTAAGTTATACAATTCTTCAAGTGAAACCTTAAATGAACAGGGTTTGCTTCTGGCTAGTTTACTGTGGAGTAGTATGGGTAAAGCTTTGTTTTTTTTTTTTTTTTATTCAATCTGAGATTGATCATATTACCTGTTTTAGACTTGCAATAATCTATACTCTATACAAAAGTTAAATAATTCATTCTGAAGGAACATGAAAATTCCCTAGACCTAACTTCATATAAAAATTTTAAAAATGTTTTTTCATGGAGTTGTTGAAACTGTTCGGGAGATAAAGGTGCTTGCTGCTAAGCCTGATAACCTAAATTCCATCCCCAAGACCTACATAGTGAAAGAGAAGAACCAACGCCTGAATGCCATCCTTGTCTTCTCCATGTGTGCCCAACTGCCACACCCTGGTATACACATTCACAAACAATACATTTTCATAGTGTAATTTTCAGTGTTTTCTACAAGCGGACTCTTCTACCTCCTGTGACCTTGCCCCCTTGGCCTTGTATCATAGATATCTTTGCATGACAATGCAGTAAAAAAAGATTCTATTCCAAATAAAATGCAGATTCTGTTCATTCTTTATACAGTTGCAGATATTTCCTTATTGCCAGGCACTTGCTTTAAAGTACTGTTAGCAAGTACAAATGTTCAGTGGTTGGCTCCATCTACTTTAAGAAAAGATTTTGTGAAGGGTGAGATGCCTCCATTCTGAAGACTGGCACTGTAGGGAGCCCTGAATAGACTGCTGGGTGAAGTTCAAGGCTTGTTTTGTCTTTCTGGACCATCTATTTTATTCAATAACAAGGTATTAAAATATTAACACATTTTTAAAAATAAAATAAATCAAATTATTGTGTAGAAGTTAAAAAAAAAGTGTATGCATGTACTATGAACTTTATGACAGAATTAAGGACTTGAAAGGCATGCCTGAGTTTGAGTCAGCTGACTTGCTTCTGTTCCTGGGTTTATTTCCATGGAAATTTTTGAGAAGCACTTGCTTAGGAGCTTTGGAGTCTTGAATGCCTGGGAGGATTTCAGACAAACTGGGGACTAATTATAATGGCTGAACTCAGTTCTTAAAATAGAAGTCAGCCAAGAGCTCTCAAGATGGATTCCCAAAGTTAACTTGAGGACACAAGGTAAGGGCAGGAGGGAGGGTGGTGAGTGAAGAGAGCCTGCCTCTGCCTCAGAACAGATGGAGCCCAGGGACACAACTCACCTGTAAGATCTCAGATAGCTACAATCTCCTACGCTCACAACCTAGGGAAGGCGAGGTTATCATTCCTATGGATCTCTGAGGCCAATGGACTTCCCAGCTGGTGAGCCTGCAGCTAGAAAGCCCAAGTTAACCCCAGCCTAAGCCTTCTTCATATTTTGCTTGAATGAAAAAATTAAATGCAATAATGGAAGCACATGTGGAAAGGCAGGAGACTAATGGTTAACAATTGCAGCAGGTGGGAGGAAGCGGGCAAGCCTCTTTCTCTCAGTCCATGTCAATCCGGGTGCTCAGGCCATCTGTACAGTACTGTGAGGCTGCACAGAGCCTTAGCCAGCTTCCCTCTGCAGAAGCCTAGAAGGGTGCTTGTTTCCCTGTAGATGCCTTTGTAAACCTGCCAAGCAGGGTGAATGTTGTTTAAAAAGGAATTATTTTGCCTGTCAGAATACTTTACATAAAACAGTCCTTGCAGTTTGAAAGGACTTGGAAAAAAAATGAGCACTAAAATCTTACAAAGGGCATTGAAAATAATCTTCTAGCTAAAAACAAAAGAACTGGTCAGATGACCTCCAGCTCTGGTTTCTTCAAAATATTCTTCGGTGCTTAACAGTCTTTGGCTTCTGTGACTTTATTTTCAACCATGTTCATTTTTCAGTCATCACTCTAGGCCAGGTAAATGGATTCCAGAGAGATGAACACGCCATCCATCATATTTTGTGAACCTATGCAGCTGAACGAAATAATATTCAGAATAATTACACTGTCTAGTATGTGCTTAGACTGTGTGTCATTCATTATCATATGCTAATTGTGCATAATTAATGTTAACTATTCATGGACACAAGATCGATTAATGCGTTGTAAAGTGAAACCTACAAGCGAAGACAAGAGAAAGAACTTCCCCTGCAGACAAAACAGAACAGACCCTTTATCCTCAAAGGCACATTAAAAAGATTATAAATGAATTGACCATTTTGATATCAGAAGTATACAGTAAATAACATGTATAAAAATGCAATCGGTCTCAATCTCCTGGGGGAAACAGCAGTAACTCTTCCTCATTGAGAAGGATGGCAAGGATGCCTTTGAAAAGGGCTCAATCAATACATTATCTTCAGGACAAACAAGGGAGCTGTAGATGAGGGCTAGGGGTGGATATTATAGATGAGGGATTCTGTTGTCATAACTGTGTGGAAGCCCGGCAGGATGTGCATCCAATTCATAAAATAAATGGTCAACTTATTATTCAGGCTTAGCTCAAATTTTGGTGAGCTTGGCAAAATTCATTACTGTAAAAATGTGGACTCGAAGAAAAAGACTTGTTTTTGTTTAACAGGAAGCTCTCTCCAGAATTGAAGAGAAAACAAGGAGTTAAGTCCCTCGTCCCCCAACTTTCATCAACCCTCAGACTAGGGAAGATGGTATACATTACCACCCCCGTATCTCTTTTCCCCTTGGAGGTACTGAAGCGAAGCCAGAATAAGTATCTTGCTTAATGTGAACGCACAGTTCAATGCAAGGACTGCTCAGAGATCCCTAAACTTTAGCTCTCGGTTAGTCCAAAGTGCCTCCCAGCCGGCTTTCCCCAGACACCCAATTTTAAATAAACTGTGCACTCCTTCACATGTTATCTGTATTCTCAGCCATATGTTCCTGGTTTTATACTTTTTTAAAAGAGCCTTGAATGTCCCTGTCCCTGCCGGCTGCATTGTCATTGGTACTTGTGGCCTGATAATTCTGACACTTGTTCCAGAATAAAACTGTTGCTCCCCACCAGCTTCAAAACCAGTGGTGGCCATACAGGAGAGCTGAGTGACGACAAGGGCCTGCCCTTTCTGTGACCTCCACTGAATCCTGAGGTGGGTGTTGATAAATTGAGAGGCGAATTAAACCACTGGAGTTTGAGGATTCCTTGTCAATGAAGCATAATTTAATTTAACCTAAACAACAAAAGAAGATCTAAGCATCAGCCACATGATGTTGGAGACCCGGTCGACCTAAACTCTTGCACATTCACAGGGAGTTTATTTGCAGATAAGTATATAAGTCAATAACCACGGCAGTTCCAAGCTTACAAAGGTAAGAGATACCCTAACTAGGGAGATATACATGCATTGAAATTATCACACCATAGCATGAAAATTACTATATTTAAGCTGAAATAAAAGGCGTAGTAAGAGTAAGAAAGGCCACGTTTTTCTCCTTGGGATGACATCAGATGTGAAATAGAAAACTGTGTACAGGACGCTCCACATCTGACAGGACACAAAAGTGGTAGAGAACCGGCCTGCTCACAAACACAAGCCCCTGTGGTTGTGCGACCCTGCAGTGTCCCACACCCCATGCCACTGTCCATGTCTTTTCTATAAAAGAGTTAACCAAGAGGGGCACTGGTGCCAGGTCCCCGAGTGTCCAAGGTTTTTCTTCCACACTGGTTTTACTCTTAGACATGGACCTCACCATCAAATGGGTCAATACATTTAGACACAGTAGTTACTTCTGAGATTTAACCAGATCACACTTCCTAAAGAAGGATAGACATAAAGACTTTTCTTCTTCCAATCATTAATTACCTTATGATCACAATTTAAAATTTCATTGCCTATGCAAAAGTATTGAAAATAAACATTGACATATAGCTCAATTTTGAAACCCTTCTGTACTGGCTGGTTTTGTGTGTCAACTTGACACAAACTAGAGTCATCAGAGAGGAAGGATTCTCAGCTAAGGAAATGACTCCATGTTACACAGCTGTAGGGAATTTTCTCAATTGGTGATCAGTGTGGAATGGCCCAGCCCATTGTGGGTAGTCTCATCTCTGGGCTGGTGGTCCTGGGTTCTATAAAAAAGTGGGCTGAATAATCCATGAAGAGCAAGCCAGTAAGCGGCACTGTGGTGGTTTGAATAGGTTTGGCCCACGTAGACTCATGTGTTTAGGAATGCTTGGTCCATAGGAAATGGTACTATTAGGAGATGTGGCCTTGTTGGAGGAAATGTGACACTGTGGAAGCAGGCTTTGAGGTCTTATATATGCTCAAGCTACACTCAGTGGGACACACAGTCTCCTTCTGCTGCCTGTGGATCAGATGTAGAACTCTCGGCTCCTCCAGCACCATGTCTGCCTACACAGTGCTCTGTTTCCCACTGCAATGATAATAGACTGAACCTCTGAAATTGTAAGCCAGCCTCAATTAAATGTCTTCCTTTTTAAGAGTTGCCCTGATCATGGTATCTCTTACCAGCAATGAAATCCTAAGACAGCATTTCTCCATGGCCTCTGAATCAGCTCCTGCCTCCAGGATCCTGCCCTGTTTGAATTCCTGTCCTGACTTTCTTCAATAATAAACAGTAATATGGAAGTGCAAGCCAAATGAACCCTTTTCTCCCCAACTTGCTTTTTGGTCATGATATTTTGTCACAGCAATAGAAACACTAAGACAACTTTCTCTGAATTTTTCTCCCAAACATATACAAATACATATGTATGTATATACATATACACATATACACATGCATATATACATAAAGTAATAATAATAAAAGTCCCTTATTAAGGGATATATATATATATATGTATATGTATATGTATATGTATATATCATATACGGAACCTAATTTATTATTATTATTTTATGTATAAATGTGTTACACCTGTATCTGTGTATTGCATGAGTGTTTCTGTGTAAGTACTGTTGATAGAACCCAGGTTCTCTATAAGAGCAGCCAGTGCTCCTAACCTCGGAGCCATTGCTCCAGCCCTCCTTAGTAATGAACTAAAAGTTGGGACTATTCTAACCAGCAGGAAGATTCGTCCATCCTTTAGGTGCTGAAGGACAAACACCCTTTCCTCCACAAAGTCTTCCTGAACACTGGCTATTCTTCCTCTTTCATTCTTTGCATGTTGTCTGTGACTCTGCCTTTCATGGTTCCTCAGTTTTCATTACATGTGAATGCTTTCTGTATGTAACTACAGGGGCTGTGCTGAGTGGTTCTAAATGCTTTGCTTCCCCAAGCCTCCATCATTCCTGGGCAGAATCAGCAAGCAACATACACTGAACTGAATTGAGGCCGTGAATAAGACACCCAATAGTCACAATAGAGAGAGACTGGGAAGATCAGTAAGAAAGTTCCACAGAACACACTCAACCTCGATGCAACCAGCTATACATTTTGCATAAAGAAATGAGGGGAAATCATTGAGAGAATCTCAAACAGTGGTTCTCAACCTTCCTAATGCTGCAACTCCTTAATACAGCCCCTCATGCTGTTGGTGACTCCTAACCATAAAATTATCTCCTTGCTTCTTCATAACTGCAATGTTTCTACTGCTATGAATCCTAATGTATATATCTGATACGTGACCTCTAAAGGGGTCGCGACCCACAGGTTGAGAACCAGTGGTCTAAAGCAAGCATAATGGTACCAGCTTTGGTGTCTAAAATCTTTGTCTGCACCTTTGGCTGGGTGTGTTGCAGAATCTGAATTTATTTAGTGTTTGTAAAGGCAAGGTGATGAATGAACTGAGGTCATTCCCTGGACAGGATGCCTATCCATAATCAACACATGGGCATTTCTAAAGGAATCCTGAATCTTTACACAAAATACAAAGTGCAGAGGCACAAGTAGCCCCATGTGGGTTGAGGTTAACATCCATCCAAACATGGATGCTTGCAGAGTTTAAGAATTGTGGGTGTGCCTATGGCTCTAGTAACTGTCTAATACACAGAGAGTTCCTGGTTATTGCTGGAAATGATCTCTCCCCGCCTATCTTTACCAAATTCAAATTTTAAATTTTTGAATGTTAGAACCCCAAACTGAAGCAATCCTCCTGCCTCCTGAGGGCTGTGATTACTGGTGTGTGCTGCCACACCCAACTCACATTTCAAACGTTGGCTCCTGAAACGTGTCACAAATCTTAGCATCATACACATCGGAAGATGAGCCTTTGTTAGATACAGAAAAGAATGTGGTTTTGGTTTTTAGTTTGTATTAGAGCTCTGTACCCTAAATACTCCTTTAAACAAAAAGGCTAACAATGCAAGGCTTAACTTCCATCCCCAACACTGGGGGAAAAGGCAAGGCATCATTAACAAAACATTGATAGAAAGACTTCATCAAACTAAGGATGGAGAGTGTGGAATGTGATGCTTTCTTACACAAACATGAGTCCTATACAAGCAGATTTTATTTAACTAGTCTAAAGTGCTGTCTGGGGTGCCTGCGACATTCTGAGACCACAGAGGGCTTCAGAGGAGCATTCTGCTACAGTGCAGCTGCCTGATGCACACAGGTGCACACACTCACATTGCATTTGCCCTGAGCACGCGTTTAGTAAGAGAAGAACCTGAGTGTGACAAATGAGGCCTTCTCTGCCAGCCTATCTCAGCGACACGCCATCCTGACAGCGTGCTCTCCTTTCCTGCAGGCATGATAACCTCACTGCTGGCATCGAGTAGCTCCGAGAGCACCGGAAAGGGTGAGATTTTTGAAAACCATCTCATGTACATTTTGATTTCTCTCAGGTCTAATTCTTTTAGGGCTGACGTTTGGGAGCTAGGCTAATTAGTGGGACTTCTTTATGAGAGTCCTAATCTGTGAAATGTGGCTGTCCAGAGCTCCCAAGGGGATGAATATATGGGTGGCCAGGGTTTTGAAGCAAATGTAGCAATCACAGGCAGTTCTTTGTATGAGACTCTGGATATGGCTAAATTAGTGTGGGGTGAAGCTGTGGAATGCCTTTCAAGCACTTCTGAATGTATAATCTGGGAGGGGGAGACATCATAGCTCCCCTTCATCCTCAGAGGACATGTTTTAAGACCTCAAGTGGATGGCTGAAACTAGATCCAACTGAACCCTCTGCATAACGCCTTTTCCACTTAAACTAGGCACATGTGCACCATGGTCATCACCTTGCAATGAAATGCACAACACAGAGCTGGCACAAATTTCCCTTCCCTTCCTCACAATTTTAAAAATAGAAGTTTCATTCTGACTACAGTCCTAGCGGGCTTAGCATATGATTTGGTTTTCCTTGTAAAGTCAAGAGCCTTTACCATTTTGCTTAAGTGTCTTCCCTTGTAAATTTCATTTGCCAACATAACCACTGTTGTACTCTGGGGACATTAACAGGTAAAATTGGATAGTTAAAGCCAGTGTCCTGATGCTGTGGTCGTCTGATAACGTAGATGCTAATAGTTAATGGGTAGGGAGCAGATACGGTGGGATGCAAAAGGATGGCTCAGATCCTGGGCGGAGGGCAGAGTGTGACGTGAGAGGTCATCACGCTACTCAGAGTGGCACGCAACTCAAAAGTTATTACTTGTTCACTTCTAGAAACTTCCATGTGATGTTTTCCGACCATGATTGGCCATAGAGAACAAACCATGGGAAGCAAAACAGGGAATAATCGACATGTGTGAATACATGTATGTGCATCCCTACTCCACCACAGGTAACAAAATGTTCTATCTAGAAAGTTCTAAGCTCCTTGAGGATAAATAAGCCAGGTCTTTGCAAAAGTTCAACAAACATCTGCTAGCTTGCCTGAATTTCAAGTGACTTCTTCCTTCAAGGTTTATTTTCTTAATAAATTATGTTTATGTGGGGTGGAGTGGAAGGTTATCTGCAGGTGAGTGAAGGGCCAACGGAGGCCAGAAGAGGGCATTGGCTCAACCGGAGCTGGAGTTGACAGGTGGCTGTGACTCACTTGATTTGGGTGTTAGGAACTAATCTTAGTTCTGCAAGAACAGCATCCACTTTCTCCCAGTCGCACAACTGACTTGAAATAGAAAATTTAGTGATATCCACTAGAGATGAGAAGCAATTTAATTTAGATAGGTCCTAAATAATTAAAAAATAAAATAAATCTTTTAAATATATAGACATACACCCATGCATGTAATTAAAAGCAAAGGAGGCCGCAGGCTAGAAAGACTGTGCAGCAGTTATGAGCCGGTGGTGCTTTCCCAAAGACCCAAGTTTGACCCCCAGCACCCACAAGGGGCAGCTCATAAGCACCTCCATGTCCACAGGATTGAACACCTCTGGCCTCTGCAGGTATCCGCACTCACCCTCCACACACATAATTAAAAATAAATGGATCTTTTTAATAGGAAAGAAAATTGGTGGGCTTGGTGGCAGCAGACACCAAGGAAGCAAGTTGTTCCAATGGAAACCTCCTAGTCAACTGTCTAATTTGGGGATGCTTGGGAATCCAGTCTGACTGATGGTCCAGCAGGTAAGAGCACAGGTGCAGATGTGTATAGCCTAGAAATGTAACTCTTCCTGACTGTCAAGCAGAGGAGGGTCTCCAGATCGCCTTGTGATGTACCAGGGCCCTAGGCTGAGAGAGGAACTCAAAGGCTGCCACGCCTCTGCGTAATCCTCTGCCAGACGTATACAAGTCATAAACTGTAACTTGTGGGCCATTCTAAGCGGTAAAATTTCACATCATGCTGCTCCAACCAGCCCAGGATATAAATCATTTCTTTGTCCACCGTATCCACACTGTGTGTGCTACCTCACCGTTAGTTGCTTAGTAGCCATCTACGTTACTAAATTGGCCTTCACATCTCAGCATGGCAGTGTTTGTCTGTAACGTTTATTTTACTTAATCATTGCCCCTAGAGTGCCAGAGACAGTGTAAGTCATCCTGGGCTCAGAGGAGAAGAGCACAAGTTTCTTCTTTGCAGGAAAGAAGAATTTCTAACTAAGATTTTTAACTAAGTGCAAGAATGGAATGCAGGTTTATTTTCTTTCCTAACTTTGAGAATGGGGGACTTGGTTGCCAAGTTCAAATCAGGTGAAATGGGAGGTAGGGTGGGGTGGGGTAGTGGAGGGACCAAGAATGGTGAAACACTACGTTGAAGTACTAAGTGCAGCTTTCAGCCCTGAACATCACTTGTAAGGATGTGGCCTTGAACCCAGAGCAAGCGCTGGGGATTGTCCTTGAGGTCATAGGCTCCTTTAGCTGAAAAGTTAGCATCACCCTTATCTCTCAGGTATCTCCAGTGTCAGCAAGGTACAGCCTAGCTCAGCCCCAGGACTCCCTGGGCTCTGGGTGGTACCCACAGTTACAGTTGTCTGTCTCATAATTGAATATGCAAGGGGCTCAGAGCTGTCAGGAGTGGATTTAATAGGGTGTCTCTGTTCCAATGTTGGGAGCTGCTGCAACTTTGTAATTATGCAGCGTGTTTACAGGACTCACAAAGAAGGGTAAAGGGTAAAAAGCAAATAAAGAAATGTCTGGGGACAAGCAATAGGGGCTGGATCCTAGGGGTAGAAGGATGTGCTGGCTGAGCGCAAAACAGTGTTGCTAACCCAGCAGGGACTGCAGTCCGGAAGGCTGCTGTTTATCTGGTGCCTTTAACAAGTGATGTTGGAAGGAGGGCGTGTTAACACTCTCTGCAATTCTTGGGCATAAATGACTCCCTATAAACCACTGGAGGCTCAAGGCTTCCTTTGAAAAGTCCTCTGCTTCAGGCTGTCTTCCTTTGTCTTTGGCCTTCTTCTCTGTGCCTGTGAAGATAACCCCTTCCTCTGCCTTTGCTTTGCTTTTTTCTGCCACATGATATAGATTTATAATTGAGTGGGGGTGGGGGTGGGGGAAGGCACCTGACTTCTCCGTATAGTCATACCCTGTACCCTTCTACCTTTGAGCCCACCAATCTCAACCTGTTTCTTACTCTTTTTATTCATTCCTGTTGGTTTTATGGTCCTTTCTTCCACTAACTTTGTACCTGGAATTTTTATCTTTTTTTTTCTTAACTTTTAAAATGCTACAATTTTAAAATAAAAAAATTCAAGTAATAATTTTGGACTCTTTCTTCCATGAACATTATTCCAAAAAAACCCAAAATTTTTGTCTGCCTCGGCAATCATCAGATTGACTCCTGCTCAAGTTGTTCATTCCCCCATGTGTAGAGTCTTGCTCAGAGGGGAAGATGAGGGGCCAGACCCTGCACGGAGACCAGTACCTTTGGAATCATCTCTGTCATCCTCATCTCTCTGTGAGACAAGGAAATGCATTTCCTCAGACTCCTGAGGACTGAATGGAGTGTCCCAGTGTACAGATGGAGCGTGTCTCCTTATCATTAGAATATTCAGTCACTTCTGCTGAGTGCATCTTCCAGGTGTGTCTGTTTTTTCAGGGACTAAGGGCCATGTCTACATTAGGTGTCTGCAACAGGCACCTAATAGTTAAAAAAGACTGTTGATTGACTACATGAAGTACACTAAAGACAGTACCCTTACTACTCCTAAAGAAAGCATCCTTGGCTACCTGCTTTCCTGCTGCTATGACTAGACAAGGTAAAGTAAATGTTCTCAGTAGCCCTAGTTTCTGAATCCAGCCCAACAGAGGCCTCTGCTCATTGCAGAACAGCTAGCAGTCCCTTGCCCAGAACTCCACTCTAGGATTGAATTTGTATTCTCACTCTGACAAAGCTCCTCTGGCTTTGGGCATTCCTCTCTGGATCACAGGTCTAGCTAACTCCCCCAAGCAGATGCAGAGGTGACAGCCCAAGAACCGTACAAGCTCACAACTGGCTAACACAGGAGCACCTGATGCTATGAGGACCCATGGGCAATGCAAAGCCAATAATAAAGAAATGTAGACATGGCCCCTAGTCTCTGAGAACTTGACATCTAAAATTAACCACAAAGACGCCAGACTTGGTGACACACACCTATACTCTCCACACTCAAGAAGCTTGACGAAGGATCATGAGTGTGAAGCCGACCCAGCGATCCCTGATCACCAGGGGATATAGAACATGAGTTTCAGTCATCTCAGGCCTTCCTCATCTTAAGGTCTTACAAGAGTCTGAAATTATGGGGAAGAGGAATGTCCAGTTCACTACGGATGGATACTGTTAGAAGATGTGTTTGGTGAGCTGTCTGAAAAGTTCAGTCCCCAGAAACCCTGCAGCGCACTCACCTGAAAGCTCTCTTGCCTTCTCCTCATGCAGCTTCTTGTCCTGTGCATAAAACTGGACCATCCCTTCGAGCTAACTCCTTATAGAATACTAATAGATCCAGGTTCTAAAACTCAAAGCCTCTTGACATTAAGAAAAACAACAGAATAACGCTGTTTGTTCTCCATACTTCTCCCAGGTAGGTGAGCAGGTCCATTTTTCACTCAGGCTAAGTAGTGTCCTGGATATTCTGGACTGAAGCAAATTCCATCTTTGCTCTTACTGCACTTTTGCAGAGGAAGCCGCCCTAAATCAAGCAAACACATATGGGCTAAATTTCAAATTAAAGATTTCCTTATAATTCTCATTTTTGAAATGAGGCAAGTAATTTATTGAGCTAGCATGGGAAGGGAGGAGGGGATAAAAAAGACTTTCAGAAAGCCCTTAGCCACAGAGCCGTGCATCTGACCCTGGGATGTCACCTTGCCTATATAATTTGTTGTGCAGTGTATCCCACAGAATGTGCCAGCCCCTTTTCCACCTGCTAAAAGGTGATGCTAATTAGATCAGGCAAATTGCTGCCGTTGTTGATTCATTTGAAAATGATTACCCCACGGCAGTGTCCTATTACCCAGCAGGTCCACGCTTTCCTTATTAATGTTCTATGGTTGCTGCCAGACTTCAAAGTCAGAAGTGGAATCTGAGGCTAGCAGTGCTGGCTGGGGCAATATGAGATGAAGTCGCTAGAAGACCCTGCATCCAAAGCAAGGAAAGATTTCATTTTCACCTACAAATATAGCCCCTTATTGTGAGTGTGGATTTCTCCCTCAACTCAGAGCCAGCAAGCATCAGAGGGGACACTTAGCACATGGAATCATAACAGGGGAAGCCACAGAGCAACATATGGAAAACTGAGTCCCCTGTTAAGGTTCTTAGATCCCAGTGGAAGAGCCAAGAGACTGACCCAAGTAATCAAGCAGAATGCTCAAGCGCTATAATGAAGAGGAATAATAAAGTCCAGTAGATCGTGTGCCAGGCTGTCCACGTGCTGGTTATTTATTCAGCATTAGTATATAATGGGAACACCAAGGATCGAGAGGTTATTTTGTAGGAGGCTGATGGAGGAACAAAGACGAATTCCATGGAAAGAGAAGCTTGCATGTGAGCTGACGTAAGAAGTCTACTGAAAGGACTCTAGCAGACCGAGCATGGCAAACAGGACTCTGACAGGCCTTGTCCTTCCCCTATCCTACCTTCCTAGGGACTGTTAGACTACATTCCTAAAGCTAGTCATTAAGATCCATTCCCTTATTTGGCCACTTCCTCCTTCTGAGACTGACTACCAAAGTCCAGCTACCAAAGTATTGAAGTCCAGCAATCAAAAGCCCTCTTTGGCTCATCTAATTAACATGCCTAATTAAAATTAAACACCTCATCCTAACACAGGGTTTCCCCTTGAATCTTTATAAACTGCCATTTTCCTATGAGCCTTGTCTGTCTCTAACTAAAGAAAGTCCTTTGTCCTTCTGGAACAAATAGCTTTCCCCATCCCCTCTCCCTTGTTTCTTCCCCTTTCTCCCTCATCCTCTTATCTCCTGGTCTTTGTCTCTTATTCCCTACCCTTTGTCGCTCTGGAGCAAATAAATCTCCTTTGTGCTGAGAACTTCGTCTTAGAGTGTCTTGTGCAGAATACTGGTCCCTTCCCCTACAAGGTAAGGTAAGTAGCACAAACAAAGCTTTGAAAATTGTTCAAGAACCTCTAAGCAAAAATGCAGATGGAGCTGGAGCCTTGTGGAGGCAATGCTGGAGGCAGAACATAACTAGCACATCATATTGAAATGTAATTTGGCCATAGAGTGTCTTAAATCCAAACATGGAGACTTTGGATCCTCTATTAAAGCAAATCCATGATGATCCAGAGCCTAAGAACCTCTCAAAAAAGGCTGCATATAAAAACCCAGCACCTACAAAACCAGCCACAGGCAGGCCCTGAAGGTCATCTTTAAAGGAAAAAAAAAGTGAAATATTCAACTTATCATTTAGGGCTGTGTTTCCAGAATCATGGATTCAAGGTTAAAACTGGCCCCATTATAATCCAACATTGAGACCAAGTTACTTGATAGCAAATAAGAATTCATTTTCCCTCTTTGTCTTCTATTTAAATTCACCTTCCTTCCTGTGAGGCTGTTAATATGTTGAATCAGAGAATTTAGCCCACCTCCAAACCTTTAAAATGCAGTTAATTGCAAGATAGTCCAATTTAAATTTTGTAACATTCTTGATGCCAGAGTGTATGGGGGCCTGGTTTGTTTGTTTGTTTTTGTTTCTTATTTCTTTTTTAAAAAGCAGAAGGGAGGCAGTCCTGCAGGCTAGGGCACCCCAGAGAGAGGACCAGCTGGGACTGAGGATGGGGGTACCTAATTCTAGCTCTGGGAGAACAGAGCACTGGAGCCTTTGGCAATCTGCAGAAGGAGGTCCCTGTACTGGACCTGGCTCCCACCTCAAACATAGGAGGAAACTAAGAGAAAGTTGCATGGGCAGTTTAGAAGCGTGGACAGAGAGCACAGTGGAGGTTTTATGTTAAGCCTTGCTTAGCTCTTTTAACCCTTGCAGTTCCACATCTAGAACAAAGGTCACTCCCATAGACAAGGAAGCCCAGACTCCTAGAGTGGGAAATAATTTCACTTTCAAACTATACCAATGTCTTCTTTTCTCAGTGCTCACTCTACACATGGCACTCTGGTGTCACAGAGGTCTGCATCCTGCTCACATCCGTTCCCAGCTTGCACTTCTCAGTTGTACCTGTCAAGGAACACAAGTTCCTCCCCTAGCTCTTTACTTTGGGATGGCCACTAGGCAGCCCCTAGGACAATGTTCAGGAGATGCTTTGGCCAAAAAAAAAAGGCTATAAATGATAGCTGTGTCTTTTAAGTTGATCAATATCATAGGACTCTAAAGAAACTTATCTTAAAGTAACAGTGAAACTGCTACTTTATTTCCTGAACCTGTTTTGCCTAGAGATTAACTTAACCCCTGAGGATTACAGGACACAAGTTCCTTCATAACAGATGGTCAGGTAAGGAACCTCTGTGTAGGGAAAGAGGAGGACCACAGATCAGTAGTTGTGTCTGTGTGAGACAGTACCGGACAAATCTTATAATAAGGTGTTGCAAAAGATTTATTAATGTGATTTCCCTGTTGCTTCTCTGAGTCCATGATTGCTGTCTAAACAGCAACGTCCTCCTATTGGCTGGGACAACTGGATTGGTACAGATAAAGGTAAGGAAAAAGGAAATGGGGTGTTCAATGCCTGGCAGTCAATAGGACTTTGTTACAAGATAGCAGTGGTGTGAGCCAGGCTATTACCTGGAGAGGGTTTTCCACATCTCTTTACTTCTGCCTTTGACACGAGTGGAACCAAAGGTGGGGAATGCAGGTCATTGAGTTCGTCCTTGTGCAACGAAAACAGGCTTTCCACTGCAGCGGCCAGGCATGCGCTGGGGTTTCAGTGGAAGGAGGACATAAACCAGAAGAATAAACAGAGAAGCTGCCTCTTGCCTGTACATTTGAATAAGAAGGAGGTGGGAAGAAGTGGAAAGGGCTTGGGAAGAAAGGTGGGTGCCCAAGACCCCTGCGGCTCCCATAAAAGCCCTTATGGTCTCCTGGCACCGACCTGGGGTGCCACACCAGGGAAGACATGGCAGTTTGGCACAGCTGGTTAGCAGGAAAAGACTGGAGTTCGGATCCCAGGGCCCCCTTAACTTGGGTGGGACCACAGAAGGCACACAGATGTCAGTCTGTGCCTCATGCAGAGACACAGAACCTTTCTGGAGAATCTACAGAAAGTCCTTGGGTATAAAAGGAAAGCAGCTGGATGAAAAGGGAGGGGGTACAGTTAAATTTGACTTCCATGTAAATAAAAATATCATATGGCATAGAATGCCTGAATATACGTAGAGTAAGTATTTGTTGTTTCTCTGGCATTTGTATTTAAGTAGGTGTCCTGTACTTTCATTTGCCAACATAAGGTCCCCCAACCTGAGCATGAGAGCTGCCATCAGGCCTGGCAGTGGGGGTAGGGGCTCTGGAGGAGAGCTACCACAAAGAGACAAGATCAGCAGGCAGGGTGCCCCAGGCCTCCACCAGGCTGGAGACAACGCTGGTGAGATGACTGCTGACCAGACAAAGGCAAGTGAGCCCTGAGCTCAGAAAGACTTGGTTCTGAGTGCCTACCTACCACTTTAAATGGCCTGAAGTCATCTGTACCCCACACATCTAGAAGCCACCCCAGGAGGAAAAGTAGGGACACAGGGGCATCCATGGGTCCCTGTAGTCCATCTGTGCTGCTGTAACAAAAGTACCTGAGCCTATGTTATTTACAAATTAAATGTTCCTTTGTTTTCCCGGTTCTTGGAGTTTGAAGTCCAAGAGCAAGGTACTGACTAGTTGGTACAATGTCTTACGAGTCACAGGTTTCTGCTCCAAAAATTGTTCCTTATTTCTGTACCCTCAGGAGGGGACAGATCAATACTGTGTCCTGATGTGGTTAAAGGGACAGAAGAGTAAACAGGCTTACAGTATCCCTCCGGCCATTTGTTATGACTGTTGACTCCACCCCTGAGAACTCCCCCCTCACGGCTTCATCATATAAAAGCCCCAGCTCAGACGCTGTCATGGGGGGGGGGGGTAAGTTCCAACATGGATTTTTGGGAAGACGCATACATCCAAACCGTAACACAGAAAAAGAGCAATTTATTTGCAAATTATTGTATCACACTAAGCTTTAAATTGGAGTGACCTAAAAAAAAAAAAAATCCCTGACACCCAGGGCAGGTGTTCCTAGAAAAAGAAATCACTTGTGGGGGAAGATTTCAGCAGTGCATTTTCTCTGCACACCTGAGTTTTATTGTAAGCGAAGCCATGGCTCTCCACATCGTGCCAGTCTGCAATGGCTTTTGAAGAAGAAAAAAAAGAGAGAGAAAGAGAATGAGATTACCAATAAAAAATGTCAACTCATACCTGCCGATGAGGTCACACCTTTCCCTCAGACTCTTAGACCTCCTGAGTCCCGAGAGGCACTTAGACCCTTGGCTCTGACCCTGTGGCTGCTACTGGCAGTGTTTCCTCCCCAGCTACCCCCTAGCCTCCTGCAAACATCCACAACGTGGCTGCAAAAACAAACAAACAAACAAACGCCCCAAGAACAGGCCGCTGCAAAGATTCCCCCATAGCTTGCCACTGCCGTGGGCACTGAAATGTCCCCCAGCATGCCACGTGCAGCCAGCACAGTATGAGCAGCCTGCAGTCGGTGGGCCTTGGAGAGGGTCCAACTCTGGACTTCTTCTCAAATAATGAGAACACAATTAGCATGAGCGAGAAAGCATTAACATAAAGCTGTGGGAAGGTCTGGATATACATTCCGTAGAAATAGCCACTGACATTTGGAAGACTTTAAACTTCTCCGCAGGTTTTAAGTCCCCCCTCCCCATCTCTCGCCAGGTAAAAGTTCAAACACAGGTGAGCTGCCTAAGCTTTTGCCTGATATGGGAAGCCTCGGCACAAGTTCAGGTCAACTGGCCGTTCAGGCTCAGCTCAGCGCACTCCAGCAATATCCAAGGTATCCTCCTTCAAGGGTCCTTCCGGTGCTGTTCATCCCACAAGAGCTAGAAATGGGGGTAGTAGCATCTTCACTGTGAAGGTGCTTGCTGGTTGCAGGGGAAGCAAGACAAGAACCAGACTCCAGGGCTAACATTTCTACAAGGTCATACACATGAACCCCACCCCCCACCCCACCCCCACCCATCCCCGACAACAGCCACCAGCAGAGTTAGAGTGGGCAGGAGGAGAACCCTAGCGGTCCTCCTCTGATCTGGTCTTTAGGTGTTTATCCTTCTCACGGGGAGCAGAACAAGGGGGCGGGGTGGGGGGAGGGGGGGTGAGGAGGGGGCGCAGCTCTCGGGTTGGCAGAGGGATTGGAAAGCACACAGTATCAAATCAAATCCGGGCGGGCTGGAACCTGCCAGCTCTCATTTATGCCTTGGGTCTGTCTTGTCCTCAGGTGTTTGTGTTCTTCTCAGGGAAAACAACAGGCTCATTAGAGCGCAAGTGAACAAGTTACTTAATGGGTTCGTAAGTCACCGGTCTTACCAGACAACAGCCATGCAGGCTGCAGATGAGTGAGAATCACTGATGAAGCTTTAAATTGATACACTCACTGAAGCGTGAGCTATCAATAGTGACCTTGTTTGCAGCTTCCCGAGCCGGCAAGGGGGCATTCTCAGGAACCTTAGAGTAACAATCTGCACATTTAAGCTGATTAAAAAAAAACAACACATACACAAAAAAAAATTTTAAAAAAACCTGCATTTAATTTAACCAAATAGCTCCATTAAATTGTTTCTGGGTTTCAGAGGATTAAACTTGTATTAGAAGAGGGGTTTTAAACTTTTAGTTATGTAGCCTTTTAAAAAGCCAGCTTGTTCAGTTACTCTTCCAAGTACCTCTTTTTAGCATGCAAACGTAGCTGAGGCTCAAGACGGAGCTCCATAAACCCGAAGCACTCTGGGATAACAACCAACGTTAATTTACTGCTTGCTGGTTACCCGGCTCTCTGATATGCACTTTAGTAGCCATCATTTTGATAAATTCTCTCCATGACCTTGGGAGGGACAGTGGAGGAAATGACGGCTGAGAGCAATACACTGAATCCCCGGCATCTCAGACTTAATTAAGAAATAAGATTCAAACCCAAGGCCTGAGCTCTTAGCTACTACCCAGGGCTGATGGCAGTGTGGTTACACATGTATACGAACCCATGAATTCTCCCTAATTAAGAATATATTAGAAGAAATGAAAGTCAACCAGAGGATTGTTCCTCTGGTCGCCTATTAGAAAATGTCCTCCTATCTCTCTGTTTTTATATAATATCAAAATCTGAAACCTAACCCCGTAGCTTCCTCTCCCTTGGCCCTGCCTTTTTGTGTGTGTTCATTTCAAGTAGTCACTTTATTCTTCCCAAAGTCAGATTCAGAAAGCTTCAGTTGCTTAGCTACCAGCATTGTGCAGACCCCCTGTTCACAGTGAACAGACTTTTTTAGTTTACTGGGAGAAGCAGAGAGCATAGGAAATGAACGAGGATTCTATTGGTTGTCTAGTGAACAGCCACGCCCTCCATCCTTATTTTCCAGTGGAAGATGAAAGTCAAGCTCTGCCCCATATCAAAATGGTGGCTGGTGGGTTAGAGGCATCTTAACATGCTCACACAGAACCTCACTCGCCTAATGTTGTGTAGATGTCAAAGGTCAATATCTGCCTGTATCTCTTTACTCTTCACCATTACTCTTACTTTTTTTTTTTTATTTTTAGACAGGGTCTCTTGCTAAACCTGGAGCTGGCTAATTAATTGACTTGATTGAATGTTCTGGAAGTCCCTGGGATATAGAGATAGAGATAGAGATAGAGATAGAGATAGAGATAGAGAAGAGATAGAGAAGAGATAGAGAAGAGATAGAGATAGAGCTAGAGAAGAGATAGAGATAGAGAAGAGATAGAGATAGAGATAGAGAAGAGATAGAGATAGAGATAGAGATAGAGAAGAGACAGAGAGAGAGATAGAGAAGAGATAGAGATAGAGAAGAGATAGAGATAGAGAAGAGACAGAGATAGAGATAGAGAAGAGAAGAGATAGAGATAGAGATAAAGAAGAGACAGAGACAGAGACAGAGAGAGAGATAGAGAAGAGATAGAGATAGAGAAGAGATAGAGATAGAGAAGAGATAGAGATAGAGAAGAGATAGAGAAGAGATAGAGATAGAGAAGAGATAGAGATAGAGAAGAGATAGAGATAGAGATAGAGAAGAGATAGAGATAGAGATAGAGAAGAGATAGAGATAGAGATAGAGATAGAGAAGAGACAGAGACAGAGAGAGAGATAGAGAAGAGATAGAGATGAGAAGAGATAGAGATAGAGATAGAGATAGAGATAGAGAAGAGACAGAGACAGAGACAGAGAGATTCATTCAATGTCAAAGTTTCAAAGGAGGATCTGTAATGTTCTGTCGAGATTCAGAGACGTGGACAGACTCACAGGCAGGAAAGACACAGGCCTTTCTTCTGTCCTAACTGATGTTTGAACAACGTGAGAAGACCTGGTTTACTGTCTGGGGGGAGCATCTCTCCCTTTGTCTGTAAAGGCTCACGGGACTCCAAAACATGGCTGACCCCCACATAGGACCCTCATAGAGTGTGACTATGCTTTTCGAAATGTATTTTGTGCAAAGACTTGTATCAAACCATTTTACAGATAAAGAAAGTGAAACATGGACGTAAAACTAGCTTGCTTAGGTGTCAGTGCCTAGCAATGGAGAACCAGCATGGGGACCTGGTTATTGCACCCAGGAACCTGTACTGTCAAGATGCTCCAAATCGCAAGTGAAACCAACACAGGTGACAAAAGACCTCTCCTGTTCATCCAAGCCACTTCAAAGCTTACTTATACACCTTGAGTTGAATTGTTCCACCTTCTACTCAGCAACAAACCAGAAAGAACTGTTCCTGAGTCTAGACAAGAGGGCCAACAGTCTTTTCTATACGGGGCTGATAGTGAATGTTTTAGATGTGGTGGACCACGCCATCTCTGTCACAACAGCTCACCTTGGTTCTTGTGGCAGGAAAGCACCTACAGTCAATAGGTAAACAAACACCCATGACTCCTATGGTCCCAGAAAACTCTATTTGCGAAGACTAAAGTTCAAATTCCATATTATTTTCATGTTTTAACAAAAAAATCTTATCTTTTTTAATCTTCCAACTATTTAGAAAGATGAAAACAGAGATAATTGTAACACCTTTCATGCTGGCCCTTGATTTAGAGTCTAGATCACAGCAGGTCCTTTTAAGGAGACTACAGCAACTGGGTCCAGGGCCATGCACCCATTGGTTACCATATAAATGCTAGCACTGCAGGGTGCCTTGTGGTTATGTGAGAGAAGGAAGAGTATGCAACTAGGGATTCAAGACCAACCCCAAGTCCCAGATCATTATTTGCTAACAGTAACCCTGAGACAGTCATTAATCTCAAAATGAGCTTTGGTGTCCTGCACATTTGTCATTACCAGTGACGGTCCAGTATCCTTAAAGTAGGCAGGCACGTTTACTTATATTGTATTTACAAGCTTGGAATTTCATTAACCCTAGGACAGTCCTATGTGCTAGGTACTAACATATCCACTCGGCAGATGATATTTGATGCTAAGTAGCATGGTTACAGGGCTGGTATGTGGCAAGGCCAGAATGAAGCTCATTCTGGCTTCAAGTATGGATCTTAACCCCTAAGCCTGCTATGTCCAACCCCCAGACCAGCACAAAGTCATGATCTTCCTTAAAATACTATGAGAAACTTTCAAGAATTTTTCTTAACTTAGTTGGGCAGTTCTCCGACACAAATTTTGTAGATGGTAACATCTTGTCACAGTGTTGTAAGAGTATACAGGCCTGCTAGGCCAACATGTGTTCCTTTCAAACATATGAAAAAGGGATGCATGCACACATGCCTCTTCATACCACTGAATGGGGCTGAGATATATTAGAAATGAAGCCATGAGAACAATAGCTAAAAATAAAAACAATGCAAACTATCTCATCATGACCACGTGGTATTTATCAGGCATTTATCCTGTGTCAGGTCACAAATCTCTCTGACTTACCTTAACACTTCTAACAATTTTGAAGGCAAATACTGCTAACCCTCTTTACAGATACGAAAACTGAGGCTAACAGTGATTAAAGAACTTATATGGGGTTTGTGAAAGCTGAGCAATAGAGGTGAAGTTTGTGCACAAGCCATCTTATCTCAGAGCCCAAACACTATGTTTGGTACAATAGTATACCAATAGTATACTATACCTGTGTGTGTATCATCAGCATTCTGCACAGCAATGTTCTGGATTAAATATGGCTTTGACAGTTAGTCTGAGAATTCGAAATGCCATTGAAAACTTTCCTGCTGTAAAAGGCATTTGCATCAGAATCAAGATCACAAGTAGATTTCAGAGACAAGCAAATACGCATACATACATACATACATACATACATACATACATACACACACACACACACACCAGCACGTGCTGTTTGGTTTGTTTGATGATGTTCATTTGTCTTCTCCATAAATGAATGTTAAGAGCCTTTGGGGTACAAACTTACTCGCCTTACCTCTCTGAAGTTTCTCCCCTACTCACTGCTGTGCCCACAGAGGCAGCTCTCATCAGCCACTCCAAAGTTTGTTTCCAAACACACAGGAGGAAGAATAGTTTACACTACGGAGCACACACTGTGCAGTTATTAGCTTAAGTTGAATCGAGAGGCAATTGATCAAGGTCAACCTGAGGGTGAAAGAGAAGCATACAGAAGCCAAGGAGTAGTTCCCATAAGCTCTGCAGTGGGGCTCCTTGACAAGGACCGCTGGGTGAACTGTGCAGACGCTCAGGGGATTGCCTGTAATAACAACACTCCTTATTAAGCTTGTCTTGTTCATTTGCTTTTGAGGCATGTGCTATATTTATTAGCAATGCTTATGAAGGAGTCTCCTTAACGCTGGCAGTGGAGCACCTTTCCCCAGGGTATTTTTGTGTCTAGAGCTATAAAGAGGGGTGACAGTGAGTTCAAGGCAGAGATCTGAGACTGGAGTGCAGTGTGACCTTGCACAAGTCACTTTATCACTCTGCTCCTATTTCCACCCCTGCAGAAAAAGAAAATAAGAAATAACAGTGCTAATAACTTCTGTCTTTCCAGCGCTCAAACATAAATCACTGTCTGGGAAGGGCTTTGAGCCTTTGGATACAATGGCAAGCCTTCCTTGCCATCATTAATTAACATTTATTAATAGAAAAAGTAGTGCAGACAGTGCTGAGGTGATCCAAAATAGTGATGAGCAAGCCTGTCTCCTTCTATTAGTGACTGTCACAGCAGGTGGTGGAAATGGATCCCCCTCCCCCATCCCCATTCAACACAGGACATTTTCTTCCTACAAACTGGTTCATGGGAAATTCATTAAAAAAAAAAACCCAATTTCTGTGTCTAGCTTTATTCACCTAAGGCGGTGTAGCTTTCTGAAGAGGTACAAAAGGGAAATCTCGATCTTTTTTGTCTTTCTAATTTAGCAACTGCTGGGTGTACACTAACCTATAATAAGTGGGGAAACACCCATTGACCGCCATCATAGCCAGGGTCTAAATATGAAGACTCATTAATTTTTTTCAATGCATTATTTCTTTTCTCCTTCAATGGGCTATTTTGGCTGAAATCGTTTGACAGCAGCCTTTGGTCTTATCTGAGAGGTCTTGCTGGCTCTCTGTGCACCTGTGTCCATCCAGACAGCAAACCCGACTGCAAACTCGTCACCAATGAACTGTCAGATCATTACTATGGTTGATGCTGTATAATCTGTCTTAAAATTAGCATCAGTCTGGCCAGGCTGGGCACTCACTTGCCACAGAGGCTAATTCACTCCTTGAATATGCATTCATGGAGATGTGCCTGGCTTTGGAATCCAGGGGGAGTACACGTTAAGAGCAGATTTTCTGAATTAGCATGGTGAGAGGAAAGGGTCCTTCATTTAGACGGCTGCAGATGCTACTCCCTCTTGTTCATTACAAGTGCATTTCATCAGCTTTATGATGTCCACATGTCAATTGAGTGTGAGGATTTTGCACACAAAAGAGCCTCGGGGAAAACGACTCCACTAGCTAATCAGCTGATTATCATACCTCAAATGGGCTGCAGTGCTTGCTTCTCCCAACCTGTATGGGCGAGAGCAGAATTGAAGATTAAGACTGCAAAGACAGAGGACTCCAGCCAGTTTAGGGAAATTAAAGAGGCGTTTGTTTGTCAGCAAGAGAGAAAGGACAGCGACTGCTCAAGTGACAGTCTTCGAAACAAAAGTGGACCTTTGAAACAAAATGACTAATGTGTTTCTTTTAAAGAGGACTGGCCGGGAAAGGGTGAAAGGTTAATTAGTATATCATTCTCCCGTTTATGCCCAGCTGTGTAGAGTCTGTCCTGGTTCTGCCCTGGGTTTGAAAAACCAGAATTTAAGAACCTGTCCCAGGATTCAAAGGAGTACCTTAAGGTAATTGAATTAGTTTCCAACAATAGAAGACACACAACATCCCTGGGTACCTCCTTACAGATAGCCTTGGATTGTTTGGGAAATCATTGATTAATAACAAGGGCATAATATAAAAAGAGAAGAAAAATACATCTGCATGACTCCATAAAGCGTGCTGGCTAGGAAACATTATGAAAGTCGTTAATTGAGATCTTGTCATCCAGTTGTATTCTTTATATCCTTTAGGGAGAAGAAATTAATGGGTGGTCCCCCCTCCCCATTTTTTTGTCTGAAATTTACCAAAGTTTTCTCCCAGCTCCCCAGGGTCTTCCTCTAGTCTATCTAAAATGCAGTTAGAGCCGAGGCTGTCTTTTGCTTCACGGCGCGCCTGCCTTATGCTTTCATCAGAGGAGTCTAACTCACACAGATGCACTATTTAACAATGCCATCCCCTGCTTTCATCAGAAGGGGGAAGGTTGCAGCGCCGAGCCCTGCAGAATAAGGGGGGCAGGTCCCCTGTGATCGGCGAAAGCTGAACATCGGTGCCAGTTTCCATCTGTCATGATAGCCTATCTCGGAACCTTCAATCTGTCAAAAGCTCGCTGCCTGGCTGAAGGCTCCAGGAGATTTGATGCACTAAACACATTTGACAACAGCATTATCACTGCAAGGAGCCAGCAAAATGCCATCAATGTGTTAATTGTAACCGGCTATGTAAAGTGTCACTTCCCATATCATTTAACACCAGCTTCGCCTCTTTTGCAGTTCCTAATTTTCTACACTTTATAAACATATGGATTGCTCTTGTAGCAACAATGTGTTCTCCTTAGCGGAGCTTTAATTTTGCTTGGAAACGCTGCACCCACGCTTCTATCAGGGAAACGGCGCGGAGGGGCTTGGGAGCCTGGAGGTGGGGAAGAGAAAATAAAAGGAAGCTGGGGGAGGGGAGACAGGATTCAAGCCCTTCTCTATCACAGGCAGCTGTGGTGGTTTTCAGACTACGGATTGATTGGTGCTGCGTCCCCCCACCCTCACCCCACCCCCAGTTCCTTCTGCCCCCACCACCACCCTGCTAATGGGCAAAGAGTTTCTTTTCTCTCTCAAAAGATGAAAAATGCAGATCCAGGATGTTTGCAGGCAGGGTGTTTTCTTCCATCATAATATGAACAGTTTTGTAATGGTAAACAGGAGAGCAGCACGTAAATACATGAAAAATCCCCCTTGAAGAACGAAATGGGTTTTTAGCACCCAAGTACCTAATATTCAATTTCTGGTACAACCAGGGCCAGGTGTTAAATTTCTCTAGTTACTGTCACTAATGCAAATTAGATTCTTTTTCTGCTCATAAAAAATCAAATCCACATTAGAAATTAGCTATAAAATGTAATGACTTAAATGCTATAGTGTTTTACAAATCTCCCTGCATATCTATGGTAGATAATGCTGTAAAAGAGAGAGAAGATAATAAAATATGGTAGGAAGTTGAGTTATTTAAAGGTCTTTTGTGACTGATTACTGAAAAATGTGATATATTCTTTTGCTCTTCTCTGCCTGTGCCCGCTTCATTGTGGGAAATGAACACGTTTATGATTCTCTTTTTTTTTACAAGCCGAGCAGTAATCAAAATCCATTTTTAAATGATGTTGCAAGAACTGGAAAGAGCATTTACATTATTCGGGGAAAAATACCACCCAGAGAAGTTTACAGTACCTCTGTGACTTTTAATCATTGGTAGTGTGGCCATCCAGAGGGAACTTCCGACCCATTAACTAAGGAGCGCAGTTAGTATGTTAAACTCTTCATTAACAGCATCAGCAAACGTACCTAGGGGAGTGTCTGTGTGCATCACCCTACCCCCAGCCCCGCCGAAGAATATCCAAAAGAAAGAAGAAACTACCCTTTAAAATGACATGCTTTTTCTTTTTTTTCTTTTCTTTTTTTTTCCTAATTCTACATTACACAGCTGAGTTAAATTGAGCTGGGAGGAGCATAAAAGCTATATATTTGACAAAATTTAAAGTCTTAGCAGACATTCCCTCCCCTCCACTGTAGAATGCATATTCTACACTTTACCTCTGCCAACTACCCAATTTAAGTTCTTAAATTAAAATCATAATGAAACTTTAGGCCCCGATGAATAGGGAGTTTGCTGCAAAGTAAACAAAGTTAGAATTAACATGAACATTTCTGAATTCAGCTAAAGAAATATCACCAAGATGTCAACACAAGTTTATCCGGGGAGAGCACACACACATTCATGGGCATGAGTGCAATCACACACATGCACACACACTCATGAACACATATACACACTCACACACTCACACTTATCAAGGAAAGCAGACTATTTGTTAGCACAACTCCTTCAGTGCCTACCATGGTGCTATTAGACAAATATTCATATTTTCAGGGGAAATTCGAACATTGCTAAGTAGACCACAAAGACCACACAGTTGCCTGCCTCTGATTCCTGTTCTTCTGGCGCTTCTACTATCTTCTAGAGGTGGTCTAGAGAGATCCACATAGACCACAGTCCCCAAAAACGATACTCTCTCTACCCTCAGCAAAGAGCAGGCTATGCCTTCTTCCTGGGCCATAATACCCTACCCATGGCACTGGGGATACAGGGTGGCAGCCAAACCCAAGATCTTCCCTCCAGATAAGAGATCTCCAAATTAGGCTACCTTATGACCCTCTTTGCACCCCCTGACACAATAGCATCTGCTCTACTCCTGAAAGAGACCCAGTAGTTAGCATCTGGTACTGGAGTGGAAAGACACAGGCAAACACACACAGGTGGCCAGGCTCTTTCTTTTGGGCATGGAACCTTGTAGTTTTGAAGACTCGTTCCTTCTGCCTTCGGTCCCTGACTCACTGCACACGCCTCCCCTCTTTTTATACATCTCCCCGAGTCTTCACTCTACCTCAGCCTTTGTCCAGTGTCTTCAGTCACACATCTCTGATGAGAACAGGGGATCGAAACTGGAATAGCAGTGTCAGGTAGGGGTCCCCAGATGAACCACTTTTCCTTGGCTAAATAGCAGATGTTCCTTGGCCCTCTGGGCCATTTCATTCTTCCAGAGGCCAGAGATGCCAGAAGTGTTCAAGCCCAATGTCATTGGCTCTGTGCTAGCCAGAGGCCAGCATGCCAGAAGCAGGGTCTGACACCTCTTTTCCTCTCCTTCTTTAAGTGAGCACCCTTTTCTAGAAATTGTACATGAGGACAGGACTGAAACATTGAAACCTCTGGACATCTTGTGAATAGACCAACAGGAACAACCAACTCATCCCCACCCCAAGCTTCCAACCAATAAGCCTCATTAACTTCAAGTCAGTGACCCTCAGTGTTATTCCTCTCTTGGGGACCCTCCCCCACCATACCGAAACTGTTTTCTCTTTTTTCTCTTAAGCTTCTTACTGTGAGTAACCTACAATAAAAGTTATTTTAAAACTTACCCTCTGTGGCCCATGAATTTTTTTTCTTCATGCTTTCTAGATTAAAACCCAGAGATGATGTGTAAGAGATAGCCCAGTGATTAAGAGCACATACAGTTCTTATTAAAGACCAGAGCTGGATGCCCAGTACCCATGTCAGGTGACTCACAGCCACCTGTAACTCCTGCTTCTGGGTATGCTGGTTAGTTTTTGTCAACTTGCATAAGCCAAGGTATTCTGGAAAGAAAGAACTTTAACTGAGGAAATGCTTCCATCTGATTGGCCTGTAGGCAAGTCTATGTGGCATCTTCTTGATTAGTGACTGATGTGGCAGGGCTCTGCCCACTGTGTATGGTGCCATAGATGGTCAGGTGGTCTTGGGTTTAAGAAAGCAGGCTGAGCTTGTCATAGGGAGCAAGTCAGTAAGCAGCACTCCTCCATAGTCTCTGCTTCAGTTTCTGCCTCCAGATTTCTCCCTCTCTTGGGTTCCTGCCTTAGCTTCCCTCAATTATGGTCTGTCAATTATAGTCCCTGTGTGGAACTGTAAGCTGAATAATAAAGCCTTTGCTGCTTTTAAGTGTGGTCTTTATCACGGCAACAGAAAGCAAACGAAGATGCAAGGAATCCAAGATCTCTGGCCCCTTGTATCTGCACTCACATGCACATAACCATATACAGACAATATACATAATTAAAATTAAAATAAAGCTTACCAAAAAACAAACAAAACAAAAACAAAAAACCAAAGGCTGCTGACTCACTGGAGTTTTGTGTGACCCTCAGCATCCAAGACTTTGAGTCTTAGTTAAAGCCACCTGAAGTGAGAGAAAAGGCCTTTGTCAAAATCAAGGACACCTGCTTTTCTTGTGCCATCTCCACTGGTATCTGATAGAAAGCATTCTCCTTTCAGCCTCTCTTGTACTCGTGTTGACACCCCTCTGATCTCTGTGTAGATTCTCTCAGGCTTTCTGCACTGAGAAAATTTCCTGGGTTGTTGTTAACATCATCTCCTGACAACTTATCATTTTCTTGCTTGTTCTAGCTTTTGAGCTTTCTCCCATACTCTACATCCAATTTGGCTCTCAGTGAAGGAAAATGGACACTTCTGTACTGGGAGGACTCTTCCATGTTTCACTATCAGGTTGAGCCTGTATGGTGAGGAGTTTGGGGCTGTTTTCTAGGACTGGGGGGGGGGGGGAACTCTTCTCAATGTCAGCCAGGGATGTTCTACCTTGCCTACTCTTGTGTTTGGCCCCATTAGTACCATTAGAAACAACATACTTTAAAATTTTGATTTTAAAATGTAAAATTTTGGGTTAAACAGCCCCCGTCCCCTCCCCAATTCCCAAAACCACTATCTACTTGTATTCCATGAACAAGGCATTAGAAGGAAATGGGGTCTTTGCAGATGTACTCAAGATAAGGCCATGACAGCTTAGAGTTTGACCCTACATTCCATGTGCTTGGTATCTTGAAGAGGGAAATGGGACCCACCCAACTCTATGATAGCCAGAACAGACACTGGAGTTCAGTAGCCACAGAACATGCACCAGAAGCTAAGAAAACACAAAGAAAGATTCTCTCCAAGTGTGAAAGAGAAGGCTTTGCTGACACTTTGACCTTGAACTTCCAATCTCAAGAACAAGAATAACTTCCTGCTTAAAGGCATTTTCAAGGTGAGGATAATTAATATACTTGCCTCACGGGTTTCATGAGGATTCAATGACTTATATAGAGTGTATCTACAACATTGTTAGCATGCCTACCCTCAAGAACTGTCAGCTCTTATTTTTAAATGAAAAAATATGCATATTGTATCATTCGGGCTCAGTATAAATTATTACTGATAATAAAAGTGCCCGGGTTTTGCTGAGACAACACTGCCATTGAACTCAGATTTGAAGCCAATATCCATAACCTAGAGCCTTACTAGTGACTGTGTGCCCTTGGCCAAACAATTTCTCAGAGCCTCCATTCTGTGGGGACAGTTGCAAAGGCTGAGACAAGTTCCTAGCAAACAAGGCACTCTTAGCCAACACCTGGTCTGTTCTACCTCAGTGTTGCAACAGTGCTCCATGTTTGTGTGGCTTTTGCTTTTTCAGTTACTATAGTGAGATTCAGCACAAATCCACACTGAAAATGTGAAAGCAGGGCTTTGGAGAATAACAAATGTTTACCCTCAGTGCATTTTGCTAAAAAAAAAAAAAAAAAAAAAAAAAATGCTAAGAAAGGCTTAAGGGCCTTACAGAAAAGTGGGCATACACATCTAATGCACATGTTTTCTCTGCATTAAAATGACACACTGGGTGGTCCCAATATTGCCTGGCTTCCTTTCGTAGCCTTTAGAGGTTTAAAAGCTGGGCTTATACCGCCGCTATAATGAGGGGTTTGTGATGTAATGTCAAGACAGTGGGCTCTTTCACTGACTCCATAATCTCTACCCTCTGTAAATCTACCTACAGACAGTGTCTGCCCACTGCCTCCTTTTCTCGGCCTCCTCCCTCCCCCATCTCAGATATGCTGCCAGATATATCAGTGAGACCTGGAGAGGAACTGGAAGAAAATGGGGTAGAGTTCTATTCCTTCCAGTAGCTTCTCCAGCTCACATAGACTATTCTCCAATGCTGAAAGGCCTCTGTTTTACTGAACCCAATAATAATAACACAAGGGCAAGTAAGAGAAAGAGGAGGATTCCTGTTCAGATTTTTTCTGATCTACCCTTATTGTAAAAGGATCAGAGCCCTGAAAAAAAAAAAAAGCAAGTATAGCTGTTAGTCCACTACGTTAAAAAGTCCCAAAGCTTAGTTCACAATTCTAGGGGCCAGCAGAAGAGCTCTCATGCAACTGGGCAGACCTTTTGCTGAGCTCACTGGGGTTTCCCCCAAACAAGTGCAGCCAGATGGCAGGTCACCTGGAGCTGCTTAGCCTAGGCCGATCTCATTCCCATGTTTATCTGCAGATGTTGGCTATTGGCTGAAGTAATGAGGGTAACTAACCTAGGCCTGGTCACAGCATGGTAGCTACAGGGCTTCCAAGAACATCAACAAAACAAAACACATCCTAATATTTCCCAGGTTTGCACCATGTCTGTTGCTTGTACATTGGCCCAAATAAACCAGATGGGCAAGCCATGCACAAGTGACCATCCAAAGGTGTGCAAGAGAGAAGGAAATTGTTTGTGGTCATTTTTACAATCCACCGCAAGGGGTGTTCCTCACTCCTGGTATTTATCCAAAAGGCAAGGACATTTGTTCTGAATGGAAAGTTTTAAGGAAGCTTCAATTCTTTCCGTATTTCAGAAAAATAAAAAGTGAAAATCAAGAACCTCAAAAAAATTAATTAAGGAGTATCCACCTCACAGGAAAAATGTCAGAAGACCACTTACGGACATGTCTAATTGACAGTAGATACAATGGCAGTTCTCAGTTCTCTTTTCAGTTCTTCAGAGAGGATTTTGGATGAGATTAATCTCTGGACATACAGGTTTCTTTTTACATGACCCATTCAGATATCTCTATTTCTGCAACTTGACACTCATCAAGTGTGTACCACACTGGAGTGGGTCCTGATGGCACAGAGAAAGTTCCCTGCCCTTGTGGAGCATAGAGTCTGTTAGGAAGACATAATATTGAGTCTATGTCTCCTATGTGAAAATACTGCAAAGGTGTCAGAGGCATATCGACAGTCTTCCCTGAGCTTAGAACTCTGGGCTGAGCCCTCCAGATGAAGGAGAAAGAGAGACGACAAGTCCAAGACCTATAAATGGCTACATGGAAGGTTCTTGATCTTGCTAATCAGGTGTTACATGACATGGGACTAAAGAAAATGTAGATAAACAGCTGCATACAAGTAAACCCAAGACTGACATCCAGAAGCATCTACTGGAATGGGTGGTTCTTGCTATTTATTGGAAAACCAGCCAACATCAAGTTGATAGTGTGTAAGATCTCTATTGCCCTCCAACCCAGCTCTCTCACAGACACTTGGCAAACATACCCAGGCCTGAAGCTTGTAAGACCTTAGGGACTCATAATCCTTAAAACTTTGGATTTTTAAATCTTCCTGAAAAGAGATCTGGCTCCCATGTCTCACTTGTACACAACAGCAACCAGCAGTGGCTACTCTCCTCACTGTGGCTTTGCTCCAGCTTGCCCTAGCCCCAGGGCTCTATTCTGTTCCAGCCTGCCACCTGTACATATCTGGGTCTGGAGCTTCTCTACCCTTCCCCCACTTTGTCTGTATTATCATGGTGGGCCACACCTAGATGTGATAGAGATACAAACATATCAGCTACATGTTTTGAAATGTGATCTTCATTTTTTAAAGTAGAAAATAACCCCCCCCCAACTGACCAGAGTTCTGGAAGAATAACTTGTCTCACTCCAAGTCATTTTCAAGAGGAAGATTTGGCATGAGGGACACAGATGTATTCATCCATATGATTGGGGGGCGGGGTATCAGCACAGGGCTCAGGAGACACTCCACCCGAATTCCTGTCCCTCTATTTCCTGCACTGTCACTATGGTCCTATCTGAGAATCAATGGTCAGAATAATGCCTCTGGGACCATCAAGAACCATCTGAGAGGGCTCATAGGGGATACAATGAAATATTTGAGATGGTCTAAAACAATGGACTGAAATAGCAAGCAGCTTCCTCTTCTCTCAACTAAATAAATAATTAGTCAGAATGCAGTACCTACAGATCTCAAGTCACACTGCTCATGTCCTGTGCTTTGTGAGTTACTAGGCCTGAGACCACTATACAAGTATAGGGTCAAAGAAAAGGACAGTCTTTCCCTTTCAAACCGAGGTGATACATCATGTCCCCAACTTTGTCACAGCTGTCTCGACAAGCTACTTGCTACAAAACTCAGGTGGGTACCCATGTCCATCAAGAACAAGAGAGCATCAGGCCTTCCTGTCTTCACCCATCACGTTCCCCAAGGCCACTGACCTCACCTCCTGGCTTCATAAAGACTCACAAGCAACCTTTCATCAGCTTCTCCTCTTGCATGGAAAGAACTGAGGCAGAGATTCTAGAAGAACGGGTAGCATTGCCTAATAATTAAGATAGGAGTGACATTCAAACATGATCTGGGCAGGATGTGGCAAATGACTGCATTCTTTGTGTGGAAAGCTGGTCCCCGGCCTGCTTTGTCTGCCCTCCCGGGATCTCATCATCTCCACTAAAAGTCAAAATGGGATTTTGTGCCTTCTATTCCCTACTCTTTCCCTTCCTAATATATATCTGCTTTGAGGGAGCTATGTTTGTCAAGGTGTGCTAATTTATGACATTAAAGGGGGAAATGAAACCTCAGCTTTCCATTCTTTGCCCCTGAAGCAGATTTACTAAGCGTCTCCTCTTTTCCCTCCCCCCTCTCCATTTCTGGGGAGGCCATTTGCTAAACAGAACGTGCTCTTTCGCCTCCAACCCCTGCAGCACACAAGGCAGGCAAATTGCCACTTGTCATGCCTTTCTCGAGTATGCTGTGCATACGATTGTCTCACAGCTAATAGCTCCTCCTATTGTCCATAATTCATCACTGTCAACGTTCCTTACGTTTTATCCCTTCCTTATATGTTTCACAAGAAATCGGTGCTTCTATTATTGTGGCCCTGGATTTCATTAGCATAAACTGCGTGATGTCAAACAAATATACACACTGTGCCGCAGCAGAGTCTGCATTCTTTGCACAGAACAGGATGTTACTTTTATTAGTATTTTTTTCCTCATTTCCTTACAGTCCTTTTCTTTTTCACTAAGCCATTATGAAGTGAGTACCAAAGGTATCTTGGGTAATTAGCCATTACAACACTGTCACAGAGGGTTCCACAGTCAATACAAAGATAATTTGGGCAATGGTGAATGACAGTGCTGTCCAGACTTTTGGGATAATCAAGGACACATCCAGCTGTACCAGACATCTGTCAGACCCATGAATCATCTCAACTGGCTCGACAATAGCCAGGCAGCCCCAGTGAAGGTAAACACGACAGCAGGCAGCAACACTTGTACTCACAGAAAAGCCTGCCTCTTTGTGCAGAGCACAGCCCTGTGCAGAACAGGGGTGCGCACGATGCTTTTGTTGCTCAAGAATACTAAGAAAACGAAAAATCAAATGCTTGGGGGAAGGTGTTAACGTTACAACAATCCTGATGTTTGTCCTAACTAAAAATGAAGTGGGCGCTCAGAAACTAGACCTGGATCTATTGGTTGTAATTGGTTTTATGTGATGTACGCTATTTTCGAAGCCATCCGAGTTTTTATGCACCCAAGTTCTATGCTATTAAGTTCTTTCTGTTTGTTTAATAAGCTAACATTGTTTTTACGGCTTTTATTTGCAAAGTTCCCCAGCAAGTGTGACTAGCAGTTTATGTAGCAGACTTGGCTACAAATTCTTTAAATGGCACAAAAAAAAATCCTCTCTAAACTGAAGAGGAAAAAGATCCAACAGTCTAAAGCAAATTTAGAAGCGCTGTAGTTGCTCACAGTATGTTTTTCAAAATGGCTGCCTCTGTGAGCATCCTGGGCACTCACTCATGGCAGATGGGACTCGATTTCAGTCTGCAGTTGACCAGCTGACCAGGAATTTCCTAAAAGGGGGTTTATACATGTACCTGTAGCCTGGTCTGGTCGGCATGGTATTTTCTAGCTGTCCTAAGTGAGCCCTAAGTTTTCCAGATGAAACCAGGAGCGAGGAGCATAGATCTGCAGGTCCCGCCCCCTTGTCTGACAAGAAGCTATTCTTGTCCAAATCACTTTTATGAGTTACTTAAGGCTGTTCATCCACAGTTCCTTATTAATCTTCTAAATGTCAGACAAGCAAATTCGAAGAGTTCTGTACCCAGCCATTATAGGACCCTCAGTGGGGCAGACAACCACAGGCTCTTGTGATGTTGGAAAGCCGGGATGGAGGTAACCAGTTATCTTCACTGTCAACTTCCTTTGAGACACTTTAAAGATCAGCTTTACTGTAGTATAAACTGTACCATTTAAAGTACACAGCTTAATAGACTGGCCATGTTAGGACCTATGTAACCACCATGACTGTCAAGACAGTGGACACATCCCTCATTCCCCCCTAACTTCTTTACACCGGTTTATAAACTTCTCCTCTGGTCTATCACTTCTTCCCCATGCAGCCTTTCCAGTACTTCCTGGTTATGGATTAGCTTACCCATAAACCCAGTGCAGACTAGATGCACTGACTGCATACCAGTTTTGTGTGTGCCTGGTTCCTTCTTTCTTTCAACACCATTTTGATAGACGTCCATGTTTTTCATCTTTTAGTAATACATTTCTTTTTATTAGCAACTGACAACTCTTTATATGTGTGTGTACCCCAGTTTACCCAATGGAGCCATCCACTTTTTCTTTTCAGTTGCTCTCTATTACAAATGGAATTGCTATGAACATGATTCTGAAGAAGCACGGTTTTGTTGGGTGAACACTTGACATGTGTGTGCAATGGCTGGATTACACTGTCACAGTTTCTCCAGCTGGATTGCTTTTACATCTCCACCACCAACAGTGTCTGGTGGCTCCCGTTTCTCCACACTGCACTGGATGTGAACAGTTCTCATTTTAACCATTTCCATGGTCTACGGTGATGTCCCACTGTGCACACAACCTACACTTTCCCAATAGTCGGCATTTTCTCATGTACTTACTTACCATCAGTGTGTCCTTTTGGTGACATTTCTGTCCAAATGTCTTGTTCATTTGTCTGTCTGTATGCCAACATCATACTGTTTTATTTACTGAAGTTTGCACGGGTGACGAAAAAAGGCAGCCCTGGTTCTCAGCTGCGTTTTCCTTTTTGAAATGTATTTGACTGTCCAAGGTCATTTCCATATGAATGCTAGACTCGTCTTGTCACATAAAATAAAGCTGCTATTTTGATCATGATTGTAAAGAACTAACATGTTTAGTACTATTGTCTCCTAGTACACGAGTAAGCCATATCTGTGCATTGGAGTTAAAAGAGTGCATATCCATGACCACCCAGCCTTTTATGTGTGTGCTAGGGATTTGAACTCAAGTCCTTGTGTGTGTTCTGCAAGCCCTTATTTTTTTTTAAAGAGTTTTATGTATTTTATATAAATGGCAAGTACACTGTAGCTGTCTTCAGACACACCACAAAAGGGCATTGGATCCCATTACAGTTGGTTGTGAGCCACCATGTGGTTGCTGGGAATTGAACTCAGGACCTTTGGAAGAGCAGCCATCTCTCTAGCCCCTCCTGCAAGCACTCTTATCTTTCTCTCTGGCCCTACCACTGCCTTTCTTTAGGTCTTTATCTTACTCAGATGCATTTTGTAGTGTCCAATAAACACATCCTTTGTCAGATTTGTCTCTAAGTATATCACAGTCTTGATTCCACTAAATATGTCATTTATTTTTTTATTTCAAAACATCAAATTATTGTTATGGCTTTTTAAATTTTTCTCAACATTTTAGTGCATAAAAATACAATTCCTCTCATATCTTGATCTAGTATACAACAATTTTACTAAATTCAGGTCTCAGTTTTAAAAGCTGAAATAGTTTTATTGAGTCCATTAGAGTTTATACCCAATTACATTGTGAATAAAGACAACTGTGCTTCTTCATTTCAACTTAGATGACTTTTTACCTATTTTTTTCTTGCCTGGTTACACTAACTAAGACGGTTACTATAATATTGAATAGAAATTTCAAGGGCAGGGATTCCAGCTTTCTTTCTGATATGATGCAGATACACCACCATTTCTTAAGACAGATAATAGTAATCAGGTTTCTTTCCCATCCTAGATAGCTTAGAAAATTGTCCCTATGAGATGGTATTTATTTTCTTAATATGTGTATTTGTGTGTACATGTTCATGTTTGTGCACATGTGTACATGTACATCTGGAAGTTAATGACAGATATCTTCCTCAATAACAGCACCTATTTTTTTTTTAAGGCAGGGTCTCACTGGATAAACTGGCCAGTCATGAACTCACTGTGTAGACCAGTCTGGCCTTGACCACATAAAGATCCGCCCACCTCTTGCCTCCAAGTACTGGAATTGACAGCATGTGCTGCCACAACCTGGCCTCCACATTATTTTTGAGGCACTGTTTCTAGACAAATATGAAGTTTTTGTCATAAGATAGATTAACTGGCAAGCCCTAGGAATCCTTCTGTCTCCCCCTCCCAGTGCTGAGATTGCAGATACAGGCAGCCACGTCTGGATTTGTATGTGAAGGCTGGGATCAAAGGTTTAAGTCCTTATGCTAACACAACAATATGCATCTCATGCTTACACAACAATATACTTCTTACGATTATACAACAAGCAGTTGATTTATTCAGTCAGGCCCAGAGATGAGTTTTAAGTTCATTTGGATGGTGAATAGTTTAATCTTATAGTCTGCTAATATAGTGATAAGTTTTATAAAGGTAAATCAACCTTACATTACTCAAACTCCAAATGACCATGGTGAGATATATATATATTTATTCTGAAATCTCACAGCCATATTTATAAAAGATATGGTTTCATGCCATTTTCCTTTCTCACACAGTGTGTTTGGTTTTGCTGTCTGAAAAGTGCTGTCTACTATTTTTCAGAAGTCTTATTTCTTTAAACTTTTGTAACTATCTTACTGAGATATGATTTACATTTTTGTACAAACAAACTGTTCAAAGAATATAACTTCATAACATTTGATGAAATCACTAAAAAGGTTCACTTCTATTTCTTCCATCCCAGTCTCTATTCTGGTGTCTCCTTTTGTACTTTTGGCTGGCCTCGTTATCTTCCTGCCTCAGACTCCTGGGTGCTGGAATTATATTCCAGCACCACCCCTCATGGTTATAATGTCTTCCTGACCCTTCACGTCTCAGCTCCAATTTATTTCTTGTTCCATAGTCTGATAAGTTGTCTGCACTGTGTAAAATCTCCAAGAGACAAGTTCTTATTCCATCTTCAGATTCCTCAAGAAATTCTAATTCCTTAGAGAGCGTTATTTCAATACACTGACAGATTATATGTGAGGAAACAGCCTTTGAAGGTATAATCATGTGAAGACTTTTGCAGTGAGACCATCCTAGATTATCTAAGCCTCTCTCTCTCTCTCTCTCTCTCTCTCTCTCTCTCTCTCTCTCTCTCTTTCTCTCTCTCTCTGTCTCCTGTGTATGTGTGCATGCTTGCATGCTTGTATGTGTCTGTCTCTCTTTGGGTATATGTATGTGCATGTGTGTTTGTTGTGTGTAGTGTGCATACACATGAGTGTTTGGTATACAAGCCTATATATGTACCTGTATGCGTGCCTTGTATATGTGCCTGTGTATGAAACTGTGTATTTGCCTGTGTATGTGACTGTGTGTGTGCCTGTGTGTGAGACTGTGTGTGAGACTGTGTGTGTGCCTGTGTGTGAGACTCTGTGTATGCCTGTGTGTGTACCTGTATGTGTATCTGTGTGTGAGACTGTGTGTGTGCCTATGTGTGAGACTCTGTGTGTGCCTGTGTGTGTACCTGTATGTGTGCCTGTGTGTGAGAGACTGTGTGTGTGCCTGTGTGTGAGACTCTGTGTGTGCCTGTGTGTGTACCTGTATGTGTACCTGTGTGAGACTGT
>NW_021604594.1:10369608-10380866 GCF_004785775.1 Grammomys surdaster
CCTATGTGTGAGACTCTCTGTGTGCCTGTGTGTGTACCTGTATGTGTACCTGTGTGTGTACCTGTATGTGTGCCTGTGTGTGAGACTGTGTGTGCCTGTGTGTGTACCTGTATGTGTGCCTGTGTGTGAGACTGTGTGTGTGCCTGTGTGTATACCTATGTGTGTACCTGTATGTGTACCTGTGTGTGTACCTGTATGTGTGCCTGTGTGTGAGAATGTGTGTGTGCCTGTGTGTGTACCTGTATGTGTACCTGTGTGTGAGACTGTGTGTGTGCCTGTGTGTATACCTATGTGTGAGACTGTGTGTGTGCCTGTGTGTGAGACTGTGTGTGTGCCTGTGTGTGAGACTGTATGTGTGCCTGTGGAGGCCAGATGAGGATAACAGGTATCTTCTTCTCTTTTTTTCCTTATTTTTATTTTGAAACATTTTCCCACTGAGTCTTAAGCTCACCATTTCAGCTTGGCTGGCCTATGAGCTCTCAGGATCTGCCTATATCTATCCCACAATACTCAGCCATCTCCTGCAAGTGTTGTTATCAGAGTGATGCAGAGACACTCAACACAAATTAGAGGGTAATAAGATCCCAAAGCAGAGAAAATGGAAATACTGGGGGAGACACAGAGGCTGGAAGCAAGAACAGCCTTTCCTATAGCCCCACCCCACCCCTACTGTGACTTAAGACTTCAGGCTGCAGAACTGTGAGAGAACACATTCCTATTGTTTAGGCCACGACTAGTTAAACCTATCAGTCAGTTAGTAAACACAGGTCATCTTCTACAGTCTTTTCACTTACTGAGACACGGGGACCGCTAGAGATGAGGTATGATCTCTGTTACACCCAGGAAGCAAAGAAAAGAAGCAAGATTCAGGGCCAGCTCAATCTCTTTTCAAACTCAGCTTGTCTGTATGACCTTTTAGCAAAAACACCAGAGCCCAAACTATCTAGGGAGTCATAAATATAATTTTTTTTAGATTTATTTATTTTATGTATATGAGCACACTGTAGCTGTCTTTTAGACACACCAGAAAAGGGCATCCATTACAGATGGCTGTGAGCCACCATGTGGTTGCTGGGAATTGAACTCAGGACCTCTGAATGAGCAGTCAGTACTCTTAACCACTGAGCTATCTTTCTCTCTCCAGCCCCAAGAGTCACAAATATAATTCTAAAAAAAAAAAAAAAGCAAGGCTTCAAGGTTACACAAATCCTTCTACCAATACTTCCTAGTTTCATTACATGAATGATGATGGATGATGTCTGCCCGTTTAGATGGGCCCTTTCCATGTCCTCCCCCAGCTGAGAATCCCAGTACCTTCTGTTGTTTAATAGTCACCACTCATGTGGTGGAAACCATGAAAGAGTGGAACCCAAGTCATGTCTACTAGTTGCCTATACTGCCAAACCTTTCGCCCACAGCTTACTCCAGAATGAAAACTTGTGTGGTAGGTCAGCAAGACAGTCAGATAAACCAAGTACACACTGGAAATGCAACTAAAGCACAACCATCTTAAGAGCGCGGGATAACAAGGTCTGGAGAATGGTATCTGCCTTCTGTATTCATTGGTCATTCTCTCTTTCTTTCCTACTGCTTGGGGAATAGAGTTCTGCCCAAGCTGCTGCTCAGGAAATGAGGTCTTGAGGCAGAGGTGAGTGGGTGAGGCTAGAACAGGATGAAGCTCTGTGGGCAGTGGTACGTGATGAAGTCAGGGTTCATTATCGACGTTAGGAGGCAATGGAGAACTGGGTGTAGTGTGGCAAACATGTAGGAATCCTCTCCTTAGATTCAGCAATTCACTCTCAACTGAAACGCATGATTTCAACTCATTGCCTGATGTTCTCTTCAGCCTAGAGCATAGATTCCCAGCCTACAGGTTGTCACCCCTTTGGAAGTCAAACAACTTTTTCACAGGAGTCATCTAAGACCAAGAGAAATACTAGATATTTACATTACTATTCGTAACAGTAGCAAAACTACAGTTATGAAGCAGCAATGAAAATGATTTTATGGTTGGGGGTCACCTCGACATGAGGTATTAAAGGGTCACAGCATTAAGGAGTGGAGAAACGCTGGCCTAGAGTGTGTTCTGTGACAGGCTGTATGAGGCATAGAGAGGTACAGATATACTTAAAGCCACCTCAGTCCGAGACTCATGCTCCTGTGAAGATCGATCGTAAGCTGTGTAGCACTGCTAGCAACTTCATCCCTGGCAGCCACCATTTCCTGCTCCCGATTTGCAGTCGGTGCTCAGAGAGCAAAGTTTCATAGACAAAGCCCGTGTGTTTCAGGACTTGATATGCTCATCTATGTTTTGCCTTCATGGTTCACATAGCTCAACCTACAACTATTTATGAGGTTCAGACTCCCCGGTGAACGTTCACCCTAGAAGAACTTCCCAGAGTCCAAGGCGAGGAGCAGAGGCTAAGTCTAAGTTATAAGGAGCCAGGCTAAAGTAGCACAGGGGCACGCAGGTCTGACGCCACCTGGCGAAGGAAAGAAAGTGGAGCAGTGAGCCACCTGTGTCCTTTTAATGAATGAACTTGGCCTGAACTCCCCAGCAGGAGTTTTATCCTGGTTTTCACGTGTCCTTGGGAGCTTGGCAGAAAGCTCCAGGCATAGATCAGGTCCCATCTTTACAGCTTTCATTGGCTGCAGCAACTTGCAGAGCTAAAAACAATTCCAACTGAGAAGGGATTCGCGGTCACAGATGCCAGGATGCTTTAAAAGCCATAGCCACGGTAGCTAAGGAAGATTTCCCTTTCTAACCCTGGAAGAGATACCAGAGTGAAGGTTCATGGGCCATTTTTGTGTTAAATAGAGTTCCCCAAGAGCTCTTTTCTGCAGAGCCCACAAGTGGTCTCTAAATACACCTATCTACAGCAATTAACGTAACGTATCTCAGCCATTGCAGGGCCACACTGGGTACCACCAAGATAACGTATGTATCTTGGGAATATCAGCTACAAATCACAGACACTGGTGTGAGATTATTTTGAGGCACATTCAGAAGTACATTTAAGAGTTCCCTGAGAGTCAGGGGCAGTAGCTAACACTGACTGAATAGATTAACAAACAAGTCTACTTAGGAATGGGAATCAGAAGCCCCACATGGCTCAGACTGAGAAAAGTTAAAGACCACAGTAAAAGCAGACAGCAAGAAAAGAGAAAAACACGAGTTCAATCCCCAGCCAGGCTATTTGATTAGCTTCTTAACCTTAAGTCTGTATGTAACTTCTGTAAGCCTGTTTTCCATGTCAACAGTTCTTCCCCCATAGGCTTCTTGGGGAGATGAAAAGAACTGAGGTACAGTGCCCCATGTTCATGGTGAGCACTGAGACACTAGAAACCTTGCAGCATGCTAGGATGGGTGCAAGTCCTCAGGAGCACGGAAGATACAGCTGGAAGTCAGTGAGACAGAAGTGGGCAAGAAAGAGTAAGGCAGCAAGACATAGCCTCTGTCGCCTTAGCCTCTCGACGCAGACTCTGCCAGATCTCCAGGCTCCACTAACCAGACACTGATTTGCCTGGCCACTCTGTTCCCTTTCACTCCACTTCCCTCCCAGAATGGACTGTTTCAGGTGGGGAGTTTAGGGATCAGCAAATTGGAATTTGCACAGCTTCTGGAAAGAGCCCTTAAGTTGAGCCCAGGCTTAAGGAGAGTAATGTATCTTTATTACACGGCTCAGACCCTGAGGCAACACATCAGGCCAGGAAAGTGATTCGGTTGTGTTCCGTTTTGTTTGAAACTTTCTGTGAGGTCTGCAGTTGCTTGAGCTCTACCTCTGAGTTCTACAAGAACATAACTTCCTACATGAGTGGACATGCTGACATCCTGAAAGTCATCTCATTATGTGGGTTTAATGCACATACATGTATACATAAACATTTATCATTGCATGCTAGAAATATACACCTGTAAGTACATGTATACGCACAAATGAATAAATATATATCACACACTTATGAAAACATATTAGCTATTGCTAACGGCATTGTTTCACAAGCCCTGTCCAATCTACAGCCCCCAATTATCCTCTCTGGCAAGCTTTGAGCCCTCTCGATGGAGTAAATATTTACATCAAGCATTCAGCCTAATTTAAATCAAGTCCAAGACTAGCCAATATTTCCTTGTCATAATCCACTTTGATTGTTATTGATTTGTATGTCTGCAAAGTGCCAGGCAGCAGGAGAAGCCACGGTGTGTTTCATCGCTGACCGGCCCATTTGTTGGTTGGTTTCTGGCTCATCCTTGGCGCTCTAACATTGTCTCTTTAGCTCTTCTACAGATGGTGCCACCTCCTGCCCCACAGAGGTCCCTACTCGTGTAATGAAATGAATTATCACTAAAAAAAACAAATTGGCCATCATAGGCAATTTAAAAATCAATTATTCAAAAGAACTTAGTATGATAAGACAATTTGAGCTTTATTTAGCAGTGAAATAAAATAAAAATATTTTATTCTTTCTCCAAGCATACACACTCATGCACATACCCACAGTGTGTGTCAGGTCAAATCAGAACATTCAAAGAGAAATTTATGCTTAGGGTTTGATTGGCAATAGTCCTTCTGCACTGCTTTCTAACAAGTCCTGTCTCCTCATTGTTGTCTAGATTCTGGCTCTTTCTATCTCAGTATAAGTCTGAAAATTCTTAGTTATCTTTTGGTTTTTGAGTAACTAGAAACAACTGAGACCAAAGCACAGTGGTAGTCGGGCTGTGGGGAGAGATTGCTATCTTGATGATAGATAATGTTAAACTTTCCCAGGATGTCTGAAGCCCAGCAATCAGTTTGTGATTGTCATCAATAACTCTTTCTCCTGCATCATTGTCTAGTTACTTTTCTGTAGCTTTGACATCATGATGGAAGGAAGGATAGGCTTTCCTTGGACTGACAGTCCAGAGAATTAGAGTAGTAGAACTAATCTAAGCTTATCTATGACAAGCTTACACATAAATGAGACTCAGACTATGGGTATTTTATTTGGCTTTGACAGTTATGGGGGGGTAATCCTAACCTAATTCTTCTAACTGCTAACCTGGCCACCTCCCCAGTGGTGTACCCCAGATGCTTGCTGTTTCTCTTGGCCACATGCTCATGGTCCACCTCTTCTCATGGTGGCTTCCTCCTCTCCTCTTGCTCTTCCTCCTTCTCCTGTCTCCTCTCACTCTTGTCTCTTGTCTACCCCCAACCAGGTAATTGGAATCCCACCCACCTGTAAGCCCTCTAGTAATTGGCTGTAGCCATTTTTATTTTACCAATAATTTTAAATCAAGGAACAAGGTTTGCACAGCAAAAGCTTGTGAATGTGAGAAGTCACTCACAGGCCTAGACCTCCAGGCACAGAATTTAGCATTACAATACACAGCAACAGACCCAACCTCAACACATGAGAGTCCATAATGGTGGGAAGAAGGTGGCAGCAAACCACACATGTGTGGTGGCAGGGACAGAAAGCTGAGTGCTCATGTCTTGAACACAAAGCAGAGAGAGAAGAAACTAGAAGTAGCATAGGGTCTTTAAACTCTCAAAGTCTAGTGACTAGTGACACACTTCCTTCAACAAGACCACTTCCCCAAACAGCACCAACAACTAGAGACCAAGTATCCAAACATCTTAGCCTTATGGGGAGCATCCTAACCACCACAACCATCAGTAGTCATGTTTCGTGAGGAGAGTATAAAATTGAACCCTAACTGAAGCCACTAGTTAAGAGAAATCAAATGCGGGTCTTCTCTACCGTGGGAGGGTAACCAGCATTATGAAAACCAGAGACACAGCAAGTGAGCTCCACACATCAGAGTGGAGCCGTGCAAATACAGATTAATGGGATTTAAAATGCCTGGCGATAAAACCTCCCTTTTATCTGAGTTCTAAAGCTGGTGTGATTTATTGACTTATTTCTTAGTTCTTTTGGTTTTTCAAGACTGGCTTTCTCTACATAGCCCTGGCTATCCTGGAACTGGTTCTGAAGACCAGGCTGGCCTTAAACTCAGAGATCTGCCTGCCTCTGCTCCCAAGTGCTAGGATTAAAGGTGTGCTCCATCGACCACCTGACTGTGGTTGACTTAAATATAATTGAAAATGTGAGTTTCAAGTGAAAGGAGAAAGTGATTTCCCTTTTTACAGACAAAGCTAGGGACGTATGAAAATAAAAATGCTGACCAAATTAATGAAAATTAACTTCCAGTACAGTACCTGCAGCTCTTGGAGCAACAGGGATGAAGCTAGTGAGGCCTGTTGTGGGAAGAAACATCCTCAGACCAGGGTGTTGCTGTCATATTGCTAACAACAGATTGTCAAGATAACTCCAATTTGTCAAACTGTAGAAAGACCTTCCATCAAGGGAAAGACAATTTACTAGAGGAAAGGGAGTAGGTGTTAGGGGGTCAAGGGGAGCACTATGTGTGATTAAATCCAAAGTACTCCCAGACAACAACCAGACACACACACATACACACACATATATATGAAAGATCCAGAAATGTTTATATACTGCAGAAGCTTCCATTACAAATTTTGTACTTAAGAAAAAGAACAAACGCATTAAAACCTTTTCTCTAAATTATGAGTTTACTTTAGGTTTTTATACTTGGTCTCCTTTCATTTCTCAAGACCTTAAACAAGTAAATATTTGAATTTCCAATTTTTCTTTTCACACTTAATAGTATACATAGAGTTGTTTGCATATAGTTTGGAAGCCAAATATTTAAGATATGCAATTCAAAGTTATTAAAATTGCTACAGTTTTGGTGACTCAGCTACATTTCCATGGCCTAAGGAAATAAAATCAAGAGACAAAGAGCCAACTAATAAAAGAAGTGTAAGAAATTTTGTCTGCCATGTTGTTCTAGGCTTTTCTCTTCTTCTATTGACTCCTAAAATTAGAAGAATACATTTTAGTTCCAATGGAATGATCAAAATCATTCTTCTTTTACAGTTTTTTATTTCTGCTATATTCTACTTATTGAAAATGTAACTGTGCTTGAAAAACATTTAACAAAAATGCAACTGTTCCCAATTTCTATGCCAGGACAGACATTATTAATCAATCATGCTACTCTTCCTAGTGAGCTTGGACAAAGTCACACAAATTTTCTCTGTGCAGGATTACAAACACTTACTGAAATTAATTGGAATTAGTATATTTAGTGACTCCTATTTTATGTTTTGGCTCTGGTATAGCAGCTGCTGACATTTTCACATTTTCTCTTAATCATTTTAAATTACTTTGTGTGAGTGTGTGTGTGCGTGTGTGTACATACCATGGTGTGATGGTGTGCATATGAAAGTCAAAGGACAACTCTCAGGAGGCAGTGCTCTCCCTCTGCCATGTGGGTCCTAGGGATGAAATTCGGGCTTGGCACCAAACACCTTTACCTGCCTAGCCATCTCACTGGCCCCAGATGTTGACAAGTGTAAATATTTAAGAAAATGGAGACTCTTACAAAAACTGTATAACTCACATATATAGGAAAATAGAAACAATAAAATAGCAACATTCACAATACAAATCTATTTTGTTGCTGCTCGTTAAATGGATTTGTTCTTATGTCTGTTACTATTTAAGTGCAACATAATTACATATTATAGAGTGAATATACTACTTTAATAGAGGTTATTATTTAAGTTTTGTTATAACTATTTATTTGTTTCATTAGAGTACATAAATACTTTGGGGTGGGAGGGTTTTTTAAGATGAAAAGATGGTTTTTAATTATTATGGCTTTCGTTTGCTTGGAGCTGATGTTCATAATTAACACATATTAGAATCAAATGCAAGCATGTATTTTCTGCTCGCTGGAGTATATGAAATGAAGCTTCTCTCCGTGGGCTGTGTGTGCAGCAGCATCTCGCAGTGGCCTCAGAGCACCCTGGGTAGTTACACTGCTGTGCTGATCTTTGTCATCACTAGTGTTACATCGAGGTTTTTTTTTAACAGAGTTCACACAATGTCACATTGGCTTGATGAAAATAACTGTAGTAAAATCTCCCATTAGTGACTAAAGCCGGATCAGGCCTGACTGACAGGCAGCACAGCCTGAAGACTGAAGATGCAATGAGAGGCTAGGATACTGACTTCATGGCAACACTCCTGTCTTGGTCCACTTTGAATTACTATAATTGAATATCAAAGGCTGAGTAATTTATAAAGAGTAGGGATTTATTTAGCTTACAGGTCTGAAGACTTGGAAGTTCAAAACTATGGCCTGACATCTGGGTAGAGCCTTTGGCAATATCATAACATTGAGGACATTGCATGGTAGAGTGGACACGTGCCAAGTCAGGGCTCTTACCTTTTTCTTACAAGCATCAGTGCATTATGGGAGCCAGGGCTACTATTGTGGTTATATCTTATTCCAACTACTTCTCAAAAGCCTTATCTCCAAATACCATCAAATATGAATTTGAAGATTAAATGTTTAGCATATGCACTCAAAGGGTGTCATCCAAATCACAGCAAATACAAAATGAAAGTCTGTCTGAAGTTGTCTGTTGTATCATTATAATTTTTTAATTTTTCTCTAAACTTTACAATTTTGTTATTGCTGATCATAACAGAGAGTGGCAAGTGACCTTTCCCTCTTTGTGGACACACAGCTGGCCTTTATCTCTCAGTTTTTTCTATATTAACCATGGCTGGGGCTCAGCTCTGGCCCATAGAATACAAACTGATTGGAACCACTTCCAAGTTCCCAGCTGCCTGCTCCGTGTCCATTCCCCTTCTATCAGATGAATCCAGAAAAGCACTGCGGATTTGGAAGCCAAGGCTCAAGATGGTGAGGCCTCAAGTTGGATCCTGCCTGAGCCTTCTCTAGTCACCACCAATAAAAAGCACCCATTTAGAACTTTTGGGACAGAAAGGAAGCATGCATCAGGGGGAAGCAATTATAAAGTTCTAGAATAGTTTCTTAAATAAGTGTTTCTGTATCTGAGAGTGGGCCAGCTGGAAAAACGAATAATCAGATAGATAATTCTTTCATTGTGTACATTCTAACCACCTCTTAGCAGATTCTTATTCAAACCCAACCCTGACAGATCAGGGAAAATAACAGAAGCAGGAACAGAAAGAGGAAATCACACAAAGAACCTGAGGCAAGCAACAATTAGGCTGCTTGTCCCAGGTCTTCAAGCCAAGAACTGGCCAATTCAGAATTTAGACATGGTGTTTCAACTCTAGAGGCTATGTGTTAAACCTCTGTGTTAGCCTGACTCCTGAGTTCTACTGGACAAGGCCAGAGAATCCATTCTTTGTTGAATTTCTTGAAGGTGGTAACTTTCAGTTGTTTGTAAGTGTTTTGTTTGGAAGACTATCTACAACATCTTGATGCTTATGTTGCTATCTCATTTCCAATTAATGACTTCATAGGTTATTTCTTCTCCATAAAAGTGAATACTATCATCAGGGACAGATTTCAGAGGTACCATCTACTGGAGAGCATCATCATATACCAAAGCAGAACCTGTGGTCTGTAAATCACCTTGATGTTCCTTCCCTAACTTACCTGCTTAGTTGAGAACTTACCATCCTTGAAGAGGGTGACTTGTTCCAGCTCTAGGAGCCTGTTACTCACAGGTCAGCCCCACAGAAGCCAACTGGCATATCTACAGGAGCCAGTGTTCTGCTAGTAACACTTGGATGTTGTCGTGATTTGAATATGCTTGACCCAGGGAGTGGTACTATTTGGAGATGTGGCCTTGTTGAAATAGGTGTGTCACTGTGGGTGTGGGCTTTAAGACCCTCATCCTAGCTGCCTGGAAGTCAGTCTTCTACTATCAGCCTTCAGGTGAAGATGTAGAACTCTCAGCTCTGCTTGCACCATGCCTGCCTGGATCCTGCCATACTCCAGCCTTGATGATAATGGACTGAACCTCTGAACCTGTAAGCCAGCCCCAATTAAATGTTGTCCTTATAAGAGTTGCCTTGGTCATGGTGTCTGTTCACAGAAGTGAAACCCTAACTAAGACAGAAGTTGGTACTAGGAGTGGGGTATTACTGTGATAGGTCTGACCATGCTTTTGTTTGGAAGAATGTGGATTTGAGGACTTTGGATTTGGAAAGTGGTGGAATGCTTTAAATGGGGTTTAAAGGCCCATCCTTGTAGGAATATGGAAGACTTTGTTGCTGAGAGTTCCACCAACATGACTTTCTCTACGGTAGGTTGTTTAACGTGCCTCAAGCCTCACGTTTTTCATTTTGAACTGAGGAGATTATTTTGAAAATGATAATAATTTCAGAGTTGCTGGAGGTTAAAAAGATGAGCTATAAAAACATGTGGCAAACTGTCTAGAACTATTAGCTATTATTATTATTTCAAAAACTGTAGAATTAAAGAACTGAAAAAAAATTGAGGTTTCTAAAGACCAACTCCAAAAGGGGTAGGGATTAGAGAGAACCCCAGAGAATATATTTAAAGAAAACAATGCTTAGGTTGGGCTTGATGGTATAAACTTGTAATACCAGCTACTAGCCTCAGCACCTTTGTAACAGCTGATATCACTCTGCCAACTGGATTGAGTCCGTGGAAGCTGCAGGAAACCTCAGCACACCACCAGAAGGTTTTTGGTATGTTTCTCTCTATGGAGTCCTGAAAAAAGGAGCTCAACTATGCAATGCAAGGTGGACCGATACATGCGTGTAGTTAGAGAAGAGTTTCTCATTACACATCTTCTCATATGTTTGCTTTAACAGAACATCCTTTCACCCATGTCTGATTCAGTGAAATGTTCCTTTACATGTTTGCCCCAGCAAAACACCATCCAACATAACTGACTTTCCAAAAACCCCTTAAGTTTCCACTTCTCTCTTTGTCTCTTTGTCTCACTATCTCTCTCCCTTTCTCCCTCTCACTCTCCTTCTCCCTCCCTCCCCCTTCTCTCATTTTCTCTCTTCCCCTCTCCGCCTCTATCTCTCCCTCATGTCCTCATTCCAAGATGGACTTTCACTGTCCCCCTCCCCCATGGTGCAGTTTCTCAATGGCACAGCTTGCATGGGCTGCCTGAGGTACCCCCACCCCTCACTGCTGTATCCTAACAGGAGCAGCAATGTCAAGAATGTAAAACTGAGAGGAGTTATCTTTTCCCTCTAACATGAAACAGTGAGAGGAGGGAAGCCTGCTCTCCATGCATCGTTTCTATAGTACTTCTATGAGTACTTCTACCATTAGTCATGTTAGGAAAGGAGAACATAAAGGAGAAGAAAGAAGAAAGAAAGAAAGAAAGAAAGAAAGAAAGAAAGAAAGAAAGAAAGAAAGAAAG
>NW_021604594.1:10380876-10411425 GCF_004785775.1 Grammomys surdaster
AAGAAAGAAAGAAAGAAAGAAAGAAAGAAAGAAAGAAAGAAAGAAAGTCAATCTAGGAAAACCAGCTAAAACTCAAATATGGAGATACTGTCTTTCCTAAGGAATGAAATATGAGACAGTATGAATAACAGACTAGAAGATTTGGTTCTTACTGGAGTCCACACTCGTACAGCAGGTCTTATGTGCTGACAAGTGCAGGGAGAAGAGGAAACCCTGAGGGAGGCAGTCCTGAGTGCATGTGTGTCGTTGACAAGGGCATGGCCATCTCATTTCCTCCCGGGATGAGGCTCACAGGGATGGATGGAAAAGCCTTCCTTTAGTCTTTATGTGGATTCTGATAACGTGAGCAGAAAATGTCCACCATAGCCTTCTACCTCTAGATGTTTACAGTCTGAAGACTGCTCCCCTACAGACTAGCTAACCTGTCTTCATAATCTAACTGTATGCCATAAACACCCCTGGTTCAGCTGTAAGCAATAATCCACCTCCAGGCCAGCTGTATATATAATAAATAAACCTACTGAGTTTCCTGGGTGCTGTGGCTTCTCCATTGGAGAGTCTAGACCGCCCAACCCTAGCTCTTCTGTGTCTATGTTTGTCTTTTTTTTTCATTCCTTCAATACTCCAATCAGGTCTGACCCTGGACCTATGCAGGATGCAACAGACAAAAATACATCTTCTACCTTAGGAGGCATCCCCAGAGTAGGCTGGGCCTGAAAGGTGTTCTTGTCTCAGATGGAGAATGGGGAATCACTGCAGGTATGTGTGAAGGTGGTTTAGAGGGATTCTATGGGAATAATACAAAAAAGTCTGTGGGCTTCAAATATACTTACATATATGTATATACATAAATATGTAAATCTGTAAGTGAGAACATTTGTAGATACAACTTTTAAAGGACTGTGATTTCCTTTCATTGTCCCTCAGCCCTCACAAAAAAGGCTTAGCTAGTGTGGAATTAATTCTTTTGAAATATCGTTTCAGGCCAATTTGCATTTGAAAGGTTGGAGCATCAAGATCTGGGGGAAGTTGTACAAATTTGTCTGCACTGGTACCCACATAGAAGACTATGCTTATTACTCTAATCTGGCACAAAAGAGAGTTATTCTGACTTAATAAATTGTTTCAACTGTGCTGAAGTCCAAATGTCTCGTTATTCAATAATGTTTAGAAGAGACAAGAGACTTGTTAATATTTACACCCCTACTAAAGCCTGTCACTCAAGTTAGTGTGTGGTACTCACTAACAAACATAATTATGCTTGAGACCTAGCTTGCTTACGTTGGAACCAGTTAAAGCACGTGGTAGTGACAGGTCCAGGCTTTGGCTGGGGAACATCTGCCCTTCTAGAATTGTACAATGATGAGACGACACGACAAAAGAGAGGACACGCCTTCGGGGAGTTAAATCAACACTTTGGTGTTCATTTGTAACTTGGATAAATATATGAGTCTTTACTGTATACATTAACAATATAATTAGGAACCTCCACTATCTGTGTCTTTATAATCTTGTCTCCTATGTCAGTTCTCTTAACCTTTGAGACATCCTTATCCTCAGGTCAATACATGCCTTCTGCACTCTCAAAGTGTTCCAATGCTTTTACGTCTCTTGCCTCCAAGTTCTTTTCTTAATATCTAGAAGTCTGGAATGGAATCCTTGTTTTCTTAATCATCGGCATGCTACTCTTCAGTGTGTTCTTACCCTAAACTTCCCAACAGCCCTCCCCCACCCCCACCCCCGAGCTCTGTCTCCACACCAAAAGCCTCAGTCAGCCATGATAGGAGTTCAGTTGATTACTATTGATTTTAATATTCAAATTCTGTGGGTAAGTCAGCAGCTCAGGCAGGCCAAAGGAGCCTGGCCTACAAAACATCTCATGGCTCTGGGTTAAGGCAAATACACCCTTTAGCAGACTATAAACATAGCCCTGTCCTGTGGCTGTTCTCTACATTACCCATGGTTAGTGGCTGGGGTAGAGGGGTGAAGATGGAGTCACCCCAATCTACAAAGTGGCTGAACATCTCCTGTTGAGTGTGTATAGGTTTCCTATGACTCAGGGAGCCCTCACAGGGTACTGTCAAGACATCCTCTTGGCCAGGTGGACAGATTGAATCATGGTATGGTGACTTGGCAAGAGAAAGATATCTCTAGCCTTCGTATATAATCTATATTAGACAACTTCATTTGTTCAATGCCATTGTCTACGATCACATAATTCATAAGACTGCTCTGAATGGAGTGAGTCTTTGATTTTTGCCTATGGCAGGTCCTAGAGACTCAGCCACTCACTCAATTTTCCTAGCTTTCCCCAGAAAAATCTGGCCTTGTTCCAAAATTTCCATCGCTGTGGCATGGATTTAGATGCTGAGAGGACTTTCAATAGAGGAAAAAAAATGAAGAAAACTCCAGTGGACCATCTAAAGATTGAAACCTAGCCCAGGATTTTGAGCCCCTTACAGTCTCTCATGACTATACAAGCTGTCAGAAAGGAAGGTTATAACAAAAAGCTGGTGTTTATTTGCAATACACATTCCCCTTTGACACCATGTGATGAACTTGCCTCAAGATTGGGCAGATTCCTGAAGTACTCCTTCCAGAGAAGAACATAACCACTTCCTGTCTTAAATTTCCTTTTAAGAATTGAGAACTTTAAGGGCATTAAAGAAGAGCACAGCAATTTTAATTTGCAACGTCTTTTGCTTCTGTCAGTTTAAATTAAGCCCATGATATCTGAGCACAATTTCCTATATTTAATAATACATAAAGCAAGATAATTAAAAGGTATGCACACATGCTGGGAGAGAAACGTTATTGAGCAAAGCACTGACTTTAATCTCCGCCTCTGTAGATGAAATGTAGCGAAACCAAACAGCTAAAAGCAAACACAAAGGACAATGGTGGGGACTGGCTCTTCCTTCTGTGATTCATACTTCCTACTGACAGGGTATTTCTACTTGAAAATCCTTAAAGTCAACTTCAGAAAGCAGACTAATCACTAAGCTCTCCGAAACTGCTGTGTTCCTCACTTAGGAATGGAAATAGCCAGCAGCTCCAGTTCCTTAGCCCTAGAGTCTTCCCCGACTTCCCCTCCCCTCTTGAAACAACCACGGCACATACGTCCACCCACATACATAGATGCAAACACAGACACATCTTGCCAAACTCCTAGTCCAGTTGCTTCTACTTCTTATTGAGTGGAACGGGAATACTCCCTATTCTTCTTCCAAGCTTAACTGCTATGTTTGCCTCAAAGATTGCCCCTTCCAGTATACTCTCTAGAAGAATCCAGAGTGACCTTTTTAAACATACACACTTGACTGTCCTGTTCCCTGTCCCTCGAACATCAGTAATTTTTTATAGGATGTAATTTACACACATCTTAATTTTTTTCCTGTTACTGACAAGCTCCTCCTTCTCCAGCACCAGACATGTATTACCCTCATGCCCTTGCATTCCATAGATTAGTCATATTGAAATTCACTTGCTTCCTCCAGCACACCACACTGGAATTCCTTCCCCAAAAATTCCACTAAGGCTCATTACTAGCCTTATTTTAACCTGCCTCGTCACATCTGTGAGCCTTCCTCATGCTCTTATGCTGCATGCTAAATATATCTCACCAGAAGACACTCAGATTAATAGGGCTCATCTACTAATATGGATTCCCTACTGGACCATACACTCTGTGAGGGAAAAAAAGGGAGGATGGAAGGAAGGAAAAAGGAGTATATAATTATGGGTCTATCTCTGTCAGCCCTTAGGAAACAGAGTTCTACAGGCATATCTGGGAACAGGATTGCTTTAGAACAGAGGTGACCACACACACAGGTAGCACAGCAAGCCCTCTCACTGCGCCACAGCTGCTGGATCTGGAAAAGACTGACCCAGATCCATCCACAAATGCTCACTCTGACCTCCTGGAAGCAGAGGCTCACCTTGAAAGGTTCATTGTCCCATACTAATCTGTAAGTTCCTCCAAGGCAGGTTTCATATCTAATTCACCTTTACACTCCCACAGTATCTACTACAGTGTCCTCCACCAGGAAAGCATTTAATACATATTTGATGAATGAATTAATGGATGGCTGAGAAGCCAGAATTAGGAGACCTTGTTTGTACCATAATTAAGAGATCCTCTGAGGTTTGTGGCTTGGGATTCTTTAGCATAGCCACTGTTGAGGAATTGGATTGTGCCCAAGCCAACACATGTTAATAGTCACCTGAGTTCTCAAAATATTGGCATTGGGATGATCCCAATTGTTGACAACGGACAATTTATTGATAGCAATAAAGAAAGATTAGTGAGTATAGAAAGCCTTGACTTCTAAAATCTGCGGTGATCCCTCCCTTATGCAGAAGAGAGCGAAATGCACAAATAGTCTCTCCTGATTTAGCGGAGTTCCTGGGGCAACCAGAACTGTGGATCTGTGAAAAGATTTGGGGAATGTTGTAAGAGGCAGCTAGAGTCTATATGTTTAACTTAGCATTGCAGAACATTTTATTTTGAGCCCGTGTATAATTAGAGAGCCTGCCATGAAAATGAGCGGTTTTGTTTATTTATTATGTAAGTATGCCTTTTATTAAAACGACTTTGTGAAAATCTAATTGCCACTACATAATATAGCATAGCACTCCCTTACATAAATACATGATTATTATGTACAGTCACTTATCTGTGAACGAGTTCTGCTACTATTTTCCTTAATTAAGGATACAAAAGGGCTTCTTCATCTTTGCATATTCCCTTGCTAGGACATTGATACTCATTATTTCCTAAGTCCAAACACTGAAACTGTGTCAAGAATGCATCCATCACAAGATGGGTACTTATAGTCAGCGGAATTTTCAACCCTGTCAGCAATTTCAGCAATTTGCAATTTCTGTATCTCTGACATGTGTTTTTATTGGTGAAGATCACTCTCAAATACCAAGATCATGAGAATGATTCTACGGGCAGTCTCTGCAGAAGCCTAATGTAATGACAGTAATTAACAGCCTGTGATTAGCAGCCACTCCAGAAAGTGTTTGAATGTTAATTTGCTTCAACTAATGTGCAGCACTTCTGTGTAATGAGATCTAAGCTATAGGTTCACAGGGAAAGCAAATTATTTTCCAGCATTTAATCATACAAATGATTCTTAGTTAATCACTTCAACAGTAAACCTCAATGTTCTAATAAGTGACATTTGTTTTTCTGTCATTCAGTTTACTATGGTATAGGCCAGGGCAAAGATATGACTTTCATAATGGTCAAACTCCCACTTGCCAGCATAGGCATTTCAAAATAAAGGTCCTCTCCCATCTCAGCCAAATGAAGCTAGTATTATGCATGGAGAAAGGAGAAAGAGCTTTTGCATATCTTCACATAATATTTTCTTTGGAATTTAAAGCCACTTAGAGCCTTGTTTTCTTAGTGTACATGTTTGTAAGGGGGAATTAATGGCCCTTTCCCTTTGACATGAGAGTCTTGAGGCCTGATATAGAGCAAGAAATTAAGAACAGTTGCCCATTAACCAAACATTAATGAGCTAAATCTCTGGTGGTCTAAGTCTGGTAAGGAAAACCAAAACCATAAGAATGTGAACACAGTCACTAATGAACTGCCTTCTTAGAAGGTCCGTGTCCTCTCTATGCTTGCCTGAAGCTGCTCATGTCATGAGGTAAAGCCATCGACAAATGAGGGTGGGGACAGGTGAGACCTGCTCAGACCTGCTAATAGAACAGTCACTTCAAGAGATAGTATGTAAGGATCAAAGAATAAAAAGAGGCCTTTGGGAGCATGGGTAAAACCCAAAAATATTTTCTATATATTTACCGACTTCACGTTTATATTGAAAGGTCAGACATTATGTAAGGGACACTGAGCCACATTGTCATGGTGTGACCAGAAATATTATACCCCAACAAGATCCATTATTGATCAATCCTTTGTTTTCATATTTGGCACATGGTGTTGATGACTGGAACGTAGACCAATTTAAAAAACTAAATCTGTCTTATGACTCACATTTAACCTCTAAGCTAGGATTTTCAGTATTAATTATGAAATTGATCCCTCATTTTCTATCAGCTTACTTCAAGTAGACTTGTGACATTAGCCATTATCCTTGGATAGCATCATGTTGTCAACATGACATATACTCCAAATGAGGAATTCCTTCCACCAGATTGACCTGTGGGAATGTCTGTGAAGTATTTTCTTGATTGCTAAGTGATATAGGAGTGCCCAGCCCACTGTGAGTGACACCATCCCTAGATAGGCAGGCCTAAGCTGGATAAGAAGGGTAGCTAAAGCAACAACTTGGAAGCAAGCCAGTAGGATGTGTCCCTCTATGGTGTCTGATTCAGTTCTTGCTTCCAAGTTTCTGCCTTGAGTTCCTACTCTGGCTTTCTTCAATGAAGGACTGTAACTTATAAGCCAATAAAACCCTTTGCTTCTCAAGGTGCTTTTGGTTAGCAACAAAACAGGGGTTTATGCCCTTGCCCCCTCCATGCTAAAATATTGACTGGGATCACCTTGTGAGGAACCACAGGTGGTATCAGTTCATACAGTTCTGTCATATCCAGAAGACGCTATTCAGACAGATTTAAAGGTCAGTTTGATGCTATATCTGTTCAGCAAAATGATAGTAGTAGACTCACCCTGAGGCCTATGAGGTACCCAGTCATGGGTTCTTGGACAGATTTACAGTACCAGCTGTGTGTTGCCTCTTATGGAGCAGGCCTTAAATAGAAGCAGAAAGGGGTTGGTTACCCCACAGTATCTGTGCCACTATGGTAACCATGGGCATGGCTTGAAAGCCAGTCATTGTAGTTCATGGAGCTCAGAGTGGGGTAAGACAGTTGATGAATCCCACCCACCACCACAACCACTCACCTCCCACATACCCCAGAAGCCTACTTTTCAGTACTTTGAAAGCTAGCCAATAGGGAAATTTTTCCTGGTTAGTATCAACCTAAATTTTCCATGTCCTGTAATGAAAGTTTTTTCTGGGATGTCTTCAGCAATAAGGCCTTACCATGGAGCTTGGTGGAGAACAAAGAGCAGTGGTAAAAGCCTGGAATTGTTTGGGGGTTTCTTCTAGGATAACCCTGATTAACAACTCAAAGGGACGTATCTAACACCTGGCTCTGGGCTTTTCATTTCACATCATATGGCTTCTGGAAGGTGCAGTTTCCCCTGTGTAGGATAAATCCAATTAAATGTGTATGTGTGTGTGTGTGTGTGTGTGTGAGTTTGTGTGTGTGTAGCCTATAAAATCATAAGTTTCCATGTGGCCTTTTCAAACATCCTTATTGTTAGTTATCCCTCCCACTGATCCCCTCTTCCACCCTCCCCTCATGTTTCTCTCCTCATGTAAGTCCCCCTCACAGTCATCCCACCTTTCCCTTTATATTATTCATCTTCTCCTACACCTACATCCTGGAGCATATGGTGAGCCGGTTAAACCCTTGAATGGATAATGAGTAACCGGGTTAGTCGCATGTAGCACCTCTCCACATGCATTCCACTCCCTTACTCTTGGCCCATCTATTCATCAGACAAACATTTATTAAGTGTCTCTGTGAAGAGCTAGCAGCACTACTGGATCTGCTTCTTTCCTCTGGTCAACACTGAAAATTACATTTCAGGCTTACTTTTTTATTGTCACTATTTGTGTGTGCCTATGTGTATCCGTGAGAAGGTGTGTGTGTGTGTGTGTGTGTGTGTGTGTGTGTGTGAAAGTACCTGTCAAGTCCAGAAAGGGTACCTGATCCGTTAGAGCTGGACTTACAAGCAGCTGTGAGCTGCCTGTTAGAGATGCTGGGATCTGAACTCTGTCCTCATGCTAGAGCAGCCTCCTCTTCCCTCTTTACCTTCTGTAGTGTTTGAATGAGATGACCCCCAACAGGCTCATATGCTTGAATACTTTGTTCTAGTTGGTGGAACTGTTTGGGAAGATTACAAGGTGTGGCCTTGTTGGAGGAGGTGTGTCACTGGGGGTGGGCTCTGAGGTTTCAGAAGTGCATGTCACTCCCAGCTAACTCTCTCTACCTCATACTTGGAGATCAAGACTGAGCTCTCACCTACAGTTCCAGCATCGTAACTGCTGCCACGCCCCCTGCTGGGAGGGTCACGGACTCTTAACGCTCAGACACTGTAAGATACCTTGGTCGGCGTATCTTATCACAGCAATAAGAAAGTAAGAGCCCTTCCTCCCTTTCCTTTGTTTTTCATTTGTTTTTCAGCCACTTAACAAGCAAAGCACATGAGGACAGTCTCAGTGTTGAAGATCAATGTTTCTCAGGGCTGGGGAGATGGCTCAGTGGGTACATTGTTTGCCTCACTAACATGAGAACCAGATTTTGGATCTCAAGAATCAATGTAAAAAATCAGATGAGCATAGCAGACCACCTGTAAGCATGCAACAGGCAGAGATAGGAAATCCCCAGAGCAAGACCTGCTAATAAGTAAGATTAGGTTCAGCTGAGACACCAGCCTCAATAAGTAAGGTAGAAAGCTATAGAGAAAGACACTTAACATCAACTTTGGGCCCCCACATCCAGACACACACCTATATGCACGTGTACCCATATGCACATGTTTACACACACACACACACACACACACGTATATGTATGTTGCAAAAAAAATCATTACTTTATATAGGAAACATATTATGGTACAGCAGGTTTGTTAGATCTAGTGAGAGGATATAATTTCATATCCTAGAGCATACAGAGAACAGGATTTAAATCTGTGTAAAATAAATGAAGGATAACAATTTGGAAGGATTTTTTTTAAGCCAATGAGGGGGAGTAGCCTTTTGTTTAAAGCTATGTTTTTATCAAACAGGATCTCATTCATGGCTAACCATCCCAATTTTGATCTGATTTGAAGTGAGCTAGGATTTTCCAGACAAATTCCCAGTATTTCTTTAGAACATTTCCATGGTCATTATTTTCCATTAGCTACTGTGAGTTTTGACGTCGCTAGTTAATTTTATGTTCTAATCAAAGCTTAGCTCCCTCATCCGTCTTCTAAATCATCCTTTATTTTAAAAAGAAATAATTTACTATTGTCCAAGGCTGATGGACTACCAAATTATTCTTAAAATTAAATAGCAAAATAAGTTATCAGATGTGTATTACATCTAATTATGCAACCTAGCAGAATTGCTGTCTCCAAACAAACCTCGTCAGAGCCCTCTTTAAAAGTTGCATTTTAAGTCCCGAACTGTTATTTTGTTCCTCCTCCTCCTCGCCCTGTTTCTCAGACCTGCCGTCCCCTCCTCTTGCTGAGGCTCTGACACTATCAGGAGACTCACCGGTGGTATTCTGTAAATGCCAGCCAAAAATCTATCTGCAAGAACATCTGCTCAACAGTGCAAAACCTGATGCAATTACTAACCATCATCTCTCCTCCTCCTGCTGGGGTAACTGCTCCAAAGCATGACTTTTTGCCCTGAGCTAACAAGATCCAGAAACTCCCTGTTATGTACAAAACCTGCTGCTAAAAATCCATGTAGCTTCAACACAAATTATAACCCAGTCTCTCAACTACAAGAGTAGTTAACACCCCTGTGCCATCGGGTCTCAAAGAATCTTGCTCAAACCCAGTGAGTCCAAGACCCCATCCTCTACCGCTTACTTAATATAAATGATCTTCCAAAGAACGTGATTGAGAAAGACATGCCTACTGCTCCAATATCGCTGTTTTGAAAGTACAACTACTGAAAAAGGATAATTAAATGTCAAACTTCTGAATTAGAACTGAGGCATAAAGAGCAATAAAAAAAATTCTTTACTGAGCATCTGCTGTTGGCCAAGTGCTTCCTGGATATTTTGCATGTGCTACCTCATTTGGTGGAGGCTTTAAGCACTTCTACAGTTAAGAAATTGCCATTTATTATTGGCAATAATAATAGATTATTGCCATTTATCTATTATGTTACAATTGGATACTATGCTTCAGATCTACCTCTGGAGGAGATGGAGAATTGTGACCAATAATGAAGAGAAAGAATAAAAAGTATTTGTATCAAGTTACTGTGCTAGAATGAGGGTGAAGCATCGGTGGACCTTAGAGTCTGGCATCAGCACACTGAAGTATCTGACAAGTTTCTTAAGCTGACTCAGTTTCCACATCTATGAAATGGGGGAGGAGGGTGAAATTATTTCTGAAATCTCGAGCAAGTTTAAAATATCAGTGAAACTGAATTTATAAATCAAATTCCTTTTCAAAACCATTTTTGAACTATGCATTTATTTCTCTCATGTTTAAATTTCCCTTAAATTCTAAATAAGGCATAATCTATTACCACTCTCAGGATTAATAAACTAAAGGTTAATAAACTAACAAATTATGGTTACTAATTATTAGTTATATTTATTACTTTTCTGTTCCCTAGGAAAATATAGGGCTCAACATCTTCCCAGATAAATGTACTCAATCACTGGGCCAGTGAGATGCCTCAGAAATCTGAAAATGTCTGGTGACAAGCTTGGTGACATGAGTCTGAGCCTCAGGACCCGCATAATGGAAGAAGATATATGTTCAAGCAGACTCCATTGAAACACTAAAGGTTCTTATAGCACTCATATTCCCAAGTGGAATTGTGGTGCATCATTGCATACAAAAAATGTAGATAAGAAAAGTACTACCCAGAATACAACCACTGACTATATACTTCTTAGGGGAAATTTTATTCCTATTTTACTATAGGAAACTAATGCCACACATGTACATTTGTAATCAAGGCATTTGATATCAATAGATGACCTTTGCCTTTCTACAATGAGACATCATAAAAAAAAAAAAAAATCTGTCACTTAACCTAGGATATATTTGGATGCTTACTAGCCCAATCTACAAACATTTCTATAAACATCAATCAGTTAACTTTACCAAAGACACCACATGCTTTTGCTGTAGGACACAGAGAGCAATCAATCTAGACTGGGCTGCAAACTTTCTCCCTGCTGACTAGATTTTATACTGGCAGAGGGGCAGCATGCAGGCTTCTGAGGAACAGTGCTATCAACAGTTTAATCAGATGGGTACACCATACCACCAACATGCTAGGCAGAACAGGATATCTAATGCAACGGTGACACAATTGCTATAGCGGTAACAAACTGAATTGTGGTTGTCTTTGAAGATAGCTCCACAGAAGGAATTTACGGCTAGTGCTGTAAGCTTGGACAAAAGGCTATGGTTGGGGAGGCTGTAAGCCTTGTTATGAAAGCTACAGCTTTTGTTATGATCCACCTGTTGAGTTGATGGCCACAGATTAGTACTGCTTTAGTCAACAATGTCTCTTTTTGCACTGGGCAGCCCTTATTGCAGGAACTGGAAGCTGATTAAGAATCTCAGTATACTTGTAGGATATTTGGCATAATTCTAACACCTCTCCAGATGTTTTAACTTTGCACAGTGAGATTATAAATTTAAAGAATGCTACTTTGTTGAGCTTTGATGCTGCAGATAATTCTGATAAAATTATCCATGGCTTGAGGTCAGTATTTCCATTTTGGTCAAGCTTCAAGAATGGCATATATAGCTTGATCATGTTAGCCCTTTTTGTCCTGGGAATACTTTTATTCCTGCCCATCATGTTAAAGCTTGTCTTTAACAACATCAACATGTTGGCAGCCAAATACATGACTTGAAACTGAAAATGAACCCCCAGACAGAATTATTAATTTAACAGGATGGCAAGCCAAGGATGGGTAAGATTTTGCACAGAGCCTTATCAACCTAAGACATAAGTGCATTGCTTTTGATAATGCACATTCCATGATGGGTAAGAAAGGCATTCTTGTCAGAATGACCTAAGACAGGCTCAGTCTTGTTTATACAATAAAAAAGGGGGAGCTGTGGAGAGCTTTTAGGACTGCCTGGCAGGAATCTGACATTGGCCAAGGACAAGGAAATGGGCTGCAGGCAGGAATCTGACATTAAGCTAGAACAAAGAATCAGGAAGGATTTTAAATCTTAGACTAGAACAAAGAAGCAGGCTTCAGGCATGAAAATGACTTTGGTCTAGGACAGGGAAGTAGGCTCAGATATTTTGGTCATCCTGATAAGCCCTTAGAAATAGTGATCACAGACTGGAGAGATGGCTCAGAGGTTAAGAGCACTGGCTGCTCTTCCAGAGGTCCTGAATTCAATTCCCAGCAACTACATGGTAGCTCACAACCATCTGTAAGAAGATCTGGTGCCCTCTTCTGGTGTGCAGGCATACATGCAAGAAGAACATTGTATACATAACAAATACATAAATCTTCTTTTTAAAAAAGAAAGAGAGAGAGAGAGAGAGAGAAAGAAAGAAAGAAAGAAAGAAAGAAAGAAAGAAAGAAAGGAAGAAAGGAAGGAAGAAAGGAAGGAAGAAAGGAAGGAAGAAATAGTAATCATGGGACTCTGTTTACTGCCTTGTTTGTTCTTTGACTATTTGCATCTATTGTATTGCTAATTCCTCAACCTAGAATTGACCTTAATACTTTCATGAAATTAAAATGATATAAAAGCAAAAAGGAGGAGGGGGGATGGGATAGAGAATTTATGGGGGAGATGGGGAAGGGATAATATCTGAAATGTAAATAAATAAAATATAAAATAATAAATAAATCAATCAATAAAAAAATCTCAGTATAAGTGACTGTGGGCTGTTCATCCTTAAATGGCCACCGCTATTACCCCCTCCATATCTCAGTAGAAAAGGGAGCAGGAAAAAGGCAAGAGTGAGAGGAAGGGGTGGAGGATTGTCAGCGTGGATCGCTGTCTTCCAGATACAACTTAGCTCTTGAACTCTCAGCAGCACGAGACCCACACAAGATATTCGATGCTTGAATGTGGAGGGGCTCGTGAAACCCCTCCCCTCCATAAGAATTGCTGGGAGAGGGAAAGAGATTTTTTTTTCCTGTGGTGTAGCCACTGGTGAGTTGCCAGTCTTCATAGGCAATCCCTCACTTGTCCTTCAGTAAGTAACTCTAACTTAAGTTATCGTTTCACACCAAGAAAATCTGTTAATAAATCATGATTAACCAAATTTATCTTCTGTGTCCTGGCACTGTGCCACACACTTGAATTTAAAGTAATACAAATAGCTTGAGGAATGACGACCAGGCATAGGGAGTGAGGCAAAGGTGGACGGAAAGGGGAGACACATGAGTCAAGAACAGGCCATCACCCAGCAGTAGAATCTTCTGGAGATGCTGCAGAAGGGGGTAGAGGGAATGGGAAGCAGGCTGGTTGCCATTAGAAGCTAGAGAAGACAGTGCTGATGGCTGGAAGCTTACTGCTTAGAGAGAGCTGCTGTTCTTCCGATGTCAGTAGGGAGTCAGAAGCAGAGGCCTTCTCTTCACCTTGGAAAACGCATTTACAATTAGTCCCTTATAATCAGTCCTTGAATTGCCCACTTCTTGTTTTCATTAGGAAGTTAAAATCAGATGTAATGCTTCCATAAATGTTGCTGGAGATATTTTAAATCAGCTGCATTCAATCTGGCTTTTCTTAATCAGCCGTCATGTTCCTGACTAGCCTAGGCCTGCGGCCACGAGTGGAGGCAGTGTACTGCCACTGCTTAGCTGGGGGTCTGCTCAGGAGGCCAGAGACACCCACCTGCCACCCACGAGACACCAGCATGGGAGATGGCTCTGCCAATCTCCCACACTGTCTCCACAAAGCTGGGCTGTGCCCAGACCATCCTACCATCCACGCTGGCCTGGGAGGAAATGAAACTCTAATGCTTAAATATTAATCAAAGACTTTATATATTTGGTAATGCTCAGTAACAATATGCCCATACAATCTGAGGTGTTTCCCAATTAGCTAACCTAAATATAGGTTGTTACCCAGGACTGTTCTGCATACCCTCTCGGCTCTTCATCCTCCTACATCTCTGCTCTCCCCTCGCCTCGCTCCTCCTCCTCCTTTTCCACTTCCTCTCCTTACTCCTCCCACCTTAGCTTCTCCTACACATAAGAGCCTAGCCAATGTAAAGGTAAGAAAAATTAATTATTTCTAAATTAGTAATAACTTTTTCTCCCTCTTCCATTTCCCATTATTACTAGCTTGTACACATTTGCCTAGATACAAATCATTGACTTGGTATATATTCATCCTGTAATTCATGCCATCCTATGGGGTGACAGTCCCTTGGTCTTATGCTTTGGAAGAAAGTCGTTTCAAGAGAGAAAAAATCTGGCCTCTGTTGAGGAGATAATGCAATAAAACATGCTTCTGGAAGGGAAATGTCAAACCCCATGCTTTGTATACATAATAACAATAGGGGCTGTTTAGAATTTGGACTAATTTAGCTTCCTCTCTGATTCCTAGAGCCAAAGCGTCCTGTGTGGTTGTACTGTGCCAGCATTCATTAACTCTAACACGCTGGCTAACATCTCTGCAGGGCCTGGAAGACCTGCTAAGGGCTTCAGGGTGAGCACACATGAAGGAAGAGTTTCCAAGAAGAAAAACTGCTTCCTAAAGCTCCTGGTGATTCTGCCTAAAAGCTTTTTGAGAAGATAATATTGTTACCTTCCTTCCCTCCTCAGACCGTCTCCTTTGTTCTCATTTCAGAGTTACTTACTCATTTTCCTATAAAATTTTAATCAAAACATAATTATGCCACTCCCCTTGCTTTCGACCTCTCCCATAGAGATCCCTCAAGCGCTCCAAATTCATGGCCTGTTTCATTTATTACACACGCAGAAATGCCAGGCACACATAGACACCTATGTACCTATTTAATGTTTCTTCTAACTACATGATTGATTTCAGAACTGACCACAGTAATTAAAATGCTAATGTGCTACCAGAGATTTGTTTTTTCTTTTTGTTTTTTGTTTGTTTCTGTTTTTGTTTTGCCAGTCAGCATTGCCCACTTAACGTGATGAGCTACGGAAAGAAAGTTTGCCAATGTTTAGGATTTGTAGCTGCAGAGACTTAAAAGGAGAGTTCAGAAAACACTTAGCAGGTTGAGGGTGTAGCTTAACAGCAGAACCCTTGCCTAGCATGTATGAGTCTCCTGGTTCTACTCCTAGCACTGTGGAAGGAGAAGAAAAAAGCTAAAAGGCAAAAGGGATTGCTCTGAGAGACACTTCCCCACTGATGTTCTGGATGCTCTTGGCATTACTCATCCCTAGTACCCCTCCTTCCATAATCTTTCCCAGCTCCAGGTCGTCTTGTGCGTTCTATTTTTGGTAACTCGTGCTTAAGTGTCTTCTTTTTTTTTTTTTTTTTTTTTTTTTGGTTTTTCAAGACAGGGTTTCTCTGTGTAGCCCTGGCTGTCCTGGAACTCACTCTGTAGACCAGGCTAGCCTCGAACTCTCGAACTCAGAAATCCGCCTGCCTCTGCCTCCCAAGTGCTGGGATTAAAGGCGTGCGCCACCACCGCCCGGCAAACAGTCCCATTACTGGCCCGTACGGGGATCGAACCCGCGACCTTGGCGTTATTAGCACCACGCTCTAACCAACTGAGCTAACCGGCCAGATATTTAAGTGTCTTCTTGACAAGAGCAGGCTCACCGGGGATACACAGTACAGGATTTTTCATTATAACAAGTAATAAGAAATAATATGTTTTAGTGTGTGGGGGAGGAAGGTATGCACATACCACAGCATAGATGTGGAGGTCGGAGGGTCTCCTGCAGAGATAGATTGTCTCCTTTCTTCCCTTCCACTACATGAATCCAGGGGATTGAACTCAGGATGTCAGGCATGGCCACAGAGCACCTTTACCCTGCTAAGCCATCTTGCTGCCTCACAGGTAGTTTTAATATTAACCCTAGCCCACCACTGCTTGAGTCACTTACCAGTGGCTACATGACCTACACGTGCAAAGTGATGCAGGAAGCTGGGAGTCCTTTTTATGTCCCAGCATTTGACTATTTATAAACTAGAGCCAATGCAAAGACAATAAAATAGATTAGGAGTCACTGTTGTCAGTGGGGACCTTCAGCTCTTGAATTTTTGGAACTCTTGGGCAAGATCATTTCCATCATGATGAGGCACCAAGTTGCACTATCAGACATAATCCAATACTTGCTTGGTTTAGCTTTTGTTTTGTTTCACCAAGCCTCCTTCGGATTATAGTTCTACCCCCAACAGGGAAAAAATATTGAAAATTTCTCCTAACCCTGAAACATATACATTCTAGAGACAGATATGTCTCCACTACCTATGGCACTTGCAAATTAGCAGTTATGATTTCTATGCACCAGCCACTTTAGCTTGGTCCCCATAAACTTGATTTCAAGAGATGACTCTATTCTTGACAGGCCCATAAAAGTCAAAATCTCAAGCCCACACAATGTGGCTCAGTCCCAAGCCTGTGTGAATCCACCAAGGAGGGAAAGCCGTATTGTGAGAGCTCTTGAAACCCACACAACCAGACCTATGTGGTTTTACAAAGCTGGTGCACCCTGCTTCTTTTTTTTCTGACATTTGCCCACCCAGGCAAAAACCTAGCAACATTTGACTATTTGCATCTTTGCTGAACTGAGTCTGTCCTGAATCCACAGATCACTCGCTGAGTAGGACCCTCAGCTATTCCCTGTATAGCTGGGCAGTGTTAAACATGTCCCATAACCCCAAGCCAGTGACAGCGGCCTCCACTCCCCATTTGTTCTAGGGCTCCCCAAAATGGATGATTTCTGTCAAATCTTCTCATCCTACAGTAAGCCACCATTAAACTCCAGATGCTGCTCCTCCACTTCATTGACTGGGGTGGGGTTGTCCATTTTTCAAAATAAATGTTGTTAGGTGTTTCTCAATTCTGTGTATTTTTTGACATGATGGAGAAAAAAGCCTATAAAATCACTCCTAAGTACTCTGCTGACACATGATCAGTTGTCTGACCAGTGATCCAACATATCACATCCTGTGTAAGAAGAGATTCATGCTTGGCACTGAAAGAATGAGCCCTATGAGTCAAGGTGCCCCAAGCCCGCCATACTCAATTTTGACTGTTTCAGTGAAGTATCATCTCCCATTAGAGAACTTGGGACAACAGTCAACATTTAATTTCCTTGATTATTTTTGATTTCTAGATTTCTAGGCTCTAATGAGCCTGGAAATTTACCTGGCATGGAACTCAGCAGATATTTGTTGATTGAGTTAACTGAATAATAAAATTTTCTTTGAATTTAAGCTTGTTACCCATCTTGTTTCTCTTCCCTTTCTGTCTTTGAAATCTTTCTCCTATCTCCTTCATAATGTTATATCTTTCCAAAGTCCCTTAGACATGTCTGATAGATATTTAATGATTTAAAGTGTAAAGAAACCACCAAGACAATGGAACATAAAAGTTTGGTTAGAACAAAAACAGACAGACCATGCTAAAGCAGCTCCCAAACACTGAGTGGTACGCACATTAGATGACACACTCCTCAGGCATTCTCTCACCCTCAGATGCCGTGGTAGTGTGAGCAACCATACATTTGTAAAGTGGCCCGTGGGGTATGAGTACTTTCATCCAGGCTTTCCAATCCAATACTTTAAAGACTTGAGTGGTCATAGCTTTGCAGACTGTCCATAGGCCATCTGTTTGTTTGCTTCCGAGTGCTTCTGATATCTCCATCTTCCTGCCTGTCTGTAACCTTTTTGTCTCTCATCCTACTATCCCCACTTCAAATACCAAACCATTACTTCAACACTGCTATTTCAGGGCTAGTCGCTGCCTTTTCTTACTGAGCCCTGAGCAACTTCCATTGTCAGTAGCTCTGGAAACCCTCTGTGCTTATGTTGTCATTGATTTCTATTTCTAGAACAAAGAGCAAATGGCTGAGCAAAGACTAAAATTAGAACTCATCATGGTGTCATGGCATGAATACATTTAGAAGCTGTGTATATCAATGATACATTATATGTATGTATTTGCTTAAGCAACACACACACACGTTTTCCAGCCCAGGGCTGTAGAAGACACAGTTCTGCTGTTTCTCTGGTTATAAAACACAAGATTAACCCAAATATGCTACAAACTTTTTCTGTTCTTCATCCTACTCTGGGTGAGCTTGTAAACTTGTCCACAGGAAGCCTCCTAATTCCAAAGTCGTCCCACAAAGGGAACAGAAAGTCCTCAGACATGTACTCTTTTGCTAGTAAGTGATCTGACCCAGCGTCTTGGTTGACAACAGCTTTCATTAGTATTCTTTTCTTTTCTCTTTTGAGTTTTAGTCAAATTCAATTAAAGCTTCAGAGTTCTTTGGAGTCTTTGTCCACAGTCTCTCTCTGTGTCCATGGCCTTGACAAGGAGTCTGGGTGCTTTCTTGAGAGGATTACTATATAAAGATAGAATTCTAGCCTACTGTAAGCATGTGCTCTAGAAAAAAAATCGACTGCCATTAAAGTATTACACTTCAATTTATTTTACTTCACACCACAGAATCAAAACATTCCCTCTCAAGAAAGCAAACTGCATGACTCAGTATAGCTAATTAGCAGAATATCCCATCTAGTTAGTCACTAAGATGTAGTTCTCCCTCCTAATTGTCTCTCATTTAGCTGATGCTTGCATTTCTTTCTCACCTGGGTTTAAATACATCCATATAAATATCCCTTGCTTCAATCTTCTACACAGTGGAACAATAATGTGTTTTCTATGCTGAGATCCAAAACTTTGCATGATACCCTGAACTATTAAGCTCCAAATTACTTCAAATGACATACGGTGGACCCTGCTGAGTCTGAGCTCCCAATCCATCCCAACAGCCTGCTGACCACATACTCTGTCCACACTGATCTGTCTTGTCATTTCACTTTCTGGTGAAGCACACAAAGCTGCCTGTTGCCTAGGTGATCATCTCTCCACATGAACATTTCATCCTGTGAAGACTTGAAAACATCCTAATGTTTCTGAGGTTAGAGGAATATTACCATTGATGACAGACGTTAACTCCTGACTTCCAAGTGAATCATTCCATTGAATGAGTCTGTGGGAACTCAGACTTACTTAGGAAGTTCTGGGAAGCTGACAGTCACGTCAGTTAAGCTGTTTGCATTGCCAGCAGTAGATGATATTTATTAATTCACGTTTATGTAATTGTCCCGAAAACATCTTTTAAAACTTACATTATGATAGAGCAATGAAATAACAAGTTACTGGGAATATAGAAGAGTGTCATCTTGTGCCTGGATATGAGACATGAAGCAGCCAGTAGATCCTGCAGGACTGTAGTTTAGAATTGTCAAAATGAAGAGAATCTGAGCTTATCATGAGAACTGTCTCTGAAGCACTAAACCGCTATCAGGAGTTTCCATTTGAATCTCCAGAAAAGCTTCCTTTGGCTCAAGGGAAGAATGCTATGTGTTTAACAAAGAATGAAAATGAAAACTTGGGTTTTTTTCCATAAACATCCTCAAGACTTATATTCTTGGCATTAACAAGATCAAGAACACAAAGGTCAGCTGTGAAAAGTCACATGACACTGCCTTACAATGTGCTGTCTACAAGTACTACTGTGTGCACTACCTAGACACAGCTGCCAATTTACCAATTTATCAAGTGGTTTGGCAGAATTTTCACCCCAGCATAGAAAAGACTAAGTAGTGTATTTAATGTATATAAACAAAGTACATAGATATATGTATTAGCGTGTTTTATTCAATGTTTATATTTAATACTTTCTTTTTTTGTCTCTCGATGATCTCATAGACTCAAGGAAATGTATATTTAATTTTTGTCCTAGACATTGTCACACACTATTGCTTGCATCCTTACAGTAACACTATGAAAGAGGGGTCCCATTTTTCAGATGGAACAACAAGTATGCAGCAAGGAAAGTACTGGAGCACTTGAGCCTAGTGCTCTAGTTTGCTTTCTGTGGCTGTGAAGTTGGGGAAAAAGTTTGCTTCTGTTTATATGTCTCTATCACAGTCCATTAGCTCAAATAGGAACCTGAAGGCAGGAACTGAAGCAGAGACCACGGAGGAGGACTGCTTCCTGGCTTGTTCTCTGTGGCTTCATCAGTTTGCTTTCTTATATCACCCAGGACCACCTGCCCAGGGGTAGCACCATTCCAATGGGTTGGGCCATCTCACACAGCAAACATTAATCAATAAAGTGGCTTACAGACTTGCCTGTAGACAATCTGACCTAGAGAGTTTCTCAGTTGAGGTTCCTCTTCCCAGAAAACTCTTGCTTTTGTCAATTTGACCACAAAAACAAAAACAAACAAACAAACAAAAAAACCCAACCCTAGGACAGGGATTGTCTATATGGTTTCCATTCTTTGTGTGTGTGTGTGTGTGCGTGTGTTAATTACACAACTTGACACATTTGCTTCTGAATGCCTATCAGAACTAAGTAAGACTCAAGCATCAGTAGGACTGGCCTGATGACTCTGAGAACACTTACTATCAGTTGAATGGGTTCCTTCGGCAAGGCCAGCTTTAAAAGAAGGCTTTTATCTTCTCTTATCCTTTCACACACAATATTCTCCCCAAATAAGTTTTAAAATCCTAATATGCAAGAAGCTGTGCTTGTTCTCCTGTTCCCGCTTGCACACAGATGAAGTCCGTGTTCTCTTTAAAATATAGTCTCTGCTTCTAAAGAAACAGAAGCCTATCCAATGTATTAAAAAAGCACAAAGACGCCTAGGTAAGTCCTCCTACCGGTTTGGGTTTGTTTGTTTGTTTGTTTGTTTGTTTGTTTTTAAGTACTTGGGGTCCAGCCCAACAGTTCAGACTACATCTTGACTGCAATATCTTTCACTCCAAACCTATTCAGGAGAGTCAAGAATTGCACAGAGAGAGAAAACCTGTTTCAAATGACAACCCAGCAGAGTTAGCTCTTGGGGCCTGAATTCAGGTCTCCCATAAACTACTGTGTTCTGCTTTCACATTCTAAAGAGCGAATGTGGGAGTTTGGTCTTTTCTCCTCATGCCTTATTGAGTGGAGACTGGAAACCTCAAACTATGAAACTTGTAAGTCTTGGGTGTGAGGAAGAATGATTCCTGAGAACTCGACCCATTCTTGTGGCTGGAGAGCTCTGACTTTTACTAGCTTTAGGAGTTTAAAACTATTTAATATCCCCAATTTTTTTCTATGAGTAGTTTTTAGACTTCAAAGTGAAGGTTGGAATAAAGAATTCCTTCAGACATCACCCCAAATTAGCCTGCCCTGAAAATCCTACTTATATTTCAATTTTTGATTTGTCTAAATTTTAAACACCAGCTTTAAACTTACATCCCCTTATTTTGAGCCTTAACCACTATTTGGTATTTATGGAAAACAGCTCTCAGTTAATGAAAGAGAATATATACCATTAAAAATCTATATGCCGATTAGATTTATAGAGCATAATTCAATAATTTTTTATAAAGCAATAAAAACACTTGCCAACTCTCATGAAAAACAACCATATGTTTTGGTTTTAATAATGAAAATGTTTTATAAATAAGCTCCAATTATGGTCCATATTATTTAAGAAGCATTGAATCTTTTCTTCCAAGTATTTTTTCTCCATTTTTGAGACACCCTTAATAATTTGCATACATATTTACAGTGTTGCCAGATTTATTATTTTTTTAACCACAAAAAAAAAAAATACTCGTTCAACTTTTTTCTCTTTTGGTTTTCAGTGTTCCCTAAAAGGACATTTCTCAAACTAGATGACTAATGAATCAATTACAAAAACATTTTATCCTTTTAAGAACTATTTTTAACCACAGATTCCAAAGCAAATTTAATCATAAGCACAGGTTCATCTATCAAGCTCAGGACAGATTCATTCCACAAATTGATATGCCCATTTAGATTATGAAAATAAGACTCCCAATGCCTTTTCTAGATTTGCATGTCACTTATGTCGAGGTTCACAGTGCTGCCTGATTCTTTCTGGAAAGCATTTGCAAGCACATATGAAGAATCACAAAATGAAGAACCACAATTCAGAAACATGTTTGAAGAGCTGCAATTTGGTAACATGTGTGAAGAGATGTTAAAAGGGCCTCATCCTTTGGGTCAGCATCTACTGTAACAAAAGCCCACCAAGACTTTCCAAATCTTCTCTATAAGAGCATTTATTACAGTGGTATTTACATTAGTAACAAATGGGAAATGTTATTAATGTCTAATAATAGAAGCTCGGCTCAGTGACTTAGGGTCAGTTCACTTGATGCCAACTGTACAAACATTAAAGTCTAAGGCTTTAGGAAAACTTAATGATATAGAGAAATGCTTGTAATAAAGTTTTAAGTTAGAAAAAGACAAAAGTAGCCATGCTGACTTTTAACAGATTTTAAAAATGAGAATTATAGCCTATATAGCATGAATGGGCAAGAATGACCACACAAAAATGAAATAAAACACACCCAGCTATTAATTTGATTTTCTGCATGCTGCAACTGTGTGAGACTTTAAAATTCCTCCTTTGTTTTTTTATGCTTTCTACAATGAACACTATTGTTTTGCAATCAGAAGATATGATGTTAAATATTTAAATAACATCTCAAAGACTCTAACAGAAAAGTGAAAGCACCAAATAAATTATATTGAAAGAAATTCTACTCTATTTATAGATAAGAGAGAAAATTATTTGAAAATTATTTGGCATAATACACTCCAATCTCCATTAAATACTTGTGTAAATTTTCATAGAAAGAGTTGGGAGGTGATACAAAATAAATACAGATTTTTCCAGAGTTGTGGAAATGTAAATATTTTATATTGTTTAAAGGTTTGTATTGTCTTTGGATAAATTTTTAATTTTATTCTCTTTTGCTGGGGTTTTAATACATCAGCACATACTTTATCGCTAATGTCCTACCATACTAACAACACACATACACTACAAACTCTGTACAAAATGTAAATATCAGGATGAGAGTTAAAATATAAATTTATTTATGTGGTTTTTTCGAGACAGAGTTTCTCTATGTGGTCATGGCTATTCTAGAACTCACCGCAGACCAGGCTGGCCCCAAACTCAGAGATCCACTTGCCTCTGCCTCTCAAATTCTAAGATTAAAGCTATAAGCCAGCATCACCCAGCTAAATAAATATTCTTCTCTTTCTTCTATTTTCAAAGGGTTATTTTAGAATTCAAAATTTCCATTTGGGGGAATAGATTTAAAATAATTAATGGTTTGAATTTGGTCTCCTTTCTTCAACTGTGGAAAATTTCTAACACTCTGAAAACAACAGAAAATAATATGACAAATCCCTGTGTCACTATCCAGGTCTTTTATCTCCCTTGCTTTACCTTTTAAAAAGTAAAATAAAACTCCATATAGCTAATTAACCTCCCTACTTTCTAACCCAGGTGCCAATAGCTAGAAAATTATTCTTCCTACTTCATAGTTGTTCATATACATATGCCCATAACAAGAATAGAACTATTTAGTGAACTTTAAAAGTTCCCGTGAATGATTTCTGAGTGTGTGTATCCTTCGATGCATTGCCTTTTGAGGTCAGCTGTTTATCTTTCAGATGTGCGGCTGCGGATCCTGAGGACACATGAGTATCTGACTCTCTCACCTTACCAGTTATGAGCCGTCATTCCACTGCATGATTCTATAGCAACCTTTTTCCATTCTGATTAACGGTTAAGTTGTTTCCACTTTTTTTCCATTTCAGCACTCCAACGAAGCTTCCTACATGGGATTCCATAAACGTACTGTGCACACCTAGACTGAGCGTGTGCTGAGAGTGCAGTCACTGTCTCCTGAAAGGCTGGCTGGCGCACGTTCTCAGCGCCAGCGCTATGTGCGGCTCTATCACAATTGCATCCAAGCTCCCTGACTTCCAAACGTGTGTGTGTCTCCTTTGAGTCCTCAGCTCATTCCCCCGTTTACGTTCAATTTACTCTGAGCCTTCTATCTTTTCCAACAGGATTTACACTTTGATGGAACAAATCCTTCCCCATTCTAATTTCAATGTTTCTCTATTTAATCCTTTAATTTTAATTAAAATTTTGATTCCAATTAAAGTTTAATTTTTTTTCTTTTCATGTACTATACATATATGTTTATATGATATTAGATAAGAAATCTACAGTTTTCTTTCAGGTATATATCTACAATATCTTTTCCAAATCATATTTTTATTTATTGTGTGTATTCAGTGCTGTTATTATTATAGTATATGTACATGTATGATATACAAAGTAAGAATTAGAGGATAGCTTACAAAGGTTGGTTCTTTCCTTCTTTCATGTGGATCCCATGGATCAAACTCAGATCACCAGGCTTTGCCCAAAGCCCCTTTACCTGCTGAGCCATCTCACTGGCCTCCAAATCATATTTTAAAATATAATGTGTCATACCGTGGAACTTTCATGCTCTCTGTCAGAGTACCAGATGCCGGTGTGTCTACTTCTAGGCATTCTGTTCTTCCCCCTCGTCTATTTGTCTGTCTTTTAACAAATACCCCAATGCTTGAGTGCTGCACATTTTACGAGTAGGTTTCTACATGGAGTTTACCCTTCTATTCCTCTTCAAATCTGCTTAGACAATTCTGATGCTTAGCCTACTGTGTTAACCTTAGCTTGCCTTGGCTTAGCTTGGATCAGCTTGACAAGTTCTGCCCACTGTTTCTGAGTAACTGCTTCTGGCTAGAGTTCGCTTGCAGAGAAGAAGGCCTACAGGGTGCCACTGTTCCAACACCTTCCTGACTTCTCAGTACTGTTGTGAGTTCAGTAGACAAACCTCAAGGGAGTTCACTGGTCCTGTATTATTTCTTCACTCAAGTGTCTCCTCACTAACACACGACCCTCCCTCAGTGAGCCAAATGCACACATCACTCTGGAGGCTTGCTTTGACTCACTGTGTTCTCCACACTGTCCAGTGGAACCCACTGTAAGTGATCCACTTTCTGAAGAGCTTGCTGGATTGTAGGCTGAGTGACATAGATTTTCTAATACAAAAGTAATATGCAAGCTTTACCCTGTGGCCTAAAAACAGCTGGCAGAATTGGGACCTGGAGAAACCCAGCATGAGCCATTCACCAAATTATATTGATGCACTTCTTAATAAGATTAATTGTCAGGTCATGTTATTTTTAAAAAAAAGTGGAAAGGGCAGGAAAGAAAAAAGGCAATTCCAATCTGGCAGATCACATTTACAATTTTTCTCCTAAAGTAATAGCTAGTTTGTAAATGGATGTAAGTAGCCAATACATTATTAGTCTTATATTCATAACTTAGTTTGAAACTCATGTTGGCTGAGTATAATAAAATTGTGATATTAATGATCATTTCACTGTGTCCCTCCTCAAAATAAAACAGCCTGAAGCTGTAGAGCTATTACCAGTGCCCCTGTCATTTTAAGAAGATAAATTCTGTCACTGACTTTGATTGTCTTTTAGATTGCATGCCCAGAACATTGGTAGGCAGTCATTTCTGGACCAAAGCGATGCTGGTGAGAGGTCGTACCTGGAGAGGTGCTCTGAGAGCTTCATCTGCTGGGCAGCACATCTCAGTCTGTGGGTCTCCACCCTTTGGGGGGTCGAACAATCCTCTCATAGACATCACATATCAATAACCAGCATTTCAGACATTTACATTACAATTCATAACGGTAACAAAATTAGTTATGGAGTAGCAACAAAAATAATTTTATGGTTCTGGGTCAGCACAGCATGAAGAACTAACTGTATTAAAGGTCACAGTGTTAGGAAGGTTGGGAACTCCTGTGCCAGAGCATCCTCTGGGGTTTTCAGTGTGCTGCTTGCAGCCTGCCGCCAAAAAGCATTTGGGTTGCAGTCAAGGATGTTCTTTGTGAGACCATTTTCGTTCTCCCAACATCTGTCATCCTGTCTTTTTGACTTTGGAGTTGGGCATGTCTTACACAATAACAATAGTTTCTGAAAACTTGTATTCTGTGGTGTTCCCTAACCTCCCAATTTGACAGAACACCATGGGAATCCAAGACACACAGCTCGAGGCAGTCAACAAAGAGCACGGGGAGTGTAGGAGGCAGCTCCTGACCCAGCCCAAGGAAAACAAAAGAAAGGAGAAAATGGAAGAAAGGGATGAAGGAGGGAGTGAGGGAGAAAAAGAGGGAGGAAGGGAAGAAGGAAGGGAAGGAAGGAAAGAGAGAGGAGGGATAGAGGGATGAGAGAGAAAGGAAGGGACAGAGGGAGGGAAGAACAGAGGGAGGGAGGGACAAAGGTGGGGAAGGGAAGAGAGAGGGCTCTTTCACACACTCAAGCCTATCTGACTTGACCCCTTTTAAACAGAACCTGACTAGTATTCGTCTTCCTTCTCCTAGTATTTCTATGTTTGTTTGTTTGTTCAGCGGCTGCCCTGGAAGGAGAGCTTGCCCAGCTTTGGATTAGGCAAGGGAACCACATCTGCCTCAGTTTTAGACTGGGCTCTGCAGTTGCAAGAGCGAGCAAGTGTAGTGTTGCGTTGTTCCGGGCAATGGAAGGCCTGGAGCAGAGAAAGCAAGGGTAGACTGAGCAGAAAGGGCAAACAGAGTAGGAAGGCCTCAGTGTGGAGCCTGTCTGGACCCCAATCGAGGTTTCTCCGTCAACATCAGCACCAGGCAGGTGAACACATGGAGACACTGATTTCATGAAAGGGGTTTTAAAAAGACACTGATCCTTACAAATCTAATTATCCAGACTGAGGTAGAAACCCAAACTCATTGTCTATAACAGTGAGGCATGGATGCCAGACAAATCTGGGTCTTTGAAAGAATACTCAGACTGACCCCAGTTCACATTCGAACAAGAGGGTCAAAGACACATTCTCTTGCTTAGAAGTACTAGCGTTTTACAACTATGAAAGGCTCTGTGGTCTATGAGAAGCCTCATTTTTGCATAAAATGCAGGGTGAAGCTGGGGCGGGGGACTCACTCTGATCTTGCAACACTACAGTCTACATATTATGGGATTCAGCATACAGGATTTCAGACTAATTAGAGAGGCACCCAGTAGCACTGTGCGGGTTCTGTCAGCATTTCCACTATAAAACCCCCTTTTCTGGGGTTTATAACTTAACCAATAAAAGATAGCCCCAGGCTGGAATGCAAAAAGGTTCAACCTAGGAACAAGATTTTTGTTTTAAACTACATTTCATTAAAAGAAAAAAAAAAGTTCTTAAAAGAACAGAGCAATAAAAATATGCTGGTTTCATTATTTCTGATGTTTTCAGCTCTTTGCTTTGTTTAAAAAATAAAAAAGGGAAACACAACTGCATTTCGAGGCAACGGGTCTCAACATTTTGTGGTCAGTGTATATTTTAATGAAAACTATTTGAGTTATTGATGCTTCGAAGAAACCTATAGCCTGCTACACACTAGTATTGTTTGGGTCTACGATTTAGCCCTGCTCAAATCGACTGAGACATAGAGAAGGCTTTGAATCTGAGCAGCAGCATTCACTGAGCCACGCTTAGCACATGATGCCCGCAGTCACACTGGGAATAAAACCCAAGTGCTGAGTGCCACGCCTGGCAAGGGGGCTAGCTTCACAGTGCTTGCAGGGTTGTATTCCATTCATGCTTTTAATTCCATTCATTAAGGCTTTATTGCCGTTTATTTTTTTACCCTTGCTAATTTTAGTTTTATCTTGTTTTCTTATTCCTACACATCGTTCTATTTATAGTACTGAAAACTGAACATACAGCCTCATACAGCCAGACAACCACTCTACCACTGAACTGTACTCCTAGCTCCTGTTGTATCCTCAAGCAGAAAACATCAGGAGGACTTGAATTTAGGGGAAAAAACAACAAACAAAAACCCCAGAATCAGGCTAGAGAGGCTGGGGAGAGCACCGGTGTCTGGAGGTGCAGCTGTGGCTCCTGGTCCTGCAGGGGTTTCAGTGTTTTCTATGTGGCTCCTCAATAAAAACTCACAGCTACCCCATGAAAATGAGGCTCCGGGAGGGTGAGATTACCCAGTCCCAGAGTTAATTGGCAAAGCAGATACTCAGAGGCACCGTGTCAGACTCCAAAGACCTTACTTTTCCTGTTGTCATTTTTTTACTATCCAGTCAACTTTCTTTCCCCTCCTTAAGTCGTTTTACTGTGAGACTATTGCCTGGTCATTTCCTCTGCCTCTCTCTACAATAACTCTCAAATTACCCTTCCCTGTGGCTGGTGGAGGAAGAACTCAGACAGGGTTTCATTCTATAACTCTGGCCAGCCTGGAGCTCTGGGTCCTCCTGCCTCTGCCTCCAGATGGCTGGGATTACAGATTTGTTCCACTGCATTGAGCAGAACCTTCTAGAAAATGGTGACGGGGGCAATACACTGCCGGTGCAGTTGAGCATCAAGATGGGGTGCAGCCATGGCTGCCTGCCTGGGTAAAGAATCAGAGAAATGTTAAGGACCCTTTTCAAGGGAACTGTCAGGCCAGTTTCATTCAACTAGAATTAAACAAGAGGGCCTGATCCTCTTCAGAGGAACTTTATTCAGTGAGCTATGTGAGTCTTTTACAAAGAGGCTGAGGACACTGGTTTCTTGAGGAGCCTTGCTCACACACTCTATCAGGATCCTGCCTGAGAATCTTCTCTGTGTCTTCCCAATCCACCATCAAGCTGTAAACTCTCCACAGAAGAAATTACACTTGTTCTTTGGAGGCCAGCGTTGCCTGAGGTCAACTCTGTCCTTTAGTCGGACATATACAGAGAGGAAAGACAGAAAGAGAATTCGGGAGCACCTAGCATGTTAGATGAAGGAAGCACTACCCTGGAATGGGAGGAGGCAGTGGGGAAAAGGCAAGATGGCGTGACTCCTACCTTGGTACCACTCTCCTTTTCCAGCTCTGACATTGCCATTCTACTAACCAACCACAGTATGGGGGGATTGGGGGGGGGGATGTGCATCATCAACAAATAAACCACAGTTAGGAGCATGTTCCTGGAGAAAGCCCAGGATTTTTGTCGTCATAAATTAGTGCCTGCAGTGGAAACAACATGCTTTTAATGCTCTGTGATTGGTTAGAGAAAGCACTTAAGTTTCATCCTCAAAGCTTGAGAGTAGAGATCCTTCCCTTCTGGTTTGTTCTTGGAGAACCAGGCAACCGGAACAAAGGAGCTGTAAAGTATTTGTTAGGCTGCAAAGCTTAACAAAGAAATGTTAAGCAGCACTGATGTGCTATTGATTTCCTTCCCTCCATTTCAGCTGACTCTCAACTGTTAACTCCAAGCTGGCTGCTACCAGCTTGTGGCTGTTTGGTAGCACCAATGAGATGCTAGCCTAGATATTATTTGAATGCGAACCAGAGCTTTTGAATAGTTTGGACCCTCAAGAATCCCTAGCACACCCGCCCTACTTCCTAGACAACAACTTTCCACTGGCTCCCAGATAGATGGACTCTTTTAGGAAGTCCTGCTGGCATCTGTTTACACCTCTTGCTTCTTCAATTTGTGCTCAGGAACTTTTGCCAGTGCTGACTTTCACTGACTACTTGACAGGATCAGTTCTGCTTCAAAGTTCCCAGAGGCGTCAGCCTTGACTTTCCTGCCTCTCTGGCTACCGACACTCACTAATTAAGGAGCTTTATATGTGTGTTTGCACTCGTCTGCCCATCTGGACCTGCTCAGGAAACTCTGCTTTACCAAAATTCAGACGTAGAAGACAGAACATGTATAGCTAAATGCTTCTCTTTTTAGTTAAAGGATTCATGGCTGGGTTACTTTCAAATCACTCATCAAATGATGCGCTCACAGAAAGACATGAACAGTGCCAAATGAAGCAACAAAGCCCAGATAAGTGTCCTATATGTCCTTGGTTGGTTCTGATATCTATATTCAAAAAAATTGGAATCATCTTATATTCTAGAGGGGAAACCCATAATTATAAAATCGTAGAGCCGAGTGCCTTTAATTTTCTTGACAATTGCTTTTTGACAGAATGTCTGAAGAACCTGCCACACATGGCTCAACACCTATTAGGGTCATAAATTACTTGAGTAATGCTAATTACTTTTTGCTTTCAGAGCTCATGATCAATATATTTGTGTTTGATTTTTTTTCTTTTACTTTGTTTTTTTTTTTTTGCACACATTAAATTTCCCACCAGGAAACACAGGACCAAGCTTGTCCTGTTTTTCGTTGTTCTCTTTGCTGCTGGCTCCATGGAGAGTACATAGTAGTGAGGTGTGTGTGTGTGTGTGTGTGTGTGTGTGTGTGTGAAATGAGAAATTCAATAATTGAATGGGTCTGCCATCATTAGAGTCGGTTTAATGCATTTGTGCATATTCAACAGTATGACTTTCTCTCAAAAACTAGGACACAAAAGGTTCCTCTGTCATCGAAGGGTTCATAAAGACAGGACTGATTCTGGCCTATTCCATGGTTATCAGTTTTAAGCTAGATATTTTCATCCTGGTATCGAGCCCAGTGTAAAGAGCTTTCCTGTTTCAGAAGACTCTGAAAAGTCATACTCTGCCAAGTAGCTTGTTGCCCTATTGTAAGTGATAAAATTGTACCAGAAACCCTAATGTGCTAAGTTAAGTGCCAGCCAAACAACAGATCTACAAAACTCAGCTTAGTGGCAAGTTAAATGCTAAACCTCCCTGATTAGTATTTTGCTTTACACACACACACACAGACACAGACACAGACACAGACACAGACACACACACACACACACACACACACACACACA
>NW_021604594.1:10411825-10431670 GCF_004785775.1 Grammomys surdaster
ATATGAGAGAGAGAGAGAGAGAGAGAGAGAGAAACTGACTCTACCTCCCTACACAGAGACTCATAGACATGTAACTAATACCCAGATTTCTTACCTCCTGGCATTTTTCCTCAGGAACAAAGGCTAAATTTAAGATGTAAAATGTACCCATGCTTGTCCTGGGAAAAGCAAGCCCCTAAGTAGAGAAAAGAAATAAACAAGTGTCACTAGACTTCCAAAGTATGTGGTTCTGGACACAGGAAAGACATTCACATTTTCTGTGCATTCTTCCATTCACCCACAATTCTGTGGGCCACAACCTTTATCAGCGTTTCTCCTGTCTAACTACCTTTCTTACCTTCTCTCTCACATACACAGGGTGGGGAGATACCTGGGATATTATCTGAAGACACAGTTAATGTGGGTGTTGTTAAATAGCTTCGAATGAGGTAGGGGTTTTCTCCTTACTTTTCGTGTTCCTCCCTCACCTGCCTTTTCAACTTGAGAGTTACTCTGAAAAATTCCTTGGTTGCTGGCTCTGCAGTGAACTCTTTCTCTTTCCAGCACTCAACAGTGATGATGACAACCCACACTCAAGCCAATGAAGTCAGTGTAGGCTTTCCTGGACTTGCCCTCCACACCTGAGTGCAGTGGGACCACAAGAGGCCACAAAGTGTCCCAGAAACACAGAACACGTCTTTGGCTCTGCACACACATTTACTCACTTTTATACAGAGGCTCATGTGCTCGGTTGCTCAGTTATTTCTCAACCTTGGATAAAGAGCCAAGGAGGTGAGGGAGGGGAAAGATGGACAGACCTATAGATGACAGATCTGTAGACAATGTTGTTAGCATGCCAGATCTTATTACTGAACTGTAGGAGGTCATGTATTCCACATCCCGACTCCATGGAGACCGCCACATTTAAAAGAAGATGGGGGAAAAAATGTGATGTGGGGGTGGGGGGAAACCCTCATGGGCAGCCTTCAAAGGCAGAGACAGGTTGCGACTGGATTAACATTTATTGACTGTTTAAGCCTGCTTTTTTGCTTCAGGACAGAGATACAGGAGTTTAATTGCAGAGGCTGTTCTGCCAACTGATCACTAGAGTGGCAACCAAAGCTTAACTAATCGGTCCTTCATTAGTGAAAAGTCTCTATTACAAAATAAATTAAGCATGTTCTGATCCTAACCTACAGGTCCAACGGCATTACAGCGAAGTTTAAGCTGTTAGAGCAGGGAGAAACTTATTAAGGGTTAGCGCTGAAATAGCACTTTGCTATTGATTTTACAATACACAGGTATTATGATTTATGGAGTGCCGGTGCCACTCTAACAAGCTGAAGGACACACAATATCATCTCCAGCATCATTAAAATTCAGAAGCCTCTAGAACTAACTCATCAACCACTGTGCATTGTCCCAGACCATGAAGCTGGCCTCCTAAGCTTTGGGACATCTGTATCTTTGCTTGTTTGGTCATCAGAATACAGAGCGGCCCCTCAGAGTATATTCTGTACCTTCAGAATCTGAATCTGTTTCCACTCTGAGCTGTCACCACATCCTATTATTTATTTTCATCTCTTTGTGCAAATCTATGATAGGCCTGTTTAAGAAAGGCTAGATGCTGGCGTAGTGTCTAACTCAAGCAAGGCTCTAACTACAGAGGGAAGGGGAGGGTTGCTTTCTTTTGCAACATCTAGAAAGCTGGCAGTACTAGCCATGCTAATCAATCAATAGATATTCAATGAGTGCCAATTATGCTCCAGTCATAGTAATAAGAGGTAATCATTAGGAAACATTTACGCAACTGTGTTCCAGAATTGGCTGAGCACTTTCACTTACTTGATATATCTAATCCCACAAAATCAAAATCATCTAAGATGTAAAGTCTTTTTCATCTCCATCCTACTGATGGGCATATATATATATATGCCAAAGTCTACTGCCCAGGCAATACCCTGGGTCCAGTCTTATGACTAAGATCTATCTTGTTGAGCCAAAGCACCATCCTTCAAAGGAATCCCAGTGTCTGTAATTCAGCAATTAGGAGATCTAGTTCAAATCTAACCAAATACAAACACAAGGAAAATTGGTCTCCGGTTTCCTTAAACACCTTCCCAGAGACTGGCATCACAGTGTCGTAGATGTTCTTTCCTCTGGGTCATTTCACCATAAAGAGTATGATATTCTTTCAGAGGGCCTATCTTCTAGGCTTTAAATCATGTTTTTATAATTTATCGTTTGTCTACAATGATAGCTCAGTTGAGCACACTGTGTTTTTTCCTTTCTTCATTGCACTGCTCCTCAGCTCCTAGCCCCAAATGAAACACAATAATGAATGTCCAAAATAAGCCAGAATGTTCATGAACCGTATTGACTAAAATCAGTCGAATTGCAACCTTTTAGCTTAGCTTTAGAGCCATGTTCTCTATGGAAATGTTTGCCTCAGAGTGATGAATGGTCTGCCTCTGTTTTACCTAAAAGGAGAGAATTTGGGGTTGGTGTAGAGAAAGTCTTTTTCCAAAGCTCTCTCATATTTGGCTCCAATGTTCCAAACTACTTCCACTAGAACTTTTATAACATTTTCTTGATTCACGTTTTACCTTCTAATTCTTGATCATTTCTTGTCTAATATGCACAATGCTCCATTTTCAAAATTCCCTTTGACATTTCTTTTCCCACATACATTAAATAACCTGTGTCCCCTTTAAGGGCTGTTCCAATTTCACTTGCCAATTTTACAACTTCTTGAAAGGTTATTAGATTTTGGGTTTGATTTGTTAGTTCCTTTTGCCATTTTTGTGATGTCTTTCATCACTTGAGTCCACAAGAATCTCAAGGTGTCACAGAATAATAGCCGGTACCTGGCCGCTGTGGTGTTCGACTCATCTTCTCTGGTGTTATCTATCCACCCAAGTCAGTTTTCCCTGACTCTGAAAACCCTGCCAATACCAAAAAGTCTCCATGGTTCTGATTATCTTCTGATAAACCAGCCCTTTAACTCAAAGTGTTCCTTTCTCCACCCTCTACCTACAAAACAAAAATTCAGGACCAGAAAATGGTGTACCAGGTAAAAGTGCTTGTTGCCAGGGCCATCCAAGTTCCACCTCTGGGAACCACAAAGAAGGAAGAAGAGAAAAAACGATTCACACATGCCCACACTCACACCGCCCCACACATATATTGAAATAAATCCGTAAAAATTAAACTACAATTCACCATTTATGGTAGAGGCCCAAGTATTACCTCTGCCAGGAAGCCTTCTATAATCCCCCAACTTAGAAGTCATCACCCCATCTCCATAATTTTCCTGTGTAAAGCAACTAAATTTTGACTGACTCAAAAGACTCTGAAAGAAAGTTACATATGAAATGACAGCTATGCCCGAGCATGCTTTTGTTGTGTTTATTTGGTTGATCACTGAATGCCCAGCCTTTTCCATGACTTTTGTTGTGTTTATTAGATTGATCTCTGAATGCTTCAACTCTTCCATAACTTTCCTCTGTAGTATCATAATTTTGTTTTCACATCTTGCCAGTGTTATTTTTTCTGAATGTTGAATCAGGCCTTCATTTGATCAGGTCTTTTCTGTGATCATTTTAAATCTTTCTCACACAAGCAATTAGATCCCTTCTTGTGCCATTAAAGGTGTTTCCTATAATGCAAGAACTCATCCAAATCTCTTTGTCTTGTGGCACATGCCTGACTGTGTTTTCTCACCCACTTTGATCCAGAAGATCCTCAGGAGCTAGTTCATGGACAGCTTAACTTCTTTGAACAGAAGTTTTCATAGACAAGGAAGAGGTTGACTTGAAGTTGCTCTCACTGTAAAACAAAACAAAACAAAACAAGAAAACCTCACAGAGAGGCTACAAGAGCTGTCCTGTTCCTAAGGGGAACATGTCCTGTCCCTAAGGGGATCAGGATGTCCCCACCTACACGTGAAAACTGCAATCACTACAGTGTACAGGTTGGTCACATGTATTTTTGTTAAATGTGTTCTTATACAGCCACATGGCTTCTTCCAATGAAGTCATCTTGACAATCCCAATGAATCTTGTTGGCCAATTTCTAGAAATTAGCAGTCTGTTTTGGCTTGGTTTCCTTTTAGTACCTCATGACCTTGAACTCTAAATTCAATCCGCCTTAATCGCAACAGTCTTTAGTCTCCGCATTTCATCCTTTCTATTGAAGAATGAGCCAATACAGCTTACAGACCTCACCCCATTTCTGTCTATAGCCTGTCATTCCATAAGCAGCCTCCAAGTCTTCACCATGACACAAGCTTCTACTTAGATCCACTAGCCACAATCCTGAGTTCATTCACAACTCACTCCTAAAGGCCTATGTGGTTGGTGTCTGATCACACTCAACCTCCTGCCTCAGAATCAGTGACCTTCTCTACTGTTCTCAGAATCTTACTTTTGCCGGAGTGCCAGCTCCCACCCCAGTCTGTTTCCCATTACCATTTTTTAATCCATTTACCAGCCTCCCCTCCCTAACAACAGCTGTTTTCCTTTAGGCAATAAGCAACTTCTTAAGGCATCACTTAAATATTTGTTGAGCAAATAAATAATGAAAAGGCATTGCAGACGTTGGTTTCCCTTTCTGTGCAAGTGAATCTGCTCTAAAACTCCAGAAAAGTCCTCAGGTGTTATCAAAGGTTTCTGAAAAATTATTTTTTCCTACAATGGATAGACTAGAGGAATGTGATGGTGTTAAAAAAAAAAAACCTCTTTGTATGTATGATATGCTTCATACATGTGAATCTGTGCTGGTCTTTATAAACACGACCTAAACTTCAGTTTGACAAATCATAACTGCTCTTTTCTGCAGCTTCTTACTGAATCACCTGGAACAGTGAGGAGAATGTCACACCAAAAATGTCACTCAAAAATATACAACTTCATAAAAAACTATTGCAAATTATTTTCAGGTATGATGGTTTAAATCATTCTCAAAAAATTCTAGGAAGGACAGAAAAATTCACTCAGTCTTTTTTCTAGTTGCTTCCTTTAAACAAAGACACATGTTTAGCTCTCTGTGAACACCACTGTAGCTGGTTGGATTTGCTTTTCTTCCAGCCAGGGCACAGAAAGACTGCCCACACCATTGGGTTAAAGGTGTGTTCTCACACCAAACCTAGACGAGTCTTTGCCTCCCCTCATCACTTCTAACTCGTGACGTCACCCTTACACTCCTTGAGTAAATCCAGGATCAGCCCCGGCCCATATAAATCTGTTCTGCCCCTTCAGTTCTGTCTCCGTGTACAGCATACTGTAAATAATCATACCAGAGAGCTACAGCTAGTTCTGTGGTACACTGGAGACCCCTATTGGTGACAGGTGGACAGTGACTTCATAACCCGATGCAGTGAACAGCATAGAAGGAATAGCTTCCGCCTGGCTCCTTTGGGTTCCAGTAGAGCAGAGAGAGATGCTCTGGCACTTTTTGCACACTGATCAATCCGTTTGTGGAAGCAAACGTGTGTGGGATTCTGTGCTTTGTGTTTGTATGAAGACATCACTAAACAAGAAGATGGTACAAACGACAAGAAAAAAAAACCAATGTGACCCCTGTAACTTAAGGGCCACCATTTTCAATAAACAATGCACAGCAAGGATAAATGTACATGCAGGCTGTGAATGGAGATACGGATGGAAATACACCCAGACATCAGCCAGGGTCCAACACCTCCAAGATCCGTAGTAAAATATAGACTTTATTTGCCCAACTTCAAAAATAATAAGTTTTCTGATAAGAGTTTCGTAAATGACTGAGCATTTCTAGTCCCTTGAAAGATACCCTGCTTAATTTAAATTTTAAGAAAATGACTTGTTTTTTAAAAAAAAAAACCTTTGGATGTCAAAAACAAAATTCCTGTTTCAAATCATAAAGGAAAATTAATTTATATTAAAGCCACAATGACCTCTTCAACACTTAGGTGTGTTCTGTGATGCACATGTTGAAATTAGTTGGACATATCAGAAGAGGAAGCATCTGTCTCCATTGTAATTATAATATAAAAAGTGATGCATGGTGCCCAGTGTGTGCCCAGTCATTCATCTGGGAGAAAAGGTTGTCTGAGGATGCTGTTTTGTAAATACTGGTCACTGGTTTTCTTCTTTGTTTTCCACATCTATCTTTAAAGTGATTTTTGAAATGGTAATAGCACACAGACATGATCGCTTCTTACTTCAAAGATTTTCTATAAAACCATTAGTACCCCCACCTTGACCACAGCACCCTAAAGCTCACCGCCAGATAGGAAGTGTCTTCCTGACAACACAGGAAGTATCCGTGTCCTTTAACCAGCATATTATCGTGTATTAGATATACTAACAAGGAAAGAATACCTCGACAAGCCATGTACCCAGACAGTCAACTCTCCGTCATCTTTCCTGTTCATTGTGTAAATGTTTTCTATGCTGAGATTCTGCTTTTCAAATGAAATAATTAATTTGCCTGCCTTCTCCTCAAATCTCCTTCTCCCTTCCCCCCTGCCCATGCTCCCTCTCATCTTCTCTCCTCTCCTCTCTCCAGCTCAGAACACAACTACCGCATGCCTTCAGCAGAGTCTCCGAACAGAGGGCATAGAGGCTGGGCACAGAGGACACAGCTCTAACACCCGGAAGCAACAATACAAAATACATATTCCTGCTCACGCACTGTGATCAGTTTTTCCTTGGCACATACACCAGCCTCTACTACGAGCATGTGTAATTTATTCATGATTACCTCCTAATCCCATTTGAAATGGAAGAAAATATCTTTGCCCTACTCTACGCAAGTGCCGTCCACCACAAGGTTGAGGCTTGCAGGGAGAGTGGCCATGATCCCATGAGGTATGAGCTCTCCCTTGGAAACACATTCATCTTTCTCTCGCTAAGGCTCCCTAATAGACCCAGCACAAATCAATGCCCTCTTGGCATAAAATAGCTTGGGAACAATTTTTCAGTGGTCTGAAAGCTGCTAAGTTAGTGGTGTTGACACCATAGAAAAAAACTCGTGAGTTCTATCCAGTTCTCCAACGCCTCTGCCACCACCTTTCCTGAGTGGGGATTTTGTTTTGTTTTTAAGTGATCTTCTTTGACGTACAGGCACCATCTTCAACTGCGGGAGTTGGCAGATGACTCTAAAACAGAAAGCACACGGGACTGCATTCTGAAGCATCTCCACGGACCCTGCAGTAACGCCCAGCAAAGAACATTCCTGAAATGTCCATGTGGAGGCAGATAAGCCTCCCACAGAAGTCGGACTCGCCACCCAGTTGCCACAGACATTCTGGGCTCTTTGCTCTTTTATGCAGCCCTGAACGTGTCAGGAGGAAGACTCTGGAGCTGTCAATGTTCCTGTAAACTTTCATAAGAAAGAGATATTATTGTAAAGAATAAAAGAAATAATAGACCAAAAGTTCAATGGACGGAATGATGACACCACTGCAGCAAGCTCGTCCTGTAATCCCCTTTCTTCTTCCGTTCTCCTCAGCCATGGAATAGGCACAGTGACCCCTCCCTGCCTGGGTATACACGAGAATCAAGCACTATGACATGTGTGAAAGTTCTTTGAAAAGCGATCGGTGTGGCTCCTGTGTGGAATTATGATTACCCTTACTAATGTCAGAAAGTGCCAGAGCAGTTCATTGCTATTAGCAAAATTCAATTCCTTTTGTCTTTGAGTTTTGCCTGTAGAAAGCAATAAAGTGGAATAACTACCCATTAGTCAGTAGTCTACACTCACCAGAACAGCTGAAGCACCAAATATTTTTTTTTCCTTAAAAGCAGAATGCTAAACTCGTGTTATCTCGGGAGATGGGGGTTGGGGCGGGGGAGGTAGGAGTGTTGCTGAGTCAAAATGGGGAATAGATTGGGAAAATGCAGCTGGCGGTTGGAGGGAACAATCTAAGAGGCTTCTTTTTCCTTCCGAGAAACAGCCGAATCTACATCTCAGATAAGAGTCAAAAAGAAAGGTTAGCTGGACCGGAGGTCCGCCATTGGTCAGCATTATGGGATAGAAAACGTAATGCAATCCATTCTCCTCTGCCACACAGTTCTGAATAATAGCAATTTGCCCACCAGCTAACCACCTCAGCACAAACACTGGCGGGCTCCTGCTGAGTCTCCGAAAGCCTACTTGTCTGCAAGTGCACAGTGTACAGAGAACAACCCCACAAAGCTCGGTGCCACTGTGCAATGCAAACAGTCCTCAGGTCCTGCTGTGACTTGGCACACCCCGCTGGACAGCTGGAGACCGGAGAAGAGAGGCCGCTGCCAGGAACACGTGACGAGGGATTTTTCGAGCAATTTTCTGGACCCCAGCAGCCTTACCAGCTTTACTATTTCATGTGCTATCAGCTACATACAGATAGATTACAGTGCGGTATATTCTCTATTTATACCTGATGTGAGACACAACAATAAAACACTCCAACACCTTCCCAATCCCATTTGTGAGCTGAAGCAAGAAAAAAAAAATAGGGAGACAATTTGCCACAAAAGCCCTGTGTTATGCCTAATATAATTTTGGAAATCAGCTATTGCCCCAAACAACATTTTATTACATGTATCAAAAAGATTTAGCTTGCTAAGGGTCACATAAGTGTACTCAGAATGTGCTTCAAAGCCGAGAGACACTAGAGAGAGACGGTTTATTATACAGCGCGTTCCTTCCCCCACCCTGAAGATTGCTTGCAATGAAGTGCTACCAGGGATCATTAAAAAAAGATTGCTCATTTTATGTAGCTCGAATCTCTGAAATGATGGTTAGCTGAAATCCAGTGGCAAGAACGTGTGGGAGACAATGCCAAGAGATAAACAAGAGTAAGTTAAATCAGGAAGACAGGCTCAGTAGCAATTAGTCTAATGTAATATCATTTTTAATGTAAAGAAGCTACATTTTCTAATTTCCCCTAAAAGCCCTGGGTGCTGAATGGGTTATAATAAATGCGCACAATAAAAGACCAGGTACACTCATCTTATAAAGCAGCCTATTAACCAGAATGCTAGTGCTGCAAAATCCGATACACAGTAAACAATGCTCTTCCTGTTAGAATAATGATACACAGTTTATTCTTTTATACCATTTAGCACTGGGGACCACATCCATTTACCAAAATAATACCAAATTAGTACTGTAAATATTGAAATCAGACCTTTCAGGCCAACCGGTGGCCTAATTTTCTCTTCAATCTGCCCTTAATCTCAATTCATCAATAACACTACCTTATTATCGGACTTTGACAGCAAGCTAAGGCTTTTGATAAATGATACATCTCAGGCCAGATTTAAAATTTGAATCTCAAGTGCTAATTATCTGTACAGGCCTAGTTAATAACGAGATTTCTTGTTAAGTATCTGATCACAGCATGGGCATCATTTGTCAAGATTCTCAAGTCTACCTTAGAGACCGACTCTTCGAATCCTCCCTTGCCTACCATATGTAAAACTGGGATCTTTGTTTCTATAATAACCTTTTATTAGGAAGCTGACATAATGATTAAGTTCTCTGTAGACACACACAATGAATTAGACAATTACCCTTGCTGCTTTAAACCACTCAGACTCCTAGCAAGACAAAATAATTAATATTGAATTTTAATTTGATGTGTTCCACATTTAAACCCCAATTTGCAAAGTACACCTGGAAAGCTGCTGCCGTTACCTTGTAGTTTGTGCTGATGAAATAAAGGCTCCTGCAGCTTGCAGGAGAAGGCACAGAAGGCACGATGCACCGCCATCACTTCTCAGTGGAGCACAGAATTTTCTAGCATTAATGGGAAAGGTAATTACCTAGGTCTAACTTTATAGCCTTTTCTCTAATGAAACTATAATCTCCCAGGCCTACACACTTTAAGTATTTGCATGATTTTAATGATTTCAGTGCCATAACTGTTGGTATACCCCTTCGTTTTGAAGCAAAACGCCTTAAACACAAAGATGTTAATTATATTTTCCGTTACTGGCACAAAGTAAGGCTGAGTCAAAGCAGGGAGACATTATAAAAACAACCAAGGATGGTGTTGGCCTATAGCCCTCCAAAAAGATGAACCCCAAGTAAATACATGTATTTCTTTCTAGCTCCCCTGCCCAGAAGCTTAACTTATACTATATGGACGCAAAGGATAAAGTGTGACTTTGGTCCCATACAGAATGGGTACAACATAAGACTGTGCCATGTGGTCCCTAACAGAAAATGATTTTTGTCTCCTCACAGGGCAATTTGAGCAATGGGCAATTCATAGCATTTGTCTTTCATGTAATGCTGGACCCAGAAGAGATGGGGCATTCTCTCTGCATAACACAGAGCCAAGATTGAGATGCCAATCTAAATGGCATTACCTGTTTTAGGACCTATTACAGCAACTCCTGTTGTTGCAGGAATAAATGAAGATTCACAATCCATTATTATGAACACCAAAAGCCCTGAGTCAACCAGATCTTCACCCTCCGCACTCCTGAGTGGGCGGTCCAAGAAAAGAACAATGGATTCTCCTCTTCCCAGCATGCTTTTCTCTGTGCTGGCTTTGCTCTCATCCTCACCCCTCTCCACTTTAGTTGGAGTAAAAAGAGGGCTTAAGGCTACTGAGAGAGGTTACAGCATGGGGAGAGAAACAAGAAGTATTCACAGTTACAGCAGCCTTCAGAGTTTCCAAATCCCTAAGGATTGGGAAAGGTTCTGACTTCCTCTCCCCAAGTGGCATGGTGAACCCAGATTGTATCACACTTTGATTTACCAACAGGGCCAAAGAAGAGCCACTGTTTTCTGAGCCCATCTCTCCCACCATTCTCTACAAGGCCTGGACAGCAACAAAGTCACAGAGAAGATGTTTCTGAGCTAGAATTTGACTCTTTAATAAGAGAGATGAAGGGTAATTTTAATTGATATCTTAGTGTGTAGACTAAGTAGATGTTTATACTCAAGTCTCAAAAAGCCCAGAGCAATTTCCTCGTGCTAAAAACAAAGTCTAAGTAAGGAGAGTGAAATGCTGATGACTTTTTGAATGGAAAAGGGCAAATTCTCAGAGCTCTCAGATCTACAAAATTAGCAAAACTCCAGGTCTTTTAGATTTCTTCTTTTAATGTTTGTCACTAACTATATTTAAATAATATATCCCCCCAGATGTATCTTAGGTATAGGTATGGAGCCAGAGAGATGATTCAGTGGTTAAGAACACTTACTGATCTTGTTCAGGAGCGAGGTTTAGGTCCCAGCACCCACATGGTACCTCAGAACCATCTGTAACTCTAGTTCCAAAGATGAGATGCCCTCCTCTGATCTCCACAGGCACAAAGCACACTCATGGTGCATACACATAGTACACACACACACATAAAACACACTACACACCATCTTCAAAATGTTTGCATAAATAAAATTAGGAATAAAACTAGATTCTACAAGTTGCAAATTGCAGCCTTGGGTGAGTCAGACAACCTCTCTGGGTCTTATCATTAAGAAAGAACTTACAATAGCAAGTGTCTTCCTGCCAGAATCACTATGGGGATTACAGTATGCTGTTAGAAGAGAAAGATTTACCAGTGTTTAAGAAACATTTTCTTCTTCTAATAGTGTTGCTGGTTGTCTATGTCCAAGGACACTGTGGATGGTTTTTCAGTAGCTGATAAATGGATGATTTCCTTTGTGGACTCTGACTACTGAACAATTTAAATATCACAAGAACTTCATTTCTACGAATGACAAATAGATGATCAAAAGTGTTTCTCTCTCTTAGACAGGGTGTACAATCATCATCACAAGTTCAATGAAATAAAATTGATAATTACTTTTTTAAAAAAACTAACAGAAATGTCATATAGTTTTGTTACAGTAGAGAGTGAATTGTAGCAAGTTGAGGAGTTGGTCCCGTGAGTAAAGGGCTTGCTGTGTGAGCGTGGGGACCTGACTTTGGCTCCTTAGCACCCAGGCCAAACCTTCAGCTCACATCTGTAACCCCAGATCAGGAAAGGTGGAGACAGGAGTCAGAATGGCAAGCTCTGGGTTCAGTGCAACAAAATTCCATCATGGAGAACAGGAAGGGACACAATGGTCACCTGTGCAGAAGGATGCCTCTTTCCAAGATCTTTACAATTGATACCTGCTGGGGCTGGTGGTGGTGGGGTAGCTTTGTCCTGAATTTTGGAATGACAGTGAGTGTACCAACCGCACTCCAGGGCAGGCACCATAAGCTGGAGTAGCTGCCCAACACAAAAACAGACTCGATGGTTTTGGTCTTTTTGGTTTGGTTTGTTTAGGTGTTTTCTGTCTCATTGAATTTTTTTGTTACTCATTCGTTTGCTTTGATTTTTTGTTTTGTTTGGTTTTTTTGGATTTTTTGGTTTTGTTTTCTTTCTTTTTTGAGGGGAGGGGAGAGAGGTAGAGAACACATGTGGTTAAATGATAGGTGTTACTCATTCGTTTGTTTTGATTTTTTGTTTTGTTTGGTTTTTTGGATTTTTTGGTTTTGTTTTCTTTCTTTTTTTTGGGGGGGGAGAGATAGAGAACACATGTGGTTAAATGATAGGGTTCATGCCTAGTATTCACAAGGCCTTGAGTTCAATCCCAAAAAGTTCCACAAAAAAAGGAAAAAAAATGATTGTTTAAGGAAAGTAAATTACATTTAACCTTGTTAATGTCATCACCTTCAGCCAATGTGGTGATGGAGGAGCTAGGAGCTGTCTAGCTTCTGCTGCTGTGTTAAATGGGCAAGCACTACAAAGGAGTGTGAGATGGTGCGACAGAGGAGCAGCGGCCACTCTCTGTTTCCTACTGGCATAGTCTTGATTTGTGTCACTGTTTCTGCTGATCACATAAAACATAACCATATTTATTTAATATATTTAGTTACTATGGTAAAATAACTTTGAACTTAAACAGGCAAGTTCCAGTCTAGTCCCTAAACCTACCTCCTGCCAGTCCCTCCTCCCCACCTCTCCTATGAACAATAAACAAACAGTGAGGGCAAGGGTGGGTATTCAGGGAGCAGGAAGATTTCCCATCTGATACACTCCCTGGACAGCAACTCAGGTCCAGCTCTGGACCGCCTTCTAGAGGGAGTGCTTAGTGCTACTCTGACTAGTGACAAAGGCAATGTCTGGGTTCATGGAAAAAATCAAGAACAGCACCCATCAAACACGAGACAAGGGAGACACTGAATTGTCTATCATTACTCTGCTACTCTCAGATGTAGCCGCAAGAGATGATGCTCAAAAGCAGCACCTTCTAGGGAGTAAAATACTAGACTGAGCTCACCACCCGCACCACCACCCTGATGCAGATGCTCACAGCTGTGGGAGAAATCTGACACATTTAGAAGAAACAGGGGTCAGCTGCAGGGAAAAAATAAAACTTAAAGTTAAATGTTATTAGGCTACAGATTAAGAATTAATTTGTCATCCTGATTGTGGTGGTTTGAATAAAAATGCTCCCCCACCCTCCAAGGACCATGTATTTGTGTGTTTGGTTTCTTGGTTTCTTGTTAGTGGAACTGTTTGGGAACAATTAGGAAGTCTGGTCTTGTCAAAGGAGCTGTGTCCCTGGGGGCAAATTTTAAGGCAGTGCTTCTCAACCTTCCTAATGCTGTGACCCTTTAATATAGTTCCTCATGTTGTGGTGACCCCTGACCATAAAATTATTTTTGTTGCTATTTCATAACTATAATTTTGCTATTTTATGAACTGTAACATAAATATCTGGTATCTGATATTCGACCGTGTTTCTGAAAGGATCATTCAGCCCCACAGGCTGAAAACCACTGCTCCAGCACCACGCCTGCCTCCTGCCATGCTCCTCACAATGGACACAGACTCTAACCCTCCAAAACTTTAAGCTCCAAATAAACCCTTTCTTCTGCAAGTTTCCTTGGTTGTGTGTTTTATCACAGCAATATAAAAGTATGTAAGACAGAGAAGTCCTTGATAAAACTCGAAGCTCATTTTAAGAGGCCAGCAAGACAGCTCAGCAAGTAAAGGCACTTGTCCCACAAGCCTGACAAACTAGATTCAACCTCCATAGAGAGATCAATCCAAGAACCAACGATGGAAGCAGACAACGGATGCCACAGATCTGTTCTCTGATCTCTACACATACACCACTATGACACACCACACATCCACATATATACATCACACACACACACACACACACGGGGTGGTCAGCAACAGAGACAGATAACAATAACTGTATTTAGTTGAAATCGAAATTCACTTTTAAGTTCTCCTGAGTTGCTCTTCTGAGTTGCTAGTAACCTGAGCTGCAACCTCATCGTTATTGCTGCTTCTGGGGCCATAACTGCCCACCATTTCCATCCTCCAGACCTGTGCTAGATTCCCTTACCCTGAGCCACTATATGAGACTTTCTGAACTGGAGTCTTAAGGGATCAGAATCTTCACTCCTGCAGAATCCAGGTTTGTGATGATGAGATGCAGAGTCCCCAAGGACATCACCTAGACAGGAAATGATGTCTGCTACCAACATGTAGTTCCCAAAGCAACACACTCTTTCTCCTGAGCACACATCAATGTGTGACTCTTTAGGTACAGGAGTATACCAGTAGCCTAGAGTACAGTCTCTCTCTTTTTTAAAAATTTGGTTTTCTGATAAGGAATGCCAGCTTCCTTTCTTTATGACAACTTCCCCTCTGTATGCTTTCTTAGGTGTAGTATTTATGGTTCCACCCCCAATATTAGTTGCTTAGGTAAGCTTGAGGCGGTATTGCATCCGGGTAGCTGAGACTGCCCCGCACTTCTGATTCTTCTGCTTCAACCTCCTGAAATTGAAGGATTACTATTACAAACGTGCCAGAGATCCTGCCTCCTGGAAACTAAACAAGTACTCAATTCCTCAATTCCATATGAAGAACCCAGCCTCTTGAGCTATGGATTTCAACTTCATATGGAATTGAGTAGTTGATACAGGAGCCATGAAAAATTGGGCAATGGTATAGAGTCTCTGAATGGTATGTGCCCCAAAATAAATTCAAACCCACATGCGTAAAGATTTGAGGTGTGTCTAGCATCATTCACACAGGTACAACTTCACTCAGCCTTGGTTCTGAACACACACACACATAGTAACACATTGTATGGTACAAACACTGCCGGAAACACCTCAGCTCAACTTCAAGATCATTGCTGTTATGATTCACCATGTTCTTACTGTAATATAGCTTTGTATACTGTAATATAGCATGTATAGTAATATATGGATTTATAAAGCAAAGATTTCTAGTATCACCATTCCTCAGCATGAAGCTATCAAATTGGGTTTATCTTTGGGTTATATTTTGTTAAAATATTGTATCCAAGAGTTGCTAATTTGTTGGACAGTCATTGTGCACGCCTTTAATCCCAGCACTCAGGAAGCAGAGGCAGGTGGGTCTCTGTGAGTTTGAGGCTAGCCTGCTCTACAGAGTAAGCTCCAGGTCAGCCAGGGCTGTAATACAAATAGAGAGGAAACCATGTCTTAAAAAACAAACAAAAGTTGCCAACTTGAGCTTTATAAATAAAAAAGATCATGGATTTGGGCTTGGAATGGGACAATTTCCCACAATGCTGAACTGGTCCCAAACATACTTCTACCACCCTGTAGAGACTGATAATTATAGAACCAGAATATTGATCAGTTCTTAAAAATGTTGAAGATGTATACATCCTAAGGTATCAAATAGTCAGCCAAGATTTAATTTTTCATATAAAAATAAACACACACATTTTGTTAGTTTGAAAATTTGTGTTTGTCTTTAATAAGTAGTGAGATTGTATGTAAGTGTACTAAAGAATTGTTTTATAATAAATCCTTCATGACTTATGATATACAAATGATTTGTGTACCTGTTTTATACCTCTACAGACGCATCCAAAAGGAGTCACAGGAGGAAGCAGTTTAGAACTCTCTGAGCTAAAGGATGAACCTACACTCTATGGTATCACTCTCTCACTGGCAATGTAGCTGAGCCTTCAGCAGCTCACTTCAAGGCTATCCAACTACTATCCTTAGGATGTGCAGTGTCTATTACAACTGTAAATCCCAGGGTCACGGGTCCTCACAAGTGCCTTATTTCCTAGAAAGTGTGACTCCCAATCTCTGATGTGACATTGGCATGTGGGATCCCACTTCCAGGGGATCCTGTGTAAGCCTTCAAATAGTGGTGCTGGCTGAGTTTCTCGAGGCAATAAAGGCAAATCCATCAACTCATACCTGGAATCTGTGTCTGTTCCTGCTGGACAAGTCACTGGTGCCTAGTAGAAGAAATATAACATAAAACATTTACTGGCCTTCAAGTGATGCCATATTAGCAGTTCAGCCCAGGATTCCACATACAGATAATATCAAATGTGTCCTTTCAATTATGCATTTAGGGACCAAAAAGATGGCCACTAAAGCATCCACAACCCAAATTTTTTTACCTGGCCAAAATGTGTCTCCACTGTCATAGGATAGCAGTGGGTAAAGCTCATGGTCTTCGGGTATTCATGTTAACCGGCTGTCAGTGTACAACAACTATTGGTTTGAGTTCTCAGTGCTCAGTAGCCTAGTACTCACTCAGACAAATACCAATGGAACTCTAAGAAAAACCAGAAGAGGTGTCACTGTGTGCACCTTCCAGATATAATAGGCTCCTTCCACCATCGAACCAAACCTCTCTTTCAGACCCCAAACCTGTCTTGGGTGTAGAAAATGGAAACAGGCTACAGCTTTCTGTTAGGGAAGCTTCCCATAGCTGCCGGCACTCTTTATTAGACTTAATAATGACTTCCCCACTCACCCAACTCATGTCTCTTACAAGCCTCAGAAAGCAGTATTACTTGGAAAGAGAATCTTTGTAAACATAATCTAGTTGAGTTCATAATGAGCCAGGCCCTAGACCAGTGACTGACATCCTTTATGAGGGTAATTGTATACAGACTCATACAGAAGAATGGAATGCTGGAAATGAAGATGCACAGGGAGGACACCATGCAGGAGCAGAGGTGGAGAGCCAAGTGATGCCAAGGAGCATTAAAGACTCCCAGAAACCCCAGGAAACTGGGAAAGACGCATGGAATAGGCTTCAGTGGCAACTGCTGGATTTTGGACTTTAGTTAGGCCTCTCGAATTGAAACAATACCTTTCTGCTCTTTTAAGATGCCTACTTTGCAGTGCTTTGTTACAGGAGTCCTCCAATAAGTTTGTCATCCCTCCTGGATTTCTTTTGATGAGCAAATTAAGTAGTGTCTTTGTTACTGTTTGTCTATTTTTCCCTCCTGATCACTGTGTTATGTTAACTACCCAAGACTGCAGATTGCTCTCCCCACTCCCACCCCCTACCCCACACACACACTTGCAATCATAAGAACCATTAGGTACGATTAGGCTCAGGGCAGAGAGCTGCCACCAGTTCTCCACAACTCACTGTCCAGGACTCTGATATCAGTGTGCCTAGTTCTGATGGTACCTTCAGATGAGAGCCATCACCAGACTCCACAGAGATATCAGCTTCTCTTCCACTGGTAGATTCAGCATAGCCTTGGGCAATGGTGTCTCAGGGGGGTATAATTATATGGTACTTTCTCTGGATTTTTACAGTTTCTCAGTTGTGGGAAGCCATGGCAAGGCCTTCCTCTTGGCTAACACTCATCCTTGGCTCTCCTATCCTATTCTTCTTTCTGCTTACCTTCCGTGATTCACTTGTCAGTTCTCAGAACTTCAAACAAGGCCTCATAGCAACCCACCTTAGTAACCCTTCCTCCTGATCTTTAGATTTAGCCAACAACCTGCTAGATAGATGTTTTTAGAACCCCTGGTAATGACAAGGCTTTGTGAGAACAACCTAGTTAGACCCCACAACTGCAGCTAGCTTCCTCCACCTGCAAAGCCTTCTTTCCTTTCCTACCCCTCCCCATATCCTGTTTTCAGAGTATATAACCTGTGTGAACAATAAAAATTTTGCCAGCTTAATCAGACTTCTCAACTTGCTGTGCCTCCTTATTTTCTTGCACATCTCAGTCCTCTCCACAGGGTCTAAAGGTCCCACTTGATTGTCCAGCGAGACTAGACACTCAGTTCCAGCTTGTTGGCACCTGTGAGTCTCAAACCCTTTCTTCTACTCTCTACCTTGTAACTCTGACTATCACTTCATGTGGCTAATCAGATCTTCACTTGGTCTGCAGTCTAGAAATGGGTTTGCACAACTTCCAGGACTGTCTTGGAAGATGTTAAATCCTGCATGGCCTTGGATCAGGAACATCAGAATCCAATCCTGTAGCTCCCTGCACATGCTGATAAACAGTGGCACATCTTACGACTAATTTAGAAAAGTGTCTTTGTTCTTCCCATCATGTCTTGGTGGTCTTACATAGAGCCCTAACTCAAATTATGGGTCCAGAACCTGAGAATAGACAGAAGATCTTAGTGGGATTTAATATGTTTTGTAAGTAAGAGGTTTCTAATGAGTGGGGAGCAGGCCAGTTAGAACAGAGCAATTAAACCTTCAGGCACAAAGAGAACCTTGCATTTCCAGAGCACACAGGAGCTTTGGAGTCTAGGTTAGCCCCTGGAGCTGAAGTAGTTCTTATTTTAACAGCTGATTTGCCTGTCCTGGTAAGTCCTAGAGTAGAAGACACTTTCAATGAGCACAGGATGGGGACGGGATTGCTTGTGAGGATATGAAAACGTTTAGACCCCTCTATAGATATTGCGATTCAATTCGAGTGGAACAAATCCTAAGGTCTTGGGTTTAGAGGAGGTTCACTAATGTCCTGAGAAATAGCACTACAGGAGAGGGAGAGAATCTGGAAAGGACAGGATGCTGTAGAGCAGAAAGAGACAGGTGTCTAGGACAGAAAGCAAGTGAGAATGTATGGGCTTCTTCTCTGAAAGCTCAGAGCACAAGTTCAGGAAGTAAGAAGGTCTGTGTCTGTTGAACCCAAGTTCTGGTATATGCCCTGAAAAGATGCACTAACTGAGAGTTACAGTGAGAATAACTCAAAGTATGTAATCAGTTAGTGTCTAACCTAAATAGGAAGGAAACTGAGAAAGTTCAAACACTTAGGGGAAAACTGAGCCTCTAAGCAGCTAAAACTTCCCTGGAGATGGAATTTAAGGTATGTGGAAGTGGGATTAGGACAAAGATGGGAAGAGGCTCTGGTCATCTTCTTGTTCCCAGTAGGTACAGGCTATGGAATTCCACAGGGAATGATTGTCCCGGAGAGGGTGACTGAACAGGATCAGAGACTATGGAAGATGGAAGTGCCATCCATCCAGGAACTGCAATGCAGTGTGGTAGGAAGACAAGTGTCCCCTCACATCCCTGGAACCTGTGGATAGTACACTATGTCAAAAAAAAAAATACAAGCAGAGAACTGCCATATTCTGGATTGCAGAGGTAAGCCCTAGATGCTATTGTGTGTAGCATATTAAGGAGGGAGGCTGGAGTCAGGGAATGCCTACCCAAGAAGAGACAGCATGGGTTCCTCCATGACAAAGTGCAGTGATGCAGCCACAAGCAAGGTGGCTAAGGAATGCTGGCAACCACCAACCGCTGGAAGAGAAAGAAGACAGTTTCTCCCTAGATCCCCTGGAAGGAGCACTACCCTGATTTTTGCTTACTGATGCTGACTTCCAACTTCTGGACTTCAGAACTGTGAAAGAAGTTTCTGTTGATTTAAACTACTGTGTTTGTAATTGTTTATTAAAAGAGCCTTGGGATGAATAAAACTATGCTATTGGGTGTATAAAATGGATGTTGAAATATTCTTGTTTTGAGTAGGGTGGATAAGAAGGAGCAAAGGTAACTCATGAGAGCATCCGTCATAGCATGCTCAAAGGGAGGACCTGACCGGCAAGGCAACCCTGAGAGGACCTGGAGCGCATGCTCAAAGGGAGGA
>NW_021604594.1:10431680-10463705 GCF_004785775.1 Grammomys surdaster
GGCAAGGCAACCCTGAGAGGACCTGGAGCGCATGCTCAAAGGGAGGACCTGACGGGCAAGGCAACCCTGAGAGGACCTGGAGCTGCATATGAAAGCACGGGGCTATAGAGAGGACCAGGGCTGCTCTGGAGCAGTAAGTGCCAGCACTTTTGGCTTCAGGAGTCTATAGATAGATCCCTCGTCCTAAGGTAGACACTTGAGTTGATCTTTCTTAAGTGTTAAGTGATAGGAACGGGCTGGTGTGGAAATAGCATTTTCTGCCATCCTCCACTTCAAAGCTTTAAGCTATTATTGCTATTTTAATTCAGCCTCTCATTTAAGATACAGAAATGTTCTATTTTGGCTGGGCCTTATTGAATCCTTCTATTTAAAACATCTTTCACCTGTAATTTTTGGGGGAGGGAGAGGTTTGAATTGTACCCCACTTCCACCATCACCTGTATGTGTGTCAGGTACTGCAGGACATACAGAAAATCTACTTTGGGCTCTGCATGTTTATTCATCTAAATGAATGCCCGAGCCCAGTGGACAGCAGGGATATACCTAGAGGCCATTCTGTCATCATAACACTTGAAAACAAACTGTACACAGAAGTGGCTCTAAACCATGCCCACCCACTCCTCTCTACCTCAGTAAATATATCTCCAACTCCTCATCCCATTGCCAGAACCCCTGCAGACATTTTAATACTACCTTATTCAAGAAGATGTGTGATTAAAAAAAGGGAAGTGAGAGCAGAAAAATCACATGCTTTAGCAATTAAAAACAAAAACAAACAAAAAAAACCTGCTATCAGGAGCTGGAGAGATGGCTTAGCAGCTAAGAGCACTGACTACTCTTCCAGAAGATCCATGTACAATTCCCAGCTCCCATATGGTGGCTTACAACCATTTGTGACTTCAGTCACAGGGGATCTGGTGCCGTCTTCTGGTATCCATGAGCCCTGCATGAACATGGTGCACAGACATTCAGGCAAACACTAATACACATAAAATGAAATCTTTAAAACAAAATTAAAAACTGTAATCATGTCACAGCACTGCTAAGTTTTAACGACTTCACAGTAAATCTGCCTCTGGTTCTAGGCTTCAAAACATGCTCAAAAATGGCACCTTCTTGACAACAGTCATTTACAGAAACCTACATTACTTGGCTCCAAGGTCTGACCTATTTTAACAACCACTGAAACATTTCTGCTTAGTCAAGTCCGTCTCGACAAACTCCATGGGACTTTCACCTCCATTTGCTGTCCTCAAACTTGACAGTGTTAGATATACTTACGTGAGTGGGTCCTTGAAGTGCAGCCTGCAGATGCCTGTGACTGTCAAGGTCTTGTCACCATGATGGCATCGGTAATGTGATCTGATGTGCATTGTCCTCCCAAGTTCATTTTGCATTGTTATTTAAAGTTGGTTATGTCATACAAAATAGAAAATGAGTGAGCATCAGCTTTTCCTGTGCCTGGAGTTCTCTCCAGACAGTCACAGACTGTCAATAGAGAGGAAGTGCTCTGTGCAGGAGTGAAGCCCGAGGAGGTGGGGCAGACAATGGGAACACATCAGAACCATTCCCCCAATCACCCAATTCAGTCCAGTTTGCTCCTCTGTTCTAGGGAGAGTCAACACACGCCTACAAAATGGCCCTCTAGTGCTAGAAGGGTAGAAGAACCTTGACGTGCTGCTTTGTGCTGTGTCTATCATGTCGGAGGAAGTTGGAATAGCTTCCTGATCATGGGAGATGAAGATATGCGCCAATTCTTTATATGCCCTCACCTTCTGCTTCACAGGAAATTAAAAGACTCTGGTTCCAGCTAGCTGGAGAAGTGGCTCAGCAGTTAGGAGCACTGGCTGCTCTTCCAGAGGTCCTGAGTTCAATTCTCAGTAACCACATGGTGGCTCTCAATCGTCTATAATGGGATCTGATGCACTGGGATCTGATGCACTCTTCTGGCACAAAGATGAACATTCACATAAAGTATACATAAAGTAAATAAATAAATCTTAAGGAAAATGTATTTTGGGAGTGGGAGGGTAAAGGGGGGATGAGGGAGGTGATACCTAGAAGAGGGCTTCTCCTCCGAGGAGAAAGGGAGGAGGATGGGGGAAGGATCTACAAGAAGGCATGCTGGGAGAAAGGAGGCTGAAATTGGGATGTAAAGTGAATAAGTAAATATTTTTTTAAAGTTCATAAACATGAAAAAATTCTCTGGTTCCAAGTGGTAAAACTGTACCATGTGACCTTCCTCACAGTAGGTCAACCAATCCCAGGACCTTACCCCAGAGACTAGAAGTAACAATCGTCACTATCCCCCACTGCTCGTTATGATATGCCCAGAACTATGGACAAACCAGAGAATCAGAAAGGGGGGACTTCCCACGTTTTCACCCCCTAAGACCTTGTCCTTGGCTAGAGGCCTGACCAGCTGTTTGTGGATAACACCCCTAGAAAGCAGACTCCCATTCCTGCTCTGAGACTAAGAAACACAATCAATCCAGTTAGTAGTTGGCACAGTAATTAATCTCCCAGAGACTAAAAGACATGGCATTAAGTCTGTGTTCAGGTTACAGAGCACAGTCACATGGGAAAAGTTCAATGTTCTTACCTTAACACTTTCTCTTGAGTTGTCCTGATGCATCAAAAGATTTAATTAATGCTGATCTTTTATTAGCTAAAGAGAAAAAATAAAGACAAAACAGGACCATGGTGAAAATGAAGCCCCCCATGTAATTCCATGTCCTGTGCGTACATCAAAAGGATTGCCCCTGTGGGGTGGAAGCCCACTCAAAGTGGGCTAGAAACTGTTCAAATCTGAGAAAGCAAGCCTAGGCTAGAACTTTGGGGACTGACATACTAATGTCCATTCTTGTTAATCAGCGATGGGTGCCAGTTGTAGGCCCGTGTCCTCTCTGCCACAGGGCACAGCCACTTGGAGAGGCAGAATGCAGGGAGTGTGCCTGCGCTTACCCCACGCCACTGCCGTGGCAGGTGCTAGGCTATAGGGAAGCACAAGACACCACTCACGGAGTGGGAAAGCACATTCTGAGACATGAGAAAGCTGGAACTGGTTCGTGGGGGGGGGAGTCCCAGGGCCTGTGACAAAGCCAGGGCTGTGGGGTTCACAAACATCCAAGCGCAGCTGGGAGTTGCGGAAGAGCAGAGAGGAGGCAGGCTTGGTAGTGCTTGTGCCTGGGAGCACAGAGAGGCCTTCTACAGGAGATTAGGCTGGGCTCTGTAGGCGAAGGCCTTCTTTGTGGCTCCCCATGACAGATCTTGGTGAAAAGAGACAGCCCATGGTTCGAAACCGTTTATTGTCGTGGTTGAAAACGGATGCATAAAACCATATTCAACTTCTCGGGGTGGGCCTGAGATTAAATACCTTCTACAGGGAAGAATGTCTGGGAAGTCAAGCCTATTGGCTAAGCCCTCTGAGCCTCTAGGTACCTCATTAGCATAAAGAACGGTGTCTTGAGCCTACATGACCATAGGACATGTTTCTTTTATGTGAGAAGCATGGCACATGTTCCAACTCAGGAGACTGGCTGGGAGCTGGGAGTCGCCTAAGCCTCAGGTGTGTGGCCACCAAGTCTCCAGATCTCAACCTGCTCTGCCTTACCAATCGTCCTGGCATGGTTCTACGTCCCAGGAACACGTATGCACAAAGAGTGGAGATACAGTTGACGTGCGATCCAGAAGAGAATCTGCTCTCATTAGGCACTTGACACATCCTGCCAGGTTTTATAAGGAGGTTGTTTTGCCTATTTTACATCCAGAAAAACTGAGACCTAGAAAACTTAAGTACTGTGCCCAAGGTCACAAGGCTAGCAAGTGATAAAACCAGAATTCAAATCCATCTCTACCTGCCTACAGTATTCTAAATAAACCAGTATCAACCTACAATCTGAAGCATCCTCATTAAAACAATTCAGCTGAAAGCGCCAGTCTCATTGTCATTGGGTTTTGTTGCTGTGAAGAGACCCCATGACCAAAGCAACTCTTATAAATTAGGACTGGTTTACAGTTCAGAGGTTCTGTCCATTATGATCAAGGCAGGAAGCATGGCAGCATCCAGGCAGGCATGGTGCTGAAGAAGAAGCTGAGAGTTCTACATAAGAGGGAACTTTAGTGGCCACACAACAGAATTTATACCAGGTTGTTTTGAGACTTTCTTAGTCAAAGCAATTAATGGAAATCTTTTTACCTTAGCCCCAGACTCTTCAAACAAGGGCAAAAGGCAGCCACATTCTGAAATGGAAATTTCTGGTTTCTTTGGTGACTCAGTTGTGTCATGTGATGTTTTCCTGGAAACTATCTTATGAGAGGATGTTTTGTTGAAGAAAACACATGGGAAGAAGTTTTGCTGAGAACAGACTTAAGTTTTTCTGGAAGCTGCCTGGAAAAAGGGCATGTGATGTTTTCCTGGAATGGATGCTTGAGAACATGTGGTGTTTGGAAAGGATATAAGTATAACCCAACAGACAGTGGAAAATGTTGTGCATTGTTTTGACTTGCCACTCTTTGCTGGTCTTCCCTGGTCTTTGCTGATGCTGATCTTCGCTGATGACTCTGTGGTACTTGTCCACCTTGTCTTCTTCAATGATCATCATTTGTCGTGACTTGGTGACTTCATACATAGAAATGCATCAAAGAACTCCTAGTGGTGTTCCAGCAACTTCCTGCCACTTCTGTGAACTCAGATCAATTGTCAGAGCCTCACTGTTTCTTCTGGATCAAACTGCCATTGCTTATTTGTGAATGGTGTTTGTGAGTAGGTCAAGCTACCGCTGCTGATTCATATGAACTAAACTACTGATACCCTGACAACACAGATTGGATTTGTCCCCAAAGAACCATTCCTAAACAGGTCCACATCCTCCTTTGCCCTATTAACCTCTCCTTTCCACTACCTCTGGTGGGTAGTGTGCTGAAGGGGAGGTTAAGGCATTCAAGTACCCTTATTAAAGTAGGTTTTGAAAAATACAAGACTTCATCAAAATAACACAAAACAGTCTCTAGGCCACACACTAACATTCTTCTCCTCTGAAACCTCCACAGTTCAAATCACCCTCAGCACCAATGTCTTCCATATCCCTACTAGGATAGCCCATGAAGCCCCACTTAAAGCATTCACTGCTTTCCAAATCCAAAGTCTCAAAATCCACATTCCTCCAAACAAAAACATGGCCAGGCCTATCACAGCAATATTCTACTTCTGGTACCAATTTCTGTCTTATTTAGGGTTTCACTGCTGTGAGGAGACACCATGACCAAGGCAACTCTTATAAAGGACATTTAATTGGGGCTGGCTTACACAATCAGATGTTCAGTCCATTATAATCAAGACTGGAAGCATGGCAACATCCAGGCAGACAAGTTGCTGAAAAAGGAGGTGAGAGTTCTACATCTTGTTCTGAAGGCAAACAGGAGAAAACTAGCTTCCAGGCAGCTAGAAGGTTTTCAAAGCCCACTCCCACAGTGACACACTTCCTCCAACAAGGCCACATCTCCTAAATAGTGTCAGTTCCTGGACCAATCATATTCAAACCACCACATTCATCTTCTAGATCTGGTCTTGTGCTTTCTTTTTTTCTCATGCCCCACAAGCAACATGAAATTTTAATCATCAGCATCCAGCATTCAGACTATATTTCATTTAATGAAAGAACAAGTACCTATTTTCTAATTTTTTCTCATGTTTGAGAATTTCATACAATGAAATACAACCCTCTTTGCCTCCCCCTTCCTCCAGATTCTTTGTATTTCCTCCATTAACACCCATTCCCAACTTTGTGTCTGATTTTTGTTTGTCCATTGGTTTTGATAATCCACTATATTTAGTTAATGTTGCCTTTATGTGCACAAGTCCATCCACTGGGGCATGACAAACCTACCACTGTCCACACCTTCAATAAGAAAGACTTTCCCCCAGCACCTATCAACTGCCAATAGCTCTTCAGTAAGGCCTGAGGTCTGGAGATCATTGCCCATCTTTATAAGGATGTCAGATGATTCAATCTTATACAGCTAACCCAAGCAGCTGGGAGGCACGTGAGCACAATAGCCAAGTCGTGACCAGAAGATAGCATCTCACTGCACTCCTCCCCACCCCTCAGGTCTTATATTCTTTCTGCCTCCTCTTCTACAATGTTCTCTGAGCCTTGGGGAGAGAGCTGAATATAGATGTCCCACTCAGGGATAAGAATTGTGGCTCTTAATCCTCATCTGACCTCTGACCAGTTCTGCATCTCTCCATGGATTAGTATCCGTCACAGAAAGAAACATCTCTAGCCAAAGCTGAGAGAAGCTCAGGTCTTCGGATATAAACATAAATATTCAGAAGGCAGTCTGACAAAATGACCATTTAGCAAAATAATAGTAGCAGTTGTATCTAGACTAGGGCCTATGACCTCCCTAGCCAAGAACAAGGCATGAAATTCTCTCCTATGAAGCATGACTCAAATCCAATCATAATGGTCATACTATACTACTCTTACACCAGTGGGTGTATCATGCATGCCAGGTTGGAATCACAGCATGCAGGGTCTATTACTGGGTAATATCATTGATTTATTTTTTTTTTACCACCCAGCAACCTGCACAGCACCTTCTGGCAATCTGAAGGAAGGAAAGAAGTGTCCTTCTTCATTTGAGACTGCTTTTACTATATCCCACAGTGAAAGTATATGATATCTTTAGCAATAGGGTCTTACCATGTTATGATGAATTACCAATAACCCATAATATTTTGGAGATCTCTGGGACCTTCCTGACCAACAACTTATAGGGTGTATCCTGTGCTTTGTACTATAATTTTTCTTTAATAAACTATATCTTCTTGAGGAGATATTGTCCACTCATGCAGAGTTCTTCACTTTGAATTCCTTTTTTTAAGTTAGAGTTTGAAATTAGCTTCCTAACCAGTGGGTTTCCTTAAGGTTTTCTTGTTCAACCTTAGTTTTAGTTAGCCCATCTACTTTTCCCTCCTCTTCCCCATCTTCTCACTTCTGTCTCCACTTAACCCTTTAACCTCCAGCATTCGCCCACCTTCTTTCATTTCGCATGTGTTTTTACCACAATCCCTCCCTTCAGTTGTCTTTTTTGTATGTTGAGTTGTCAGACAGTAGGTTTCCATATGGCTTTTCATGCCCACCTCATTGGGTTAGTTCTCTGCCTTGCCTCTTCTATTCCCAAACACTTCCCTGCTTAATTAAGCTTTTCCCAGGACTCTACTTCTCTACTTGTGATTTTAATGTAATCTACTATCCTTCCCTCAACATGTTCAATTAGGCAAAAGCCCCTTTCTAGTTCTCTGTTTTCCACCTGTATGCCAAGTTAAACACATGAAATAAATTATTTAAATCTAAGCTATCCATATGAGAAAGATCATATGTCATTTGTCTTTCTGGGCCTAACTTACCACCACTCAGTATTATTTTTTTCCAGTTCCACCTATTTACCTGCAAATTTCATGATTTCATTTTTCCTCACACGTGAGTAACACTTTATTGTGCATATGTACTGCATTCTTCTAACCCATGCATCTGTTGATGAACATCTAGATTGAATTCATTTTCCAATTATTGTAAATAAAATAATAATGCATATGAGTGTTCAAGTGTCTCTACAGTAAGACTAAAAAGTTCACTGGGTGTATGCCCTGAAGTGGTACAGCAGGTCATACGGCAGGGCAGTTCTATTTCTATTCTTTTGAGAGCTCTCCAGGCTAATTTCCAAACTGGCTATACTAGTTTTCATCAGTGTATCAGACTCGCCCTTCACACAACCACTACAGCATCTGTTGTCCTTAGTATTTCTGATGATGGCCATTCTAACCAGAGTTGGAATTATAAGGTATTTTAAATTTGCATTTTCTTGATAGCTAAGAGTGTTGTACACTGTTAAGTGCTTCCTAGCTGTACACATCTTTTCTAACATTTTTCTGTTTGGTTCTATAGCCCTTAAAAAATTAGGTTGTTTATTTTCTTAACATTTAGATGTTTTAGCTGTTTATTCTAGACACAAATCTTCTGTCAGATAAGTAGCTAGCAAGGTTTGGCTCTCTATTCTGTGGGCTGCACAATTTCCTTTACTATACAGAGTTTTTATTTTTATAAAATCCCACTTGTGAATTGTAGATCCTCTTGTGCTGTTGGAATCATAATCAGAAAGACCTTTCTTGTGCCTGTAAGTTGAAACATGCTCTCTACTTTTTCTTTTATCAGCTTTAGGATATGGGGTCTTCTATGAGTTCCTTGACCCATTTGGAGTTGAATTTTGTGCTAGGTGAGCAACAAGAGTCTAGTTTCATTTTCCAGGGTTATTTTCAATACTGTTTGCAGAAGACACTTTTTACAAGTATATGCTTTGAGCATCTTTGTCAAAAATCAGATTAACTTAGACTAATCCACTTATATCGTGTCCTCAAGTCTATTCCATTGATCTTCATCTCTGTTTTGGGGCCAGTATCTTGCTCTTTTTTTGTTATGCCCAGATCACAGGATCCCCAGAGACCACCAGAGACCACTAGGAATCCAACTGGTATGCAAAAGCAAAGAGTCTTTATTCAAGCTTGAACTCAGAGTGTCCAACCTCTCCAGCACAGTGGATGGTGTGGAAGGTATTGAGCTGGTGCAAGCCTTGTGATACTGGAACAAGTTAGGGATTTTCCCAGTAGCTAAATTTATTCTAAGGCCAAGTTAATCATAAAGTGGAGTCTAAAAGCAAAATGGAGTTTATAATGTTAAGTGGGGTCTTCATTTTTCATTACTATTGTTCTGTAGTAAATTTGAAATCAAGAATGACAGTAGATACTGCCAACAGTGTTGTTTTTCTTGTTTTGTCTGTCTTTGGTCTTTTTTACTTCCATTAAAAAAAAGGTTATACATTTTTCTCTGTGTCTGTGTAAAACGATATTGGGATTTAGATTGTGATTATATTGAATCTGTAGATTGAATCTATAGAATGACCAATCCATGAACAAGCGTCTTCGTCTTCTAGTCTCTTTCCTAATTTCTACAATGTCTTAGATTTTTTATATGGGTTTTTCATTTCCTTCATTGGATTTATTCCTAGGAATTGGGATAGGGACAACTATTATGAATGGGATTATTTTCCTGATGTCTTTTTAAGTCTGATTTTTTATTGATACATAGGAAAGGCTTCTGACTTTGTGTGTTATTTTTTTAATTCTGCCGTTTGCTGAAATTATCATCAGCTCTAAGAGATGGTTTTTATTCTGGTCTGAGGGGGGCTTTAGGGTGTTTTATGTGAAAAAAGTATTAATAACACCTACAAATAGGGATACTCTAATCCCTCCTCCCCCTATGGTATCTCTTTCAGTTCTTTCTCTTGTCATATTGCTGTAGCTATGATTTCAAATGCTATCTTGAATAAGAATGTAGCAGACACCTTGCCTTGTTCTTTTAATGGGAATTAATTGCCTTGTTCCTTGTCTTAGTGGAAACTATTGAATTTTTCATGATGTTCGCTGTAGATTTGTCATTTCTGCCCTTTCATCAAGCTGTGCTGTGCTTCCTCCATTGCTAGCCTCTCCATCACTCTTATCATAAAGAGACAGTTAGATTTTTGCCAAAGGCTTTTCTGTATACTTCACACTTTATGAGCCCGTCTCTCTACTCACCTCTGAGCCCTTCTTCATAAGCACATAAAGTAATAAATGAGACAAGGCAAAAATGAAAGGCACCTGGAGCAGTGACTTATAAATGTTGATTCATAGACGTAAACTGATCCATCTGCATTAGAATTGACTAGAGAAGAGATTTATGGGCCTAGTAACCAAAGATCTGATGTGATGTTTACAAGGTTGGTGATTAGAGATACATATTTTAAAAGCAGCCTTATGGCCCTGTTACCTAACTAGGCTAGTACCATTGTTATCAAAGATTATGATGAAGTATCCCTTGAGGGTAGGGTAGCACAATGGGTAGGACTTGAAATTTGAAATCACCCTTAATTTTGAACCAGTAACATGTTGGGTGACTTTGGAAAACTTACACCTCAACCATTTAGAGGACTTAATAATGACACAGTAATAAGACATAGATAAAATCATATCTGAAGTCCCTACCATGCCAAAAAGAGCTAAATAAGCAGTAGGCATATAGGGGCATTGTGTGCGTGTGTGTGTGTGTGTGTGTAAGAAATAAGTCTTTTTTTTTTTAGAAAAATGACATCTGCCAAAACTTTGCAGAAAACAACATTAGTGTTGCTTAGGATCTGTCCCTACCATGAACCTCTTGCCATGGTTTACCCATTTGTGGTGCTGATTTTGCTGCTTTTACTACTGCTGAAACTATACAGCAGAGGGCAATATTAGACCGATCTGCTATTTTTTTTAATTGGTTATTTTATTTGTTTGCATTTCAAATGTTATCTCCCTTCCCAGTTTCCCCTACACAAGCCGACTATCCCATCCTCCCTCTCCTCTGCTTCTATGAGGGTGCTCCCTCACCCTCCCACCCACTCTTGCCTCACCACTCTAGCATTCCCCTATGCTGGGGCATTCAAGCCTCCACAGGACCAAGCAGCTCCCCTCCCCATGATGCCAGATAAAGCAATCCTCTGCTAGAGAAAGTGGAGATATACAGGGGGTCAGGAAATTGAATGGAGGTGTGTAGCAGTGGGAGATAGGGAACTGAGAATAGCCACTAGAAAGTCCCAGATGCAAGGGATGCAAGAGGCTCCCAAGACCCAGTGGGGATGGCATTAGCTGAAATACCCAACAAAGGAGAGAGAGTACCTGAAAAGACCATATCCAGTGGTTAGGCATGGCTCCAGTTGAGGGATGGAGTCACATACCCATCTCAAAAATATTAACCCAGGATTGTTCCTGCCTAAAGAAAATACAGGGTCAAAGAGAGAAGCAGAGACTGAAGGAAAGGCCATCCAGAGACCACCCCACCTAGGGATCCATCCCATCTGCAGACACAAAACCTAGACACTATTGCTGATGTCAAGAAGTGCTTACTGACAGGAGCCTGGTATAGCTGTCCCCTGAGAGGCTCTGCCAGAACCTAATAAACACAGATGTGGATGTTCTCAGCCAACCATTGGACTAAGCACAGGGTCCCCAATGGAGGAGTTAGAGGAAGGACTGAAGGAGCAGAAGGTGATTGCAACTTCAAAGGAAGAACAACAATATCAACCAACCAGACCCCCCCAGAGCTCCCAGGTACTAAATCACCAACCAAAGGGTACATATGGAGGGACCCATTTGTTATTTTTAATCTAACCAGGGTTTGGGCTTTCCCTTCTGTCCCCCTGGCCCAGGAGTCTGATCTATTACTATGCTCATGAGACAGGCCCAAATAAAGCCATCCACACCCTCTGAGTAATAAGCAGAGTTTCCTTCCTTCTCTCTGTTCACCCAAGTTCTAGATTCCCTGGCCTTCTAGCTTTTGAAAAAAAGCCTTCTTCTGATCACCTATGACTCCAGGCAGTTTTCTAAAAACTTCCCCTGAAGATGCATGATGTCCTACAGTAGCAAATACTCAGCCAAGATTTCACACCTTTGTGAAAATAAGCAAATGCCTCCACCTCACTGCCATCTTTAGTTAATGGTAACAACAGTCTGTAGCAGACAATTATTCTAAATTAAACATATGATATACTGACAGTAAAGATTTGATGTGTATACCTATTTCATATACCTATACAGTCGGGGCAAGTGAAAAATCTCTCTTGGGAGAGCAGACATGAGTGAAAGGGTTTAAGAAGCCCTGCTGCAGAATCTGACATGGGCCAAGGACAAGAAAATGGGCTGCTTGGCAGGAATATGACTAGGCTAGAACAAAGAAGTAATTTCAGGCAGGAATCTAAATCTTAGGCTAGAACAAGGAAGTAGGCTTCAGACATGAAAATGACCTTGAGCTAGGACAGGGGAGTAGGCTCAGATACCTTGGTCATCCCTAAAAGCCCTTAGAAACAGTAATCACAGGAGTGTTCACGTAATTGGATGTAATGCCTTGCTTTTTCTTTGACTATTTGTGTTTATTGTCTTGCTTGTTCCTTGACTATTTGCATCTATTGTATTGCTAGACCCTCAACCTAGAACTGACCTTAAATACATGCATGTAATCAAAATGGTATAAAAGCATAAAGAAGGAGGGGGGATGGGATAGGAAGTTTTAGGGAGGGGAAATGAGGAGACGGGATGACAAGTATATTGTAAGTAAATAAAATAACCAATAAAAAGAAGGAGGAGGAGGAGAAGGAGGAGCAGGAGGAGGAGCAGGAGGAGGAGAAGGAGAAGGAGAAGAAGGAGAGAAGCCCTGCTGCAGAACAGGGCTCAGACAGGTACCTGATCCTATAAATAAAGATTTATTGAAACACAGCAGTACTCACTTACTTAACGACTGCTACAACTACTTTTGCTCTGCAGCAGCAGAGTTGAGCAGTTGGAACAGACATTGTCTATGTTTCGCAAACCAGAAACGGTATTATTGTTTGACCCCACAAGGAAACGTTTGCTAGTCCCTACTTGGAACCAAACTGCCAGGCGATTTGACTTCTGCCTGTCAGCAACTACATGACCGTGAAGAATCGATTCCATTTCTGTGGACTGCACATTGGAATCATCACAGAATCTCTGCTCTGGGTTGCTGGTGAGGACTGTGGCCTCCCTCAAGACAACAGCACTCATGTTGCCTGGGGAACTGGCTTAAAGGTGACTTTTCTTCCTCCACACACCTACCGAGTCGGAGCTTCTGGGCCAGGACTCCAGGCTGCCCACTCACACTCTCCTGAGTGCTGCCGATAAGGCTAAAGTCTGAGAAATAAATGGATAAGTGCCAAGATTTTCCAGTTATTCTACTTGAAATTGGAGTTCCTTTTGGACTCGTGTTGGAAATTATCCGTATGCTCTTGAGTCCTTCAGTAAGAACACATTTGACGTTCTCATGCCCAGCTAACAGCGAGCACACCTGAGATGGGATGCAGTGAGGGACCCTTACCTTGGAGTCGAGGAGGAGGCAGAACACAAGATAGCCTCCTCTGTGCTTTCCTTCTTTCTTTCTCTGCTTCTGCTCTGGGTTGGGGTTGTCTCTGCCTCTCTCCTCTCCAATTCTTTCACCTTAGAAAAACTGCTTCTCTTCTTCCAGCTGCTGAAGAAAGCAGAATGGACCAAACTCTGCATCACATCATGGAGATGGCTGTTTAATCTGAGATGAGTGTTACATTACTCATCGCTCTGAACCTCTTTGATCCACCAGCATTTGCTTCTTTTATCCTCACGGAGTGCATACATTAGTGCTCTCAGCGCCTCCCCGGCTTGCTGTCTTTCGGATGCCGTCAGAGGTTATTTACTTGGGAAAGCAGATGGATATCTTGTTTAATGTCAAAATAATTACTATTTGGTTGCCCCTGATAGTTTATTTACACTTTCAATATTTTTATGTTTACATCAAAAGAACATGGCTAAAATGATATTTTGGTCTGTTAAAATAAACAGGATATGACAACCTTTTTTAAAACCTAATTTTTCTATTTGATGAATTGGTTCAGTAAAATGGAAGATTAGATCAACCAAGTGGGAATGGTGACTGGAAAGGGAGTCTCCAGATGTGTGCTTTTATTTGTATAAAAGCTAGAACAAGACTGTAAACAATGTTGAGAGGGGGGCTTGGTGCAGAGCTAAATGCAAAGCTTTAGCATAGTTTCAAACCCCAGATTTACCCTTAGCCTAATTTTCTTAGCCTTAGTTTCCCCATCAGCAGAGTAAAGTGAATGCCTCGAGTCTTTAAGAGGTTCATTTGCATATGTGTGCTGACACACCTAAATGTTCCTAGCATTGGCTGTTACTTAGATACGGCTACGTTTTAAAAGAGTGCTGCATGGAAACAGGGAGAGGAAAAATTATGACTTTGTGCCAAATTAAACTCCCAGAACAAGGCTCCACAAACCACTGTCCCTCGATTTCAAAGACTCAATAGCCACCTTGTCTCCGTTTCTGATCCTCCAACCTGCGTGGATACCCTTGTCTCTCAGTTGAGCCTCCCTATAAAAGATGTTTCAAAGTATGTTTTGGGATCTCCTCAGTAAAATGCTTGTGTCCTAAGCAATGGTAGCTTGCGTTTGTAATCCAGTGCTGAGGAGAAGGAGGAAGAGGATGCTTAGGCCTTGCTGGCCAAACAGCCTAGTCTGACTAGTGAGTTCCACATTGATAAGAGACCCTTTCTCAAAGGAGGAAGCCAACCTCTGGCCTCTACGTGCACACACACACTTGGACCCATGAACCCCAACCCCACCGCACCCCACCCTACCCCCAACACACACACACTCGAACACACCTCTTAAAAGTAAAGTTTTCATGGAGATAATGTGCCCACTGTTTGTCTTTTCAGGAAGGTACAATAAAATGGAACTCAGGAGTCTCCCTAACCACAAAGTTTTAATCATTTTTGTTTAACAACATTTAATTCAGCTCTCAGGTTCCCTATGGAACCTCAAGGAAGGAAGAGCTCTCATGGAAGTTACCACCAACTGAGCTGCTGAGGACGAGCCACAGGGAGACTGCTGCTCTCCACTGACAGCTCTGCTGTTGTGTTGACTTTACTCTTGTGTTCCGTCTTCTTTATTCTCTGTGTGGCTGCAGCTTTCTATCAAAGTATATATTGTTAGATGCTAATGCTAGAGACTAAATCCTTTCAAGTTGCTTTGTAGCAACTTCACCAGCTAATAGGTGAAAGAAAATATCTGTCCAAGCTTCAAGGTCTACCATCTCAAGGTCAAGTCCTTTTCTCAAGCTAACTGTAGCATTCAGGTATTCATCTTTCTACAGTGTGCTGTTACATAGAATACTTCACTCTGTACTGGGAAGAATGAATACAGAAATGTCTGCAGTTGGGTGCTAGCTTCTTGGGATTTATTTTGAGTCTGCAGGACCACTGAATTCCCCTCTGTGCCATGGAGAGGTAGTTAAAAGCATAGAAACCCAAGACTAGTATAGAAGAGTACATTGAACCACCCAAACATAATCTCTGCTCTCCAGATCCCTAAGCAGAAGTCCAGTGGCCCCACAAAAGACACATTCTGCCCCGTATAGATTGTATAGCATATTCCACTTCTTCCCTAGCATGGCAGGAATTACATACTTTTACTGTGCTGTGTGGTAAATTCCCAAGATTGACGTAGAATTAAAAATCTATAGTCACTATTGCATCACCAGAAATCCCAAGAAGAACAACACTCATAAGCTGAGCTTAGACAGATAGCAGGCTGCTATTGAAGTCAAGGATTGTTGATATAGCAATTACGCTGGGGTGGAATGGAAGCGCCAGGGTGGATCCCATTCTGTGTGTGTGGAATAGGACCTCAAAAGGTCCTATTTAATTTGCTGATATTAAAATTTTTAGAGAATCATATCAACTTATAAAAATGTGAAACTCCAGAGATATGGCAAAAAGGAAATAGGATGTGTGGAGGATTGTAAAGTAGCTCAAACATTTAGGAAAGCGATTTGGTGATGCCTAGAAAACTCGTATATGTGTATGCCTCGTGACTTAGAGCCTTTTCACCCGGAAAATATACCTTAGTACAGAATCTAAAACAGATGCTCCCTGTGAAAAACACAGAGGGTCCTTCAGAAGGATTTCAACAGCCAAATACTGGAAAAGAACTTGAATGTTCATCACAGGGAGACAGACAAATAATAAACTGTGGTATGCTCATATTGTAACTGTAGAGCAGTAACAACAGTCTGAGCTGCATGAACCAACAGGAGAGCTATTGGAACCAACAGGAGAGCTATTGGAACCAACCGGAGAGCTATTGGAACCAATGCTGAGGAGAGAAACAAGTTTGCTGGGGGCTCTGTGTGCCCTGAGTGATGTCATATGTATGGAAGTTCAACTATACACAAATGAGCATGTCCTCAGTACAAGAATTAAAATGCCCAAGAAAAGGATATGCACTAAATCACAAAAATAGTGTTTGTGAAGAGGAAAGAAAAATCTATAGCAACTTGGAATATGAGAGAAATAGAGCCAAAAAATGTAATGAACATTAGCACAACAAGTGAAGTTTTTTTTAATTCACTGCATTTCTAATCCACATATATTTTTCTGAAGTGTTGACAATGGATCCAGCAGCCGAGATTTCCCCTAAACAACTTTCCTTTTGAGACAGGCTCTCACTATGTAGTCCTGGCTAGTCTAAAATTCACTATACAGAACAGATTGGCCTTGAACTCACAGACATCCACCAGCCTGTGCCTCATGAATGCTGTGATTAAAGACCACCACACCCAGATCAAATAATTTTTCTAAATAAACTCCTTTGGAACCTCTAACATTTGCGATTCTATAACCCTGTCAAAATACCCACACTTAGGCACAGAATTGGAGGTAATTCTCTACTTACACAAACTTAGCCTGTGCCTGGACAGAATTTCCCTCCTGCCAATAGATCTTATTCCTTTTGGGAATCTCCTTTGTCCAAAAAGACACCGTGACTCTTCTCTGTCTAGTCGAAGGAACCAACTTACACAGCTGCCGTTCAGTCCTACACCCAGAACGTTGACAACTGCCGTGTGTTTCCGTAGGATTTCTTACTTCTCAACTCAGCTTAGGGTGTGCTTTCTCTCCGATGGACACCAGAATTGTCTGTTCTTTCACCTATGCATACGTTTCTCAAGGTTAAAATACATAGAAAACTGAAAACGGCGTTGCATAATGAAGGTCTTGTTTGTTACCCCAGTTTACCCCAACTATGTACTTAAATCTTTGTAGTGAGCCCAGTCTCCAAAAAAATGTACCTCTAATTCAAACCCGAAAAAATACATGTTTTCTTTTACGTACAAAGTAAAAAGCAAAGACTTTCAAGGGCCGTGGAAGGAAGAGGTGAGCGGCTACGGGGCTGCCAAACAGGAAGAAATGAGGGAAAACAAAATATTTGAACATTCCTGTCCTTTCTATTTCTCAATTTCTCCAAGAAACATTGGAGAAAATGTTGAAAACTGTAGAAGAAAATCTGTAGCGAGCATAGGACGGGTTCAAAGAGGACAAGGGCGCGAGCTTTGAGTTCCAGGGAACTTGTTTTCTGTTCTCTGCCGCCTTAGCGCCATACGCATGCGCATTCATGATAAATTATTATTACTGTGGAGCAGCAGATGGATGAATCTCAATCATGATACCATAATGGAAGATTAAACATTTTCTTAACTTCTATTCATCAAATTAAGTCTTTCTACTCACAACAAAGGACAAGGCATCAATGTTATCATTAGGGATTTTAAAATATAACTTTAGCGTGAAGCATAGGACATGATTAATGCAGCGACAGAGGTAAACACTAAACATTAGAGTGGGATAGAATCGCTTTTTCTGTTCTCCTGTTTTGTGGCTCCTTGGTTCATGATGAATGGTCTCAACAAGGAATAATTATCAGAATCATTTGATCTTTTTGTTTTTACTATCTTTTTGGGGGAGCTAGCTCTTGCCATTTTTGCTACATGTTTACCTCTTAAAAGTGTGGATTTTTTTTCCCCTAAGGAAAGGAAGAGAAGGGAATATCTATTCGACCTCCGACAAGAAGACAGGTTTTTCACTTGGTTGAGTTTCCTGTCACACCCAGCAGATTTAGACAGAGGAAAGAGAAATCCTGTGATTCTTGGTCCAACTGTCTACCTTTCCCCTAACACGCAAGATTGTCCAGAACCACTCCAGTCCCCAAACATACCTCATATTTATAGAATCTGAAGTGGTTTCACGGTCTTTCTCCAGATGAATTTTCAACACTTACCATCATCACTGTCTTAACTGACGGTAGGAGGCAGGGGAACTGCACTATAGAATAAAGAGTGCTACTCTTGGACTCAGTGGGTGCACTTGACCTTGGGATCCAAGGTCAAGCCCTGGATCTTCTACTTTATGGACCAGAGCACATCCTGTTTAGTCTCTTTTTAAATTCTTTTACTTTTAGCATTTATTACCCTCTCTGACCAAGCACACATTAAACCTTTCACACATAACATCTCATTTCACTCACTAGGACACTCTTCTCCAGTATGCAAGCCTCATACCCACTGTTGCTGTTCTGACAATTGATGAAAAATTAGAACCTAGCAAACTCTAAAGGCTTCAAGAAAAAAGAATACAATATTTAGCAGGCTTCATGAATTACTCAATAAAATATGAATAAATATTTGAGAAACAAGGCTGGGTATGGTAGCTCATACTTACAATCCCAATACTCAAGAAACAGCAATGGAACTCAAAGTTTGAAACCCAGCTTGCTCTGCATAGTTTGTTTCAGGCCTCTGAGGACTACATAGGAAGACCTTGTCAGAGAGAGAGAGAGAGAGAGAGAGAGAGAGAGAGAGAGACTCTGAGGGAAGAAAAAAGAGGGGAGGAAGGGAGGGAGAGAAGAAAAACAAAGAACTGAAGAGGAAATTCTATAGTTAGGAGCACTTGCTTTTCTTGCAGAAGACCCAAGTTAGGTACCCTTCACCCATGAAAGTAGCTTACAACTAGCTGAGACTCCAGCTCCACAGGGGTCCAGTGCTTTCTTGTGACCTCTACAGCTACCCACAAACATGTAGCATACATTCATATAAGTCCATGCATATAAATTCTAAAAATACAAGCAAAACTTCTTAAAAGTCTTTGTTCTTCTCTGTTGTATTTAGTACAATTAGATGAGCTATACTCTAGGCTGGATTTGAGGAGGCACCAACCAGCCCAGAGTCACTATTCTCTGGTGAGGTGAAAGTCCTAATCAGCATCTCAGTCAAACCAAGCTTGGAAAATGCCCTCTATTCACAATATGATGCCAACACTTTCCTCCTGGGGTTCACACCTCTAAGTTAGCCTTCAAGGTAACATATTCCATGATACCACATGAAAAGATCAAACTTACCCAACCCACAGCTGTCCACTCAGCATGCGATGCCTCCAGACCACTTCCTAAAGACTGAGATCTCCTGGGTTCTGTTCTTACCCTTCTGTCTTCAAAATAACCAGCTCATCCTTGCCTTCAAAACCTAGCATTTATTTACCCAGTAACCTATAGTGTAAACCCTGGGTTACAACCAAGGGTTGCTTCTAATCCAAATTCACTGCCTTCTTTTTCCCAACCTTGTGACTGGGGGAGGTCACTTCTGTAGAGTGATGAACTTTGGGTCTCTTGCTAGCTGCCTTCTGTCTGGCTCTGACCCATTCAGGATTCCTACAAATATCCCCTTTGTATTTCTCCCCATCGTCCTAATTTCAGAGATGCTTTTGATGACAGTAGCTGTATCTTCAGTGATGAAGCTTCCTGACCAGTGGTTCCCCCTTTATGACACTGAATCTCAATAGGCCCTTATAGTACTGGCTTCTCCTATGACAACAAGATGATGCAGCTTCCTGCTGTTGCTGGGGAATGGGTAGCTCTTTGGTTGTTTCCCTAATCTCTATCCCCATTTCTATGAGTAATTTTCTCATTAAAAAAAAAACAAAAAAAAAAACAAATCTTTTTGAGTCATCTAAAGGAATTCATTCCATTTCTCACCTCAACACAACCCTCCAGCACCATTCCTCTCTGATGTAGAAAAACCACGCCCAGCAACTTTGACAACCCAGAAAGCCTCTGAATCTTCCTGAACCCAAACCCTCCTTCCCTTGCCTGTCCCATTGCTGCCCATGCCGCATGCTTCCACCTAAGCATATGGCTTCATACGGGAATATGAATATTGTGAGCTTCTGATACTACAAAAAGCATTTCAACTAAAAAGAAAAAGAAAAGAAAAAAAAGCATGTACTTTGGATAGATAGGCTTTTAAAGCATAGAGCCAACAAAGGGAAATGTCAGACCGTCTGGAGGTCTGGTCTCGAGTAAGTGATGAAATCTGATTCTGTGTTAGACAAACAAAGAGCAAGTTCTTTTCAGACAAACTGTTTGCTTTGTTCTGGCTCTGATCCTAGCACCTGACACATAGTAGGAATTCTTTAAGTGTTTTAGCAAGGAAGTGGATGAATTATCCTGGCTACAGAGTCCTTGCTGCTTTGTATTCCTGTCTTCTCACCACACCGCACATGTGATTTTGTGTGTGACATGTAGTGTTTTTATTGTCAGTCAACACAGATTCTCTACATTTGGCTCATGGATTGTGGCTGTGACCTGGGTGAGCATTTAGCTTTACAGATCCCACTGGGTCTTAGCACCCTCAGTGACAGACTGCCAGAGTCAGACCAACTGTCAACATCTATGACTAAAACACCCCCCAAAAGGCTTTCACATCATTACTTATTTAGTGGGTGTTCTTGCTTTGTTTGGTTTTATGTAGTTGACTGTTATGATAAACTATGTGTTTGGTTTTGGCATGAGTACAGCATTTTGAGACAGCATATGTTCCTTAGATATTTCTAACTTTTGTTGACATTAAACACTTTATAGGAGTTGCCTGAGGCATCGTGTCCGAGTATAAGTTTATCTTCAGAAAAGTTTACTAAAACTGGCATAAGACACATGGCAAAGTACCTGCAGTTAGAGCAGATTTTTGGAAAGTGGATGCAAAGATGCTTCACTGACAGAATGATATCCTGAACCAGGAGTAGCAATTATGAAAAATCAAGAGGCAAAGTTGGTTACACAATCATCAACACGCTGCTGGCATGAGGCAAAACATCTGTAAACTAAGATTTTTAGGGTGAACTGCAGCCTCTGAAAGGACATACCAAACTCAAGAAATCTTGAGACCTAGAAAAGGATGACTCTAGTAAATTACCAGTCCCATCAAAAGCAAGAAAAACCCTCAAAACATGTCTACCTTGAAGCCACTAATCTATCCATTCTCTAACAGTGGAAATACTGACATGCTATTCAGTGCTCTTACACATGGAGCTGAAGAAAGTCTTATCTCAGAAGACAGGTAGTGGAACTAAAAGAGAAAAGGTCGTATCATCATAATTACTTTTTGAGCCAGAAATAATTTGCTATGAGAGGACAACCTAATGTACAGCATATGGATAGTTGTGGCTTCATCTTAACCTTTCAAGTAACTTCAATTAAGATAGACAACAAAGATAAATATAATTTTAGTTAAGGTTAAGTCGTCATCCTATTTTTTTTTTACTTGTCCAGTCTTGTTTTGGTTTGTTGTTTGTTGTTTGTGTGTGTGTGTGTGTGTGTGTGTGTGTGTGTGTGTGTGAGAGAGAGAGAGAGAGAGAGAGAGAGAGAGAGAGAGAGAGAGAGAGAGAGAGTTTCTCTTTGTAGCCCTGGCTATCCTGGAACTCACTCTGTAGACCAGGGTGGCCTACTCAGAGATCTGGGTGCCTCTGCCTCTGGAGTCCTGGGACTAAAGACATTCACCACCTCTACCCAGCTTGTCAGCCTAATTTAAGGATTTATCTCAGAAACTGTAATAAATTGTGTCCAGATTAAACTGAGCATAAGAATGTAAGTTGAAGGAGAAAATACTATATTTTACTACAGGTCCAGCATGGGGGGGGTGTTGTTTTGTTTTGTTATGTTTTGTTTTGTCTTTGTTTGGAAATGTTCTACCTTGGGTAAGATGTAGAAGGAACAGACTAAGTGTCCTACGGTTTCTCTGTGTTTCCCAGTCATTAAAGTTAATGAAGCCAGGTTGGGCATCTTCTGGCCAATCAGCTATGATAAATGATGTCACATGTTAGAGATGGCCTCCTAAGGAATCACCTGATGTGTTGAAATGGTATAGCCTCTACCACCCTTCGTCCTTGATTCCAAAAGACGGTTTCTAATCTCTGCTAGGACATGTCTAGAGGGAAAGAATTCACTCTTGAGCAAAGCTGCATGTTTCCCTTGATACTCAGCTTTAGCCATCGGAAGCTCTCCCTGACTTTGAGTGGAAGGCTTTCATCCAGTACCTCCGAGTCTCACTTGCTCTTTAGATACTTGAAAGCAGAAGCAATCATGTCCTCCTCCTCTCGGGGGTTATTTTTGGAACGGCCTTCCCCTATCCTCCTCACCAAGCTGGGGTAAGGCCTGTCCCCTTTTCCTCTACTAATTACTCTGCCCTTCATAAGTAGATTCGATGGCAGAGAGGAGGAATAAAAGGGAATGCAGATCATGTTACTATCATGTTAATATCAACTGAAGACCTAATTAAGCAAGATTTCTTGTCTGCTCATTACCTCCTCATGAATCTCACCTCCAGGGACCCATTAAGTGGGTAAGAGCCAGGGCTGCCTTTTGAATAGATCAAGTAAGGGCCGTCCTCATGTTCTTACAGATGACTGTCCAGACAGGGCCTTCTGCCTGAAAGCCTAAAGCCAACACCCAACATTATTCATTGCCTTCTCTTTGGATAACAGAGGTTTGCCTGATGCATCGCCTCAGTAGTGATTATGAAACAGCATTGTCTAGCTGCACCCATTCTCTGTTGCTAACAACACCCCCAAAGAGTTCAAATCCCATGCTGGCATCCCTGGCCTTATATATCTGGAGGTAGTGAAACGAGAATCCGTTCTCTCCTCACACCCTTCTGGCTTTGTTTCTAACACAAGCTCCCAATGTATCGTTTGTATTTTTCTCTTGCATTTTACTCAATTTTCACACATTCTCTACACTGTGATTCCAAACACTGATTGGGATGGAAAAAATCTAGGAAACAGACTTTTGGCTGAGTCTTCCCCTACCATCTCTAAGTGTGTCCTTGGCTTCTTCCTTCTCCCTCAGGTAAATGAACTCTTAAAGTTTAGCCACCAGGCCTCGAGTTGATCCCACAAATCTGAATTGGGTGAGATAAATATGTGAGTGTGTGTGTGAGTGTGTGTGTGTGTGTGCGTGAGAGAGAGAGAGAGAGAGAGTGAGAGAGAGTGTGTGTGTGTGTGTGTGTGAGAGAGAGAGAGTGTGTGAGAAAGAGAGAGAGAGAGTGTGTGTGTGTGTGTGTGTGTGTGTGAGAGAGAGAGAGAGAGAGAGAGAGAGAGAGAGAGAGAGAGAGATACATTGAAAGCCAGAATTGCATATTTCTGGTTCTTTCCTTGAAAATATTTTTTATTAGATTTTTTGATTCAAGGCTGGAGAGATGGCTCAGTGACTAAGACTGGTCTTCCAGTGGACCTAGGTTTGATTCTGGGCACAGAAGCTCACAACCAGCTGAATCTCCAGTCCCAGGGGATGTGACACCCTCCTCTGGCCTCCTTCAGCACCAGGCAGGCCTGAAGTATACAAACACCCATACACATAAATAAAAAGAAGAATTTTTAAATTGGGGAAGGGGCAGATTTCATACAATGTATTTTTAACATAAACTCACCCCCAATATTTCTGATTCTCAACGGTGTTTAAAGCCTGTCATGGTGGCACAGGCCTGTAATACCAGCCCTGGGGATGTAGCAGCAAGGCGATCAACAATGCAAGCTCAGCCTTAACTGCACAGTGAGTAGAGGCCAGCCTGAGTACATCCAACGCTGTCTCAAAAATAAATAGCTATATAAATAAGGGGCTGGAGAGATAACTCAGTTGTTAAGAGCACTGGTTGTTCTTGCAGAGGATCTGGATTCGACCCGCAGCACTGGCATGGCCCTCAGCTACCAGTAACTACAGTCCCAAAGGGAATCCCACGCCCTCTTCTAGCCTCTTCAGGCACCGTGTACACTCAGTGCACAGACATACATGCAGGCAAAACACCCATATGCATAAAATAAAAAATATAAAGAAGAATTTCAACAATAAAATAGTAATGATACCATGAATTATAGGGCCTTTTAATGCTAGGCAACCCTTGTAGTAGTGGAATAAACTTCACTTCATGAGATATTTCTAAAAACAGAAAGACCTTTCACTTGAACAAGATTAAATGAACACAATCTGTGAGCACAGAAACAAGTTCACAATCGATGTATTTGGGTGGCAAAGCAGCTGTTTCATTCTGCTTAGCATGGTGGTAAGTATCGGTCAGTATTTAAAACGGGACAATGGAATTATCCCTAATGTAAAGCTCTGGCCTGCATCCTGGCTTTTCTTGGCTGAGTGGCCTTATGCCAGTTACTTGAGCTCTACATGCCATTACTTACTAATCCCTGCAATAGAGAGATCTAATCCTGACCCCATAGCTCCCAAGGCCCTCACTGTCTGGTAAGGATCACATGGTATAAAATATGTGACTACGACAGCTCTTGGAACCAAATCAGGGTGACCAAGATTGGCTCTTCTCCTTCTTGCACCCCTGTGTCTCCCTCTCCTTTCCTGGTCCAGGAGACACAGAAGCATCAGCCTGGTTGGCAGAAGCAGATGGATTGACCCACCTGAGGACACTGGATAATCTCCCTCAGACATGTGAGGGGCTTGGCCTCAGCATGGCAGAGTTCTTGGCATGTGACTGTGCCAACAACCTGGGGTCCACATTCACAGGTAGGGAAGGGAAAGTGATCCATGATCTTTCTTTCACCCAAATGGCATAAATAAAAGGAAATCAAACACATATGTAGAAAAGGGGGAGTCATCTGTATGTCTTTCAAAGAAAAGCGGTACCATTTACAAACTGAGAGCATAATTATTTTTAAAATGTCCAATGATGGTGAGAGATGCTGCAGCCAGCTCAGTGTGGCCGGACATAAAGCAAGCTGCTGCGGGAGCACACAGTCTATGCATACAGAAGCCAGCCCATGGACAGGAGAGGGAGAAATACTGCCATTCTACCTTCACTTCCCATTCCCCAGCCCACTTCCTAAAGAGAAAGATGCTTTTAAATATATAAGGCTGGAATCCCCTGCTTCCTGCTTATCACTGGTTAACAGCAAGGCCTTAACTCAGGGGGCAGGCTGCCATCTACTGGGCCACTAACATCCCTGGATGCTTTTGTTAGCCTTCAGAGGACTCCTTAAAATCTTTCTGTGGCTTGAAGCTGCTTTGTTTAGCAAAAGCAACAATAAGGAAGACAGAAGCCGAGCTACCACAGTCCCGAAATTTAAAAGCAGCAGCATGAATTAGTCATATGGCACTCAGCAAAACAGCCATGCTTTCAGCTTCAGAAACCTCAGAGATTCAAAGGGAAAAAGAAATCGTTCTCTAAGACCCTGCTCTGCTGTTGTTTTCTAAGGACAGAGTGTTTTAATAGTCAGTAAGTGCCACTAATTGCTCCCTGGACAGCCCTAATCTAGCCATTTCCTCCCTGCCTTTGACTCCATAAATCCTTAGACTGATATATTGGCCAGCACTCCTCAAGAGTACCCCTTGAATTCGATTGGCTCACATTCGATTGGCTACAGATAGTTGCCATGCACCCCATCCTGAAAGGCCTATTTTTATTGAAGCGATTGTGAGTGCACAGAATCATTCTACATTTAGGCTGATGTTGGTAAGACAGACATCAACCACAAACCCTCTTCCATTTTTTTCCTTATTTTTTAAAATTTGGCACTTTAAACACACCACCTGTCCTCCATATCAGCCTGCCATGTCTGACTCCAAGCAGTTCTGAGCCTTTAGAGGAATTGCTACACATTTTGTCTCAGATTTTATTTTCACTTATAAAACAGGAAAAAACAAAGAAGATTCCTGTCTTGCAGCAAAGCTCTAAGAAAGGCCCTTCCTCTCTAAGCTCACAATTCTCTGCTCGTCTATGAGAAGCCCTATCTCCTACTTTGAGTCCTCAAACATCAGTGAGGTGGAGAACTTTGCCCTACAGAAGAGAGAAGATATTATTGTATGGTTACCCGAGGACTCAGCACAGGAGGCAAAACCCAGACCCAAAACTCCCAGTCTGGAGCAATGTTGTCTCTGCTTCCTTCATTGCTGGTCTTAAGCAGGACAAATAGAATGGAATGCTCTCAGTAAGAACAAAACTATCTGCAAACCCTATGGACAAGCAGCATACTCCACTGAAACGTTAACTTGGAAAAACTGCCCTCCTACAAATACATAGTGTTTTGATATACGCATACAATATTTGCCTATGTTACCATAGGTGGGCAAATGTAGATAGGTAGATGATGGATGAATGGATAAATGATAGATAGATAGATAGATAGATAGATAGATAGATAGATAGATAGATCCTTTATCTGTTTAAGAACACTGTCAGATTAAGAACAAGACACATTACGTTGGCTCTTTCCATTTCAGAATTTCCCCTGCATGTTTGCAGATTGCTTAATTACTTCGTTGGGCTTTGGAACTCATACATTACAGACACATGATCATCCAAGTCATTACCTGCACATTTTCCCATTAAGAATAATTATGGCTTTTACTACCACTGCCCACATACTTATGTCCTGCAGGCCTGGGCACACTGAAGTAATCATCTATTGAAAATGATCTTGATGGGCAAGCATCGCGTGCACAATCAGCAGTTTGTAAGGCAGGTGGGGAGCTTTCCATCGTCTTCCCCATTATTGAGTGATTCAAAAATCACATTCCCATTATTTTGTCACAGGGCCACACAGGACATTGCAATGGCTTATCCTCCCTTAAAAAGCAAGTTAGTGCTAAGTACAGAGACAACACCCATGGGATGCTGGGTCGCTTCTGTCTCTCAGTGAATCATCTTTCTAAGCACGCACACATCACCCATTTCCTGGCTCAATTTTATTGTCTACAAAATGGGATTTATAAGCTGCTTTTAAAAACCTCGAATCATCAAATCAGAGATGAGACAGTCTTACAGATGGCAGCAGAGCTTTTTATGCTGAATGATCCCCCAAGTTCTGAGATCCCTGGTCCTCAACTTTAGTAACTGTAAACCTTAGACTGTACCACCATCTAGGAGCCTCAGTTTCCCCATTGGTAAAGAGAGGCTGTCAATAGCTTGTGCCCCTTAGCTACTCAATGAGCTGGCACTTAGAATACATCTTGCCAGTGTCCAACGTAGGGAAGCATCTAACCAACGCTAGCCATTGTTTTTATTATCAAGGCGGCCATGAGAGACTCCAGGAACAGTTCACTGGGGCACAGGACTCTAAATTCAAAGCACACACTGTGTGCCAGACAATATTGAAAACATACTGTGAAGGATCACACACTGTTTAAATCAGTAGATCGTGAGCAGTTCGATTTCAAAGGTAAGAGGGAGGCTAGCAGGTGTTTAAAGAAAAAAGTTAGACATTGCCAAGAAAAAGCTACTTAAATACCCAGTTCGTGAATGACCTGCATCTGCCTGCTTCAAGAGTTACTCAGGTTCTCAAGTTGGCAGGGAGGAGGGGGGTGGACAGGACAGGACACTTTGTTTTATTTTCAATGCAGATAAAATATATTCATTGTTAATTGTTTACATTTTAAACAAGCAGCAAAAAGCTTCCAACAGTTATTTAAATTTTCCCACTTCCACCTAGAAATAAGTATGCCCCTTCGTTGGCAATCACCCTGTTACTTCCCACCCAGGGTCTCTCTTCTCCATATAAAATGCACAAGGCTTTTTTTTCTGCCTGAATTTTTCTATGTTTAGTTCATTCATTTAGCCATTTATAATAAAGAACATTCTTTATGATTTAATATTCTATATCTCCCTAATATCTATATGAAACTACATTGAATTAATGTAATTTATATAACCAGACCTCTCTTGTGGTCTATTTAGATTAGTTCTGAAATGGTTGTCATGAATATCCACATAGCTAAATCTCTGGATAACTTCTAAAAGTGTGTTTGCTAAATCAATAAGATCCGACTCCTCACCTCACCCTATGGACAGCTGATTTTAAAATCCCTTTTTTTCCCTACTGGTGCATGCATGTAGATGTATGCCCTTCTTACTAGGGGTGCAGAGACCCCACTGGACTTGTGTGAGTGTCTTTGGGGACAGTCTTCAAAGCAGATTCTGCTGGTACTATTCAGTAGTGCTGCAAGTAGCAGTCGACCAAGGGCTCTGATCACTCTGTCCACCAGGGCCCCAGCAGACTAAACAGGTCACACTTATAACCCTCTTGGCTGTGCTTCCCACAGCTGAGGACAGCATGGGCTTGAGGAGTCTTAGCCAATACACCTTGCTAAATATGATGATATGTCTACATGTCTGAGTTTCTCCGTTTTTCAAGATGCATTTGGTGCCACTGGTTTGAGTAGACTTATGTTCAAAACTGTCTAGAAATGTCAGCATTTTTTCAAAAAGTGATGTGAAGTATAAGCTTCTATGTACTGCATAAAATATCCCTATATACTCTATTAGAATATCTCTCGGAGAATATCCAAGCCACCGAGGATACAGGTACACCTCTCCCAGGAAAGTGGGAGGAACAACTGGAAGCCTGGCTCTTCTCCCTGCCTCCTTCTGCAGTTTCATTTCTGACCTCATTCCAAGGGCAAGCTCCGAAACAAAAGAGAGTATGCCCCAAACCCACAATGCATGAAGCTGTTCTCCCACGAGCAGCAAACTGATAAGCAACATAAGAACGAAGCAATCTGATGCTCTTATAAGAAGTGTGACAGTCTAGTAGTTAAGGTTGCAAACTTGGGAGCAGACTGTGTAGGTCCATAAAACATTTCTTGCTAGCTATGTGGTCTTTAACAACACCAAGCCACTCTGTAGACCAGTTAGTTACCTCGTCTGTGAGGAGGAGCTAGCAAGAGTCCTTACTTCACAGTTAACTGAAGGGAATGAGTGAATATATGAACTCCTTTGAACAATAATCAGCACATAACATATATCATTGTATGTTTGCTATTGTTATTTTTCACTCAGTTAGTATCATACTACGGAGGCAAAGAGCCCTCCCTGTGTGTTGTATCTTTCAATACAAAGTTTGAGGAGAATGTCCAGTTGATTTTATGATATCATTTACTACCATGCAAATATCGGGGCCAGGAGATTGGACGACATCCCTCAGTTAGAAGCAATTCCAAATTTGACGACTGATACAAGTCTTTACAAGACACTGACCCCTTCAACTGTGTGGCATCAAGGTGGTCTGTGAGTAAGTTTTTCAAGGCATTCTATTCAAAGAGCTTGGTTTCACATCCATTCTCTGTTTTGTGTGGGAGAGAGAGAAAGGGAGAGACAAAGACAGAAGGAAAGTCCTGTTTCTCTTTCTTTTTCTGAGGTTAAACCAATCGGTCAAACAAAGGTTGTGGCACCTACTTCATTTGTCTGTTTCCTAAACAATCTTTTCCAAATGCATCTGTATGAGAATCCATATCTATCTGAGGAAGCCATCCATAAGATACATGGGCATTAGAGATTCCTGAAAACATTCTAATCATACCTGTGGTGAATAATCTGCTCAGCCATTGGAAAGGTATTACTGGCACAGCAGATGATGTAGTGACAGAGACAAGTGGACTCTGCTGTCACACAAGCCTAAAAACATTGTTTGGCCCAATACTTTACTGAACATGATGAACAGGGCTGTTAGCCTGTTTTATGGTGACTCTTGCCCCTCCCCCTGTTTCACAGCTGCCAGCATCATCCTAATGGGATTCCTCAATAGAATTTTGGGTCCAATCCATTCCAAAGTCAGGTCAATATTCTTCATAAGTGAGAGGGCAGAAGACTTTGAACATTCATGAAACTGCTCCTCAAGGGCCTCAACAGATCAGTTCTATATCTTTCACACAGCACGTGTTCCACGAGTAACGGTTGAATGAGTGGCCAGATTCATCAGTCACTATTACACGGTATCCCTCCCCATCCAAAGGACCTGGTCATACAACATTTTCAGGTGTAACATAGCTGTATTGCTGGTCCTGACTCCTTCCCCACACACACACACTTTGACTCAGATAGGTGATTTAACTAGAACAGAGAAAGGGTAACCTCGCCTTAACTCAAATAGAGTCGAGTTAAACATTTTTCACTGTGTAGACATAGTTTTATTAAGCATTGCCTATGATAGCTTTAAAACAATAGACAAAATTAGTTTGCCTTGTTTCACTGAATTATTCAAAATCTAAGAACTTTGAAAGGGTAGACCTTGGGGTAATGATCTAATAGAAGGGTTAAAACCAAAGACGATTATTCATCCTGCCCACTTTTTACCACAGGAGAGGCACCCATTTGCCTGGCATTTACAGAAAAAAAAAAGCGGTTATCAAAGAGCACTCTGGGTAGACAGAAATCCGTGTAACTCCTGAAGATCACCTCTCTTTTAACAGTGATTAAGTCCACAAGTTTGTTCATGCAGTCTAGGGCTCAGATCCAGGACTCACACACCAGACAGACAAGCTACCACTGAACTACAACCCCTACCATTCTTGTTCTGTAGTGAGATGGGCTTGTTAAGTTTTCCCAGACTGACATCAGCCTTGGAAATCTCCCTCCTTAAGCTCCTAGTAGCTGTTGCTACAGGCATGTCCCACCATATCCAGCTGCCAAACATAATTCCGGCAAAAATGAACATTTAGAATATTTTATGCTTTTGAGTAAAAACTGGTTTGTACTATACTTAAGGCACCTAAATTATAAACTTCCCTTTAACAAAAAGATACCTTATCCAAGCATTCCAAGAGCAACATCATAGTAAAACTAAGACACTGGTGGGTGCAGACTAAGTGGTGGGATGACACCATTTTCATGCCAGTGGCCCCATCTATGTGGCAATACCACTGTGAAATCTCCCACACAAGGAGCAGCTAGGTTTCTAGTCTGCAATCTGTCTCGATAATATTAAAGTTGATGGTCATGGCCCTTTGGGGCTTGTAGATGAGTTAATTATAGTACATATGCTTTATACTTTTAGCTGAGGTTATGATATGCCATCATTAATAGGCTAAGGAAAGAAATCTGTTGCTGTCAACAGATAGGAGATAAGTCTTGACTATGTTCTCGGTCTGTTCTTTTGTTTAGAACATCCGCCTTTCCTGCAAAGCTGTGGGAGACATATGCTGCTTTCATCCTGCAGTAATTTATCACTTACCTCTGAAACACATAATACATCCAACTTACCCACTAGCCAGTGTTCTATCCTAATTGCCATTGCTTACTCAAAACGTGTTGCACTTACACAAAGTATTTGTGTGAGGGTTCCACAAATTAAATCTCTAAAGCATATCTCCTTAGTCAGTATTTATTCATGACCTGTCAAACCAATGTTTTGTTCCTCGATGGTATTTCTTAGTCTCCAAACTCTATCTAAAACCTACTAATAGGAAAAGGTATCTTTATAAAATTCTAAAGAGAGCTTGTGATAAAAGCTTCAATGTCAAAGTATAAAAACGTGAGGCTGTGGATTTTTTTGTGAAAAAAAAATCTGCACTCTGAGAAAGAAGAAGCCATTGGCGTTGATTTTTTTTCACCTGCAGGAGAGTAGTAAGTCACGTGACCTGATTCAACTGTGAGGAGAAGCAGCTAATAAAAAGTGTTATGAAGTAACATGAATATTGGAAGGTGCATGATCGTCGTGATTAATAATGATACATAAAGTTCAGATATTGAAATGACTCTCTGGCATCATTCCAAATCAAGAAATATAATCTCTGGTCTTGCATAGTAATGAAGAGAAACAGTGTGAGCTCCTCTTATTGTACCAGTTTAAATGAACGTAGTGATGAATATCTTTAATTATGGACTGCATTCTGTAACACTGTGTTGTGTGTATGTGTGTGTGTGTGTGTGTGTGTGTTAAACTAAATGTATTGAGATCTCAACAATATATTACGAGTTCAAAGAGAGCCCTAACCCAAACCTCACAGCCATTTATGTGCCTGAATCTAACCTTGGTACGAGTGTTCTTTCTGACAGGAGGATATAAGCAGGGAGCAGCCCTCACATAAGAGACTGGCTCCAATTTCATAGATCCCAAACTCTGTCATCCTCATGTTAGCCGACTCTCTGGCACCTAATGAGAAAAACAAATTGCTTTTACTTCCTACGTAAGACATTTGCATTTAGAATTTTTTTTTCCTGCTCGTAAAAGGTTTATAACGCATCCACTCAAACCATTTTACCTGCATTTTTCACCTAAAAGGGTCTTTATGAAATCTTACAGTAAATTTAATAACCCTCTTCAATAAACATGAGCTTTTATGAGCGTGACATACCTAAATTGACTCAATGGTCTGGGAATAAAATCTGCATCAGTAATATTTTCAGAACTGTAATATGCCACATTTAGAAGGAAAGAGAGAAAGAAAGAAAGAAAGAAAGAAAGAAAGAAAGAAAGAAAGAAAGAAAGAAAG
>NW_021604594.1:10463715-10471208 GCF_004785775.1 Grammomys surdaster
AAGAAAGAAAGAAAGAAAGAAAGAAAGAAAGAAAGAAAGAAAGAAAGCCAGGAACAGAACAGACCGTTGTACAAGGAAAAGCATTCCTTTCCAACCTTAAGAAAGCCAGTGTCAGTAAAGGCCTGAGCGACTGACTCGTAGCCTGCCCTGACATGTGGAGCATCCAGCTTCATGACACTCAAATATTAGCAGCCGTCATTTCCTTCCACACTCAGCTGTGTACTACAGAGGCAAGCTGGGAAACAGCCTTTAGTAATCATTCACATGGGTTTCTTCCGGAAAGGGACTTCCTTCCCCCTAGAGCATTTCTCTACTTCGATCCCCTCCTCAGGGACTTCTGCTCGGATGATGAAGCTGAAGGGCACCCTATTGCTCTGAGCACCTCATAGCTTTCACCAGGTAAGCTACCAAATTAGGCATGACATGGAGACCCTCGTTTCTGCTATTGCCAGTGTGTATCCCTAAGAGGGACGGGAAAATGCTAGTGACTTTTTTATAGCTGCTATATAACAGGAGAATGAAATGTCAACGCCCGAGAAACTCCATTTTTCTCAGTCTGGTCTGAGATCATCCAGGGCTAAGAAGGCTGAGACTTGCCCCCCACCTTCAACTTTGTCTTGTGAGCAAGGGGTGATGGAAATTTTGGCAATGCAGAACAGTCGGCCCAGTCAAGACGAGTAAGCAATCAGTGATTGAGACGCATCTGTACACGCTGAGGGCTTAGGTGAGTATCCAGATGCCAACTCTGCCAACCTACATCACCACCCCTAATTCAACACACTCCTGAGAAGTTGTGTGGAAACTGTTCCCTTGAGAATTTTTTTTTTTTCAAGAAAGGCCATATAACAGCCCTAGCTGTCCTGGAACTCACTCTGTAGACCAGGCTGGCCTCAAACTCACAGAGATCCACCTGCCTCCGCCTCCGGAGCGCTGTTTTAAAGGTGTGCACCACCACCATCCGCACCAGGTTCCTCATCCTTTTCTTACGCCTGAATTTCCAACAGAACCAAAGGGAGGAATGGTGCCCAGTGGTCGGAAGAACTGTTTCCTCTGCCTTGAAGTTCACAGTTTGCTTCGCATATCACTCGGTTATCAGGTGGATAATCAGAAAGACCGAGGAGCAAGCAGACAGACATAGAACAAGGAACCGGCTCCACTGCGCTTTGTCCTCTCGCGCCCCCGACAGCAGCTTCTCCCCATCTTCAGCCACCACAACTCCAGCACAAGAGCACACAGAAACCACACATGCAAAGCCTCCTCTTTCCATGTCGGTTTCGCATGCACACAGCCTCATTCACTAACTGAATGATCTAGTCAAACTACTTGCTACCCTGACCCCGGGATCTCTTCATCGCTCTTAATTGTCAGCTTGGACGCCTGAGGGGCTTTATGGCTGACGAGGTTCTCTACTTGTACTTGTACTGCCCTTACAAATGGGTGGATATGCAGTCAAAGCAGAGCTGGGCACTCCCAGAATCCCTAGGAATTACCAATTTCAGTCAACAGAGAAAGTCACGGATCCTAAAGAACCAAGAACTGACAAGCCAGTACGTAAGCCTGGTCTTAAAACTTGCTTGCAGGGCCCTTCGACATGCCTGCTGCCCTCAGAGAAGTGGGAGGATGTCTGCTGGGACCCTGGCCAACCTGACCAGGAGCCACATCTCAGTGCCAACGATGCCCCAATGATCGTAAAGAACGTTCCTAAGGCCAGCATCCCTGTGCCTACTGAATGTTCTATCCTCAGGAATCAATGAAGCCTACTGCTCCAAATTAGTGCATTTTAAAACGACCAAATAAAATGAATGAGGTGATGATACAGAGAAAAGAAAACATTTAAGGATAATGAGGACCAAGCACAGAGCTTCATGCTATACAGGGAGGAGAAAGGTCAGTAAATTTAGCACACGCATAATAGTCCTCTCAAATCATCTAATTAATCTTTATCCAGCCAGAATGTACTGGTTTAACCTTTTCATTCTGTACTTCTCACAATATTTACGAACTATGGCCTCTCAACAGGAATGGAAAGGACACCCATTTCAGAAATTTGGTACTAAGCGCATCCTGGCTGTGGTCCTGCTGGGAAAGCAGGGAGGGGTGTGCCCTTCGTGTGCTGGGAACGATGTGGAAAGACGTTATACTCAGGAAACGTAATCCCATCATTTCGAGATGCTGTCTGCTTTCCAGTGCCAGATTTACCTGTAATTGGTAGCTGTAGGGTTTGGGGTTGAGTTTGGGCTTGAGATAACAATAATTGATCTCTTCTAAAAACAATGGAGCTGACCTCAATAAAAATCAAGCCTTGACTTGGATCCTCCCAGGGAGAGTGTAATTGGTAATTTACTAGAAAGCCTTATCCAAAGGCAATTTAATCCATAAGTGGACCACAGCTGCAGCTACTGAGAATAAAGAACATTAAAGAAGTTGGTGGGGGGGAGGTCCACAGGAGTATTTCTAAACACATAGTTTCTCAGGATGGGGGTACTGACAACTGCCTCCGAGTTTTGAAAACTTTGACTTGAGAACAACACAGGAAAATAAAGCAGGGGCATCACCTATAGATAGTCATTTTTAAATCTTAATTTCAATGATATTAATAAATATAAAAAACAATTATTATTCATATTGATGGCATGCTATGAGGTTTTTCAATACACATACAGGTGAGTTAAATATGTCACATGTATTCAATACAGGTATAAATTGAGTTAAATATATCTACACAAACATTTATCTTTCACTTTATGGTGAAAACATTCAAAAATCCTTCCCTCTCTTTTGGAAATGGTGGCCGACAGTCACCTTGATAGGGGAAAGCACCCCAGATCACCTGTCAAACTATAACACAGTGCTCATTCTCCACCATGGATACACCCATTTAAACGAACCCCTGTGACTCTGAACCCCTGTGAGCCCCACTAAGAACAAAACATACAGAGACAAAGGAGTACCTTGAGATTTCGCATCTCCTCCAAGTCCACCTCTGACAGCACACACGGGGCCCTCCAGCAAGCATTAGTCACTTTAAGCACTGTCCATGAACAGTAGGAGAACTCTGGGAAACTGGAGCTGGCATGGGCTTGGGAGGCACCCAGACCACAGCCACTCTGCTGTCTGCCCAGTGCACAGACAACATTTGTTAAGTGTTTTCCATGACCATGGTTTTAAGTAGTTATAGTTATTAAATGATTTCCAACCCCCATGGCAAAACTCCATGTAATTAATATAGCCATGCCAATCTTAGAAGCAGAGAAACTGAGGCATGGAGGTTGTGTGGTTTGCCTAAGGTGACACACACAGGAATAAGAGAATCTATTAAACTGTAACTTTTTCAAGGCCAGAGTTGATATTTTATCCTTCTCTGTATACCAAGGACACTCAGTCCTGTGGTTTGTTTACCTGAGCAGCTCATAATTGAGGTTTGCTAAAAACAATCAGGCTGAATTGAACAGTTTTAGGTACACAGTAGGCAGCAGAGGGAAAGGGCCCTGCTCCATGTGGAAGAAGCACCTTGCCTAATCCCAATCAGCATTGTATGTCCATTACAGAGTCTTCTTTCTTGATGTGTGGCAGTCTACACATGCAAATAAGCCTCCATCCCTACCCCTTGATACTACCTTTTCTTTAATGGTGGATACTAATTAAAATTATTAAACATGCAAATATCATTATAGATATATTTAGGTTAAATACAAAAAGTATTGATTGAGTATTTGGGCAAGGTATTACTGTAGGTGCCCAGTCAGAGTTTAAAACATAATAGAAGGGCTACCAAGGTGGTTGGGTGGGTTAGGGCATTTGTCAAGAAGCCTGCTAAAAAGTCTGTCTAGGGAACCAACATAGTGGGAAGAGAGAACCAACTCCACCAGGTTTTCCTCTGTCCTTACTCATGTACATAGCATATGGACACACACCTAACATAAGGGAATGCTAGGGCGGTGAGGTGGGAGTGGGTGGGTGGGTGGGTGGGGGAGCACCCTCATAGAAACAGGGGGAGGGTGTAGGATAGAGGGTTAGAAAAGGGGAAATCGGGAAGGGAGATAACATGTGAAATGTAAATAAATAAAATAACCAATAAAAAGTTTAAAAATATATATTTATTAAAAACATTGTAAATTAAAACATGAACAAATTTAAAGACACACACACACATACACACACACACACACACACTATACCATAGAAAAAATCAGGGGCAACTCTGCAGGCCACATGCAGAGTAGATGAGATTCTGGAGGACCTAACAGCATCCAGGCATTTAACATGGAACCAGAAACACATGGGAATCACCAGAGTTGTGTGATGTGGAAACTTTAGTTTATTTTGAGAGCAAAGGGGCATAGAGTGTAAACCTCAGTCTCTAACTACTGTATAGAAGCCAGCAGCACAGTCTTACCTCTCTGTGGAGCACTCAAGACTTCTGCTGAGAAGGAAACCCAGCATGTAGGGCTGGAGGAGATACCATGTGTGGCTCTCTGTAAATCTGCAAGGTGATGGCACCAAGTCTGGACAGAACACCCACAAAGGGCCGCAGGGTCTAAAACATTCTGCTTAATGCCTTGGAATAATAAACTAGCAATGAGACATGAATGTCACAAATAGATATTGGATTCCTACTGTATTGAGAAATAGACATTTGGTCTTTGTCCTCAGCTCCTAGCATAAAGCTTCTAAAAGTCCTTTGGAGTCCTCAAATCGATAAAAGGGCTTTGTATGCTAATGAGAGTCATCAGAACCCTCCCCCAGATAGGATGAGATAGATCCCCAGGAAAGCCAAGACAGGGTGAAAGGATTCAAACCTCCAGCCCATCACCGGGCTTCCAGAGAGTTAAGAGAGCCTAAACACTGAGTTAGTAGTCAATGACAAAGGGTTTAATTAGTAATGCTGCTATAACGAAATGCCTTTAAAACTCCCAAAATACTATAGGATTAGCAAAGTACCCAGGCTAATAAACATACTATGTGAGATAGAGAAAGAGAGGGGAGGGAGGGAGGTGCTGGGGAGATCTGTTCAAGATCCATAGAGAGGGAAAGGAAAAGTAGCCAAGTGAAGGCCCTGGGAAGCTCCCCAGCCAGGCAGCCAGGACTCTGTTGCCTCCTGTTTCCCATGGCTGTTATGCTGGCCTCGTTATCTTCCACACTTGGTACTTCCCCAACTTCACATCTATCCTCTGATTGTTCCCTGCCACATCAACACTAGCTCACAAAACCTTTCCCAAATATTCCTCAGTCCTTCTTACAGGGCCATACCCTCTTTATCCATGGGGTCATGAATACCGCTTGCTCTCATTGTATTCAAAAGGTATGTGACTCAAGCTAAGTTTGTTATTATTGTTCCCAAATAATAAAATCACACAGTACACAAATAACATCATCTGCAATTCAGCAAGCCCACACATGGGGATGCTTTGGTATTACAGCTTGTATACATACTGAGCAGAGTAATTTAAAATAAAGAAATGGATGACTACCTATTATAATTTGTCATTGTTAAAGAATGAAGGTGATTGGATAAGAAGATGGGACAGATGCATGCCAGGTAATATCGACAGCATGCTGGCTAATCAGACACCCAATCATCTTACCTGCCACGAGTGAGAATTTGGTTAAACATTCTGATGATGTACAGAATAGCTTGCAGAGGGATTTGTTCTCAGGTAATTGGCAGGAACTGCAGCTCATTAAATTAGCTCTCATCTGACATGCCAAATGATGCTCACAGCTGATCCATTAGATCATCAGCAAGCCATTGTTTATCTCTTCCGTGAGCCCGGATGACAAATAAGCAATTTTAGCCAAAAGGGTTAAGGCCAGTGCCAATCATTATTCACACTGCAATTTAACTGATTCTCTGGCAATCAATACCATGCGCTCAAAATGCAACACAGCAGTTTTTTCCACATTGTAGGACCCTTATGTGAACATGCTGCCAGGTTATAAACAAACAAACTACTAAATTAAAGACAGGTCTCAAATGTAGTATTTATCGTCTCATTTTAAGGGTGTGAGGAAATCTGTAAGCTCACAGTGTTCACGTAGGGCAGAATAGAACAGGTACATTAGCAACCTCCTACCCAGATTATTGCACTAAACCGTAAGAAATAATAAAAGGTGGCAGACGAGAAATGGCTGTGATGGTTTTAATGCTTCCGCTCAACTTCTCGGATTCATCAGGAAATCTGAGATAATGATGGATAATGTATCTCTAAATGACTTCATTTTGCAGCTCACCCCCGTGAACTTGGGAGTCAAGGTGTTCATTCCCTCGCTTGGAGTTAAGATCTTCTTGGGAGATCAGTCTAAGGCAGGATTTGTCAGCACCACAATGCCTTACTCAATCTGTCCTTGACGTGGCTGGCTTTTGTCTACTAAAAAACACTAATTCCTTTCTCTGCCCTAGCCTAAAACTTCTGATGGTTTGGCAAGGCTCTAGGCTGTTGGGAAAGCATTTTCTTAAATTATACAGAATACCAAAGTATCAATAGTAGAAGGGGAAACCGCTAGAGAAGATGAGGAGGTAGAATCTCAGAGTCACGACTGAGAACCTCACCATCACCATGTCTCTTACCAGCACGGTAAGATGAGAAAGCAGGGAGATTGCTCAGTCTCAAACCCTGGTTTCTTGTCCACTGGAGTATGCAGGTGCTTATCTACTTCGTGCGTCATTGGTTTTCATGCTCACCCTTGCTTCCTTCTCTGTGGGGATTGTGGCCTTTCGGATACTTCCCAGCTTGTTTTGGTATATGGAATACAGAGTAGAAATAGCCTCCTCACACTTCACCCAGACTGATAAAATATTCAGAGGAAAGAACTGGAGTTTCTGCCTCTATGCCTAATACACAACTCTGGAGAGTCTTCATTATGCCAGTCATTATGTTTGCACTGGGCTCCAAACTAAGATGATCAAGATTTAGTCAAGAGGCTTAGTGAAGAACCCTTCTTAGGATATGTTCTAGTCATCATGGTTCAAAATCCCATGAGAAAATGGTTGATTTAGGTTCTTAAAGAAATATGAGTAAATAACATAGTCAAAACATTGATACTATATCAGTGATTAAAATAATACATACCGTGCACAACACTGGAGAGATGGCTTGGTGGGTAAAGTGCTTGCTCTGTGCAAGTATGAGAACCTTGGTTCAGGTCCCCAGCATCCACATAAAAAGCTGATCATGGCTGCAGGTACCTGTAATTACAACTCTTCAGGGGAGGGGAGCCATGGGCCTCATTTCCCAGGTAGCCTAGCAAATTACTGAGCTCCATGTTCAATAAGAAATTTTGTCTCAAAAAATAAGATGGAAGACACATGTTGTCAAATTTTGACTTATACACACAGACATGCATACACATACCAAATATACACTGGCATGTATATACACATATATGTGCCACATGAAGAAGAAGGGGAAGATGAAGAAGAAGAGAAAGAAGGAAGAAGAAGAAGAAGAAGAAGAAGAAGAAGAAGAAGAAGAAGAAGAAGAAGAAGAAGAAGA
>NW_021604594.1:10471218-10488838 GCF_004785775.1 Grammomys surdaster
GAAGAAGAAGAAGAAGAAGAAGAAGAAGAAGAAGAAGAAGAAGAAGAGGAGGAGGAGGAGGAGGAGGAAGAGGAGGAGGAGGAGGAAGAGGAGGAGGAAGAGGAGGAGGAAGAGGAGGAGGAGGAGGAAGGAGACTCAGTTGTGTCATGTGATGTTTTTCTGGAAACCATCTTATGAGAGGATGTTTTGTTGAGGCAGATATGTGGGAAGATGTTTTGCTGAGAGCATACATACAGTATTTTTCTGGAAAAGGGGCATGTGATGTTTTGCTAGAGTGAAAGCTTGAGAGAACACATGATGTTTGGAAATAACCCAATAGGTAGTGGACTACACTGAGTCATTGGTTCACCTTCCCATTCTTTGCTGGTCTTCATTGGGCTTTTCTGATGCTAGCCTTTTTTGAGGACACTGTAACATTGGTTCACCTTGTCATCATTGCTGATCATTGTTAGTTGTGACTTTGTAGAGAGAAACACATCAACAAACTTCTCATGATATTACAGCAGCTTCTTGCTGCTTCCTTGAACTCTGGCAAATTAGCAGAGCCTCACAGTTTCTTCTGGATCAAACTGCCATTGCAGACTCATGAATGGTGTTTGTTAGTGGATCAAGATACCACTGCTGATTCGTGTGAACTGAACTGCTGATATCCTGACAACAAAAATTAAAATCACCCCAAAGAACTATTTCTAAACAGGTCCACATCCCCCTTTGCCCTATTAACCTTTCCTTTCCTATACCTTTAGTGACTACGTAGGCTAGAAGGGAGGTTTAAAAGGTTTTTTAAAATCTAAGCCTATAGATGACGAAGGAGGAGGAGGAGGAAGAGGAGGAGGAGGAGGAGGAGGAGGAGGAGGAGGAGAAGGGGAGAAAAGGGGAAGGAGGAGGAAGAGAAGGAAGGAAAAGGAGAGGAGAGGAGAGAAGGGAAGGGGAGAGAGGAGAGGAGAAGGGAGGGGAGGGGAGGGGAGGGGAGGGGAGGAGAGGGGAGGAAAGAGAGAAGAGAAGAGAAGAGAAGAGAAGAGAAGAGAAGAGAAGAGAAGAGGTTTGATTGCTCTCTCTCTCTCTCTGGAATCTTGTCAGACGTGAATGATGAAGACTTGAAATGACTTGGTAGAAACTTGGCTGTATTAAGCATTGTGACAATCAGTCTCTAACTGGGGAAGAGTTAAAAGGGGGTGATAGAAAGGGAGGGAAACTCAAGAGCCATTCAACATGCCTACCTTAGGTAACTGTAGATACAGTTTGGAGACAGTTGGGGAAGTGGGAGACAGGTAAACATAAAGGCACTAAAGTCGAGATGCTCATGTAGCTTTAGATAGAAAGATATAGAAAGTAATCATGTATTTTGGCTTAGAGTTCAGAAGGAGAGAGACAGATTGGGATACAGCCCTGGAAGCAGAGAGTGCATGGTTAGCATTGGAAGCATTAGTAGTAAGTGAGACCTTTCCAGATTGGTATAAATGGATACCAGTTCAAACAGTAGAAACTAAAAGTATTATATTTAAAAGCCCTGCTGGAGCTAGGTGTAGTGTCACATGCATTTAATCTCAGCACTCAGGAGAAAGAAGCAGGTGGATCTCTGAGTTCAAAGCCAGCCTGGTCGATATAGTAAGTTTTGGATCAAACTACATAGTGAGACCCTATCTCAAATAATAATAATAAGATGATGATGATAAAAATATGGAGCTGGCTCTCTTGTTCTCTTGCCTCTAACTTCTCTCTGTCCCCTCGCCCTACCCCCTTCCCTTCCCCCTCTCTCCACGTGATCATGGCCAGCCTCTATTTCTCCTCTTTCTCCGCCATCTTCTTCTGTTTCTCTCCCTCCACTTTTGCCCTCTGCCCTGAATAAACCCCCTTCCCTTTGGAAAAAAAATATGGAGCTGAAGAGATGGCTCAGCAGTTATGAGTAATGGCTGCCCTTCCAGAGGATCCAGGCTCAATTCCCAACACCCTCGAGGCAGCTCACAACTGTCTGTAACCCAGGAGACCCAACTCCCTCTTCTGATCTCCATGTGCACTTCACACACCTAGTGCACAGACACACATGCAGACAAAACACCTATACACATAAAATACTAGCCTAATAAAAAATATATTTAGTAAAATAAAATGTTTTCACACAAACACTAGGATCAGAGTTATATCTCCATAACCTATAAAATAAAGTAAAATATTTAAACCAACCAGGAAATGTGCAGTCATCCAGGGAAGCTGAAGTAAGACAAGAAAGGGCAGCCTTGTAGAAGCCTCTGGGGCCATCCAGGGTGTGTGCCTAGCTTTCCAAAAGAAAAAATATTCAGGTCATCCATCCTTGATAAATGCAGATTATACACAACATAGTCTGACCCAACTACCCACACCATGACAAGCACTGTTCCCTTCTACTTCCCCGATATAGAAACCAGAGTTTTTCAAAAACAGATTATCACGGCTTCATGTTTCCCCAAGTCAAATAAGAAAAGCAAAGTAAAACAATCTTCACTGAGTTCAAAGAAAAGGAAATTATTTAGAACTTTAAAGACTTAATTTCCAGAAAACAAAGAAAGCAGGTGACAATTATCAGAAAGAGAGTTCTCTGTGACGGAACTCTACTAAAGCTGGCCAGTGGGGAAAGGGAAGCAGGAGGAAGGGCTTGCTTTTGCTTTTACCTTTCTTTTGTCTTTAAACATAATATTTTTATTAATTATCTAGGGATTTCAGATAATGCACCCCACCACACTCATTCCCAACCCCTCCCAGGTCCACCCCAATCTCCCTTCTAACCCACAGATTTGTGGACCTGTTTAGAAGTAATTCTTTGTTTAGAAGTAGTTCTTTGGGGCAATTCCACTCTTCATTGTCAGAATATTAGCAATCCAGTTCAATAGAAAATATCAAACACAAATCTGTAGCAGCAGCTCAATCCAGCAGAAACCGCAAGGCTCTACTGAATTGGCAAGAGTCAGCCAGAATACCACGAAAGTTCTTTGGCAAGTTTCTCTCTAGAAAGTAAAGACCAGCAGAGACCAGTGAAGCACTGCACAGCATTGCCACACAAGAGAGTCCTCTCACTGTTTGTGGAGATCCATTTATACTCTTTCCAGATATCACTCGCCCTCTCAAGCATCTGCTCCAGCAAAACATCGCATGCCCTACCACAGGTCTGCATCAGCAAAACATCCTCTCGTGGGTCTGTTTCAGTAAAACATCCTCTCACAGGACAGATTCCAGAAAAACATTACGTGACACAACTGAGTTTCCAAAGAAACTAGAAATTTCCATTTCAGGGGAGGAAAGGGTTTATTTCAACTTACAGCTTGTAGTCCATCTTGTAGGAAAGTCAAGGCTGGAACTGAAGCAGAGGCTATGGAGGAATGTTTCTCAGTGACTTAGTCCTCAGGCTTGCTCAGACTGCTTATACACTCTTAGGATCACCTATACAGGGGTGGCCCCACACACAATGTGCTGGGCCCTCCCACATCAATTGCTAATTAAGAAAATACTCCCACAGGCTTCCCCACAGACCATCGTAGCCAGGGCTTTTTTCTCTATTGAAGCTCCTTCTTCCCAAGTGACTATAGCTTGTGTCAAGTTAACATAAAACTAGCCAACACTGTGGGTTAGTCATACAAACAGAAGCATCCTGTCTGAGGAGCCTTTACAAAATGTTTAATGGGTTGTCAGCCTGTGTTAAGGGTGAGATTGGTAAGGGAACCTGCCTCTGATTATTTCCTCCTAGGCTTTGCCGTAACCCAGACTTTGCTTAACTCTCCATTCACCCAAGAGCCTTTTGAATACAAATTGAGTTTCTTAGTAAGATAGAGAGAACACAAGGATATTGGACACAGAAATTAGTCACTTGAGTGGCCACTTCTGTTGTAAATTATTAAGTTGGAATTCTGGTTTATACACAAAATTTAAGCAGAGCCATCATAATCATTTATTAAAGCTAATGTATGGCACTGGATATTTGATTGCTTCCCTTTGGGGGCAGTGATTGGAAGTGTGGGTTCCAGAGCTCATACAGAACAATGACACAATTGGACAATCCTTTTTAACAGTGGTTCTCAACCTTCCTAATGGTGACCCCCAACCATAAAATTATTTTGTTGCTACTTCACAACTATAATTTTGTTACTGTTATGAATCATAATGTAGCTATCTGATATGCAGAATATCTGGTATGTGTGTGACCCCAACGAGTTCTCCACCCACAGGGTGAGAACTACCACTTTAAGGAGATTAAAGGGAATGAAATATCCAAGGAAAACATCCAGTGAATTGTCAGGCTATGGGTTTTAGGCAAAGAAAGAGACTCAGATATGAAGTCAAAGAAGAAGACTATAGGGAAAGTAGATGGGATAGATTAACAAGAGGAAAACCCAGAACATAGTCCAGCGCCGATGCAGAGAATGTGCCTGCGCCGATGCAGAGACTGCTCCTGTGCCTTTACTGTCAGTAAATTGTCTGGAGCTTGGACCACCGGAAAGAAAAAGCACAGAGAGGAAAGTATCAACCCAGATATCAGATGCTTTACTGAAGTCTGTCATCTCTCACTGGTTACAAGAACTCTAAAATATAAAACCTCTTACTCCTCAGCAAGAAGGTGAGAAAGATGGTGTTCATGACAGCTAAGGCAGAGCCAAGGTTCACAATGAAGGCAGAGCCAAGGTTCACAATGAAGTCATCTGCCCAGCTTCAGTCAGCCCCTCAACACAGAGAACTCCTGGTACACTGACGAAGACAAAGTAACAAACCCCAGAAGCTGAGACCCACAGCTGGGATTGTTAGAGACACAGATAAGCCCTCTGTGTGAAACCAACATGGATGCTAGGAGTTTCTTTTTGCCATCAAGCAAACTACAGTGACCATCCTGAGTAAACTTCTGTTTTCACTACTTACCACAAAATGTGAACATCCTTGGGCTAAGACAACATAAAAAAAAAAGCCCAGAGTTTAAACCATTTACTTTAATATGATCTGTAGCATAATCTGTTAACTAATTTTTGCCTTTTATAATTTAGACTAGAAATAGTAAATCACTGAATATTAATCCACCAACACCAGTGGGGAAAAAATATCTAGTTAGCAGTGGGTAAATATAATTACATTTCTGTAAATCACCAATAGGTTGGGATAGAAAAATAACCAGAGTCTATTCAAAAGTATATCAACAAAAATAAAAACAAGACTAAAAAAAACAATGTTGTATCAGGCCGGGCGGTGGTGGCGCACTCCTTTAATCCCAGCACTTGGGAGGCAGAGGCAGGCAGATTTCTGAGTTCGAGGCCAGTCTGGTCTACAGAGTTCCAGGACAGCCAGAACTACACAGAGAAATCCTGTCTCGAAAAAAAAAAAAAAAACAAAAACAAAAAAAAATGTTGTATCAGTTCCTTGAATTCACATAAAATTAAATATTTTGATCATATTCACCCACAGTTTTTCCCTCTATTCCTCCCAGATCTGTTCCCACATCTTTAACCCAACTACAAACCCCCCCTTTTTAATAACCCATCCACTCTAATTTGCTATCCATATACTTCTGAGTGTGGGGCCATTCACTGGAGCATATCTGACCCATCAGGAACCACACCCTTAAGAAAATCTGACTCTCTTTTCCAGAAGTCATCAACTATCCTGAGCTAAGGAAGAAGGTTTTTTTTAATCCCTTCCCACTCCATACTAAAAGCAAAATTCGTATTTCATTAGTATTAAGTGATACTTATAGTTACTTATACTTAATAGTTGTTTAAGAATCTGGCTCTTAGTTAGAAAGGTCTGTTGGAGTTGTTTTAATAAAATATTTCACCAGCTGTGGTAGCACATACCTTTAATCCCAGCACTCAAGAGGCAGAGGCAGGTAGATCTCTGGGAGTTCTCTGTGGTCTACAGAGAGAGAGTTCCAGGGCAGCCAGAGCTATACAGAGAAACCCTGTCTCCAAAATTTAAAAACAAAAAAAATCTATGTTTATATATAATTTTGCAATCTTAAATGAGCAGTCAATGTACTATGTTATTACGATATGCCATATCTATTAGTGACTTATGGAGGAACCATTTAATGTTTTTCAGAAGACTAGAAGATCTGGGGAGGGAATTAAGTTAGTAAAGCACTTGCAGAACAAGTACTAGGACCTGAGCCCAAGCTTTAAAATCTGTGAAAAAAGAAAAAAGCCAGAGATGAAGATGAAGGCCACATCTGTACTCTTAGTGCTGAAGAGGCAGAGACAAGAAGAGCCTGAGAGCTCTTGGCTTGCTGGACTAGCCTACTTAGTGAACTCCAGGCCAGTGAGAGAACCCGCCCCCAAAAAAACAAGACAGATGGTACCTGAGGTTGACCTCTGGCCTCCATATACACACATGTGTACTCATGTGAGCATACACACACACAGGGAGAAATATAGAGATGCCTCAGAACTTAAATTTTTCAGTAGCATAAAGTATGAGTTAAAGAAAGATAAAACCAGGCATGGTGTGCACACCTTTAATCCCAGCACTCTAGAGGCAGAGACAGCAGGCCGCCTGGATAGTGAGTTCCAGGTAGCCAGGACTACATAGAGAAAGCCGAGAGAGAGACAGAGAGATAGAGATAGAGATAGATAGATAGATAGATAGATAGATAGATAGATAGATAGAGACAGAGAGAGAGACAGAGAGAGAGACAGAGAGAGAGACAGAGAGAGACAGAGAGAGAGGGAGAGAGAGAGGGAGAGAGAGAGAGAGACAGAGACAGAGAGAGACAGACAGAGACAGAGAGAGAGGGAGAGAGAGAGGGAGAGAGAGAGAGAGACAGAGACAGAGAGAGACAGACAGAGACAGAGAGAGACAGAGACAGAACACATTCTCTGAAGCACAGTCAATGGATTAAATGCACAGAGGAATTTACTCCTATCCTAGAAATTAAAAGAACAGAATAATCTAAAAGTCCATTTGTAGGGTCACCAGATATGTTTTATTTTAAAGCAATAGGTTATAAAAATTTTTAAAGGATAGCTTTGCATCAAGTGACCAAATTTCTTAATAGATTTTTAAATCCTGGAAATGAATATAGCTACCACAATTATGGACCCTCAATATATGGGTAAAGTATAACAAGTTATAGTCTAAGAAAATTGGTGCACTAAGAAAACTATTACAATAATTAAGGCCAGAGGTAACAAATGCATAAAGGCAGAGCAGTGGAATTTCTTAACATCAGAGCAGAAATAACTATATAATACTGCTGCTGGGCAGTACTCATTATGACTGATGTGTTTATAAAAAGATAAAGTGGGGAGGGGTTATGTTCTATGGAGGTGTAGTATTATTAGGTATTAGGTATTAGTATGGAGGTGTAGTATTATTAATATTAGGTGTAGTATTGGGGAAGAAGGTGTCTCAGTGGGCCCATGCTGAGGCATCCCTTCCCACTGAGGGATCAGCCACATGGTATAGTATAGAATAGAGTTCACTAAGGGCATGGGGAGGGGAGTTAAGAGGGTAGTAGAGGAAGAGAGAAAGAAGAGAAGAGGAGAGGAGAGGAGAGGAGAGGAGAGGAGAGGAGAGGAGAGGAGAGGAGTAGAGGAGAATAGGCCAGCCATGAGCATGTGGAGAGAGAGGGGAGAAGGGAAAGGGAACAGAGGAGAGAAGGGAAGAGCAAGAGAAAGCAAGAGAGCAAGGAGGGGGCAAGCAGCTGCTTTTATAGTGAGTCAGGCACACCTGGCTGTTGCTAGGTAACTATGGGGCAGAGCATACCTGGCTGTTGCCAGGTAACTGTGGGGTAGAGCTTAGACAGAATTCTAACAATGACTCCCTTCTATGTGACTACTGATGAAGCCTAAGGCCCACAGTGAAGATGACCATTTGAAATTCTTCTGTTCACCTAGCTCCATTAATCCCATTCAAATGCAGAAGAGGAAAGAAGAAATAAAATGGTGTAAATTAGACCCACAGATCTGTCCGTTGCCAGCTAACAAAAATTAATGAGCTTACAATGAAAATCACAATACAGGCAAACGATAAGAAACCTTTACTTAAGATCAGATAAGTTAATCAGAGCTCTCCTGATTATCTGATTATATCTGCTACAACTGATTCAATACATCTGCAAATAAATAGTCTAATCATAAAATATTTATTATACACTCACAGAGTCCTTATTATGGACTGTTTTGAATAGACTGCCAATAAAGTGATTACAATGTGATAAAGAATTCTTTTTAAAAAAATAGAATTATAGATTAGTTGGAAGGGTAAACTGTTAGATGAAGAAGTGACAGAGAAAATAAATGTGTAGAAACCAAACATTTTCAAATATTTTGAGTTACAGATGACTTGTGATCTTAAAAAGAAACCTTTCTCCATCCCTATCACATGTGTCCTGACAGAAGTGGCCACACCATACTCACTACCAGCTCTTGAGCTCACAGCCAACCGGTACATTGAGACTTTAGCCTCCCATATTGATCTGTACCACCATAAGTCAGGGATTCTTGCAGGAGAGACGGCACCATGGGTCAGAGACAAAGATCAGAGTAGGTTCAGAATATCCTGTTTCTGGCTATTAAGAGTCCTTGGATCAGAAAGGATAAAGGAGACAGCCTTGAAAGGCCCACCTGACACAGTCACTCTTGTAAGCCATTGGCTGGTCTTTTAAAAGCCAATGTAGAGAGGATGAATCTTATAGGTGGAGGCACCTGTCAATCTTTAGATAAAGTCATCTAAACAGCCCTAGTACCTGCCCAAGAGTCACAAGACCACAGATCCAAGAGAAACAAAGACCAAAGACACAAGGCTCACAGAAAAAAGTTAAATATAATATATACTCAGATAGAAGCGGCAGCTCCAGCAGCCCTGACAAACTTGGAGCACAGCAGTCATAAGACATTTTTCTTCTTTTGTTCTTCCCTACGCCAAAAGGGAAGACAAGAACGAAGTATGTCCTGGCACATTTACACCAACCTGCTCAAGTCCCAAGCTATTCCATACAGAGGCATGAAAAATTATATCGAGATCAGGGGCTGAGGAGCTAGCTCAATCCATAAAACACGAAACAAATATAATGACCGGAGTTCAGTCTCCAGAACCCACATAAAAGAAAATTAGGCATGGAGGTGACATTTACAGTCCCAGTTTAGAGAAGGTGGAGACTGGAAGATCCCCAGGGCGCACTACTTGTCAATCTAGCCTAACCACAGAGTTCAGGTCCCAGTGAGAGAGACCTTGCCTCAAAAACTAAACTGAATGGCAGTCCTACATTAATTTTTTTTCCTTGTTGTGATAAAACACTGACCAAAAACTACTTGAATGTAGAAAAGGGTTTGTTTGGACTTACAGGTTACACAGTCCATCACTGATGGAAGCCAAGGCAAGAACTCAATAACTGGAACACAGACTATAGAGAAGCTTCCTGGCTTGCATAGCCACCACCTTATACAGCCCAAGGCCCACCTGCCCAGGGATGATACCTCCCACAGGCCCGTCTGATGGACTTGAGTAATCAATTGACATTTTCTATTCCTAAGTATGTCTAGGTCTATGTCAAGTTGTCTTAAACATGACAATGGTCAAAGAGATTAGCCATTGGCCTCTACAGGCAGGTGTGCATGTGTGCAAACACAAACACTCACACTCACACATTGACTAAAGAATGATTAAGAGCTGTTTCCAGGGCAAGAAACAACCCAAAACAGCAATAAGCACCACACAGAGCTCTAAAATAGCATCTTAGTGAGTGGAACTCCTCAACCACACTGCTCAAAGATGGACAATTTCAACAATTAGAAAATCTTGGTAAGCAAACACTGTGGCATGCATCCCTCATCCTAGGACTGTAGACAGGGAGGCTGGAGAATTGCAAGTTTGAACCAACCTGAACTACACAGTCAGTCTAAAATAAAGCAAAACCCTAACCCAAAACTAGCAGAGAAAAGCAAATATAGATAGTAAAGAGATTTTTTCCCCAGCCTACTCCACCCCACACAAACTTTGGACACCATGAAATACAGACCTTGTAAATACAACTGTTCTTAGGCACCTCTTGTTTAGTGAGGTTGTATCTGTTTTCCTGTACTGTTTGATGTAGGCTATTTACTGCAAAAATCACAAGCTATTTAAAAAAAAACTTATAAAGCATCTTTATCTAAATATAATAAGCAAAAATTAAATACACACAGAAATTTAGCTTGTAGAATCTCTCCTGAAAGTGATCAATTTGAAATCTCTTCTTTGCGTATCCCCTTTATGGTAGAGTATATATCCAGGCACCCTGGATCTGTTTTAACATCCTATAGTCCACAAGTACATAATGCTGCCATTAGCCATGTACTATGCTACTTCCTTCCAAGGCATTTTGAGCTTTGGGAAGCCATAAATGATATAAATCAACCTATGTAATTAATGCACATTTTCATAGACATTAAATACATAATTATGATTTTCTCCCCCAAACAGATTAACTTTATAAACTCTTTTGAAATATATATATATATATATATATACACATATATATATGTATATATATATATATGTATATATATATATATATATTCAAAATGCATATTGATATCAAGGTTGGTTTTTTAGATTTAGAAGTATAAATTCATCCTTGGATGAGAAAAAATGACCCTGGATTTTCTATATGTTGTAAATACAATGAATACACTCGCTTTAACTACTCTGCTTAGGAGAAGCATGGAATGCCTTTGGAGAAAAGGAGATAAATGACTGAGGTGTGACTAGAGAGAGAAGGTTCAAGGAATGAAGCCGGCCAGTTGAGTCCGTTGCCTTTCTGCTCTTGGGTGGAATTGCTAGCAGCAGAGAACCTGGAGAGCTGAGTGTGGGTTTTAAGCGCGCCTTTCACAGTGTACAAACCTGAGCAAGCTACGTACCTTCCCCAAGCTTGCTCTCCTTCTGGGTCAAGTAGCCTATTACATAGTGCTCCCATGAAGATCAACGGAGCGTCCATAAGCCAGAACTGTAAGAAACTGTTACCGTACTCGCAACATCTAATGGTCTCCAGCTAATCTCTTCCCTTATCTCTGAAGACATAGAAGCTTAAACTTGGATGATGTCATATTGGGGTCAGCCAATGGGCTTGCTGCTTCTTCACATGTGTCAGCTCATGTGTTTATGGCAGCAGTTGTGTTCCCATTTTAAAAGGGACAGATTTAAAATTCAGAAAGGGGAGTAACTGATCCGTGCTCCTCCAGCTGTAATCAATGAGCCAGATTGAACTGGTCTCTCTCTAGAGCTGATGTTTGACATTTTGATAAAATAGTGAATTCTAAACCTGGGGACGGTACAGCATCCCCAGTGCACAGTCCACCCTTGGCTGCACTACTACCACTAGCAGTGAGTGCTGTGTGTCAAAAAAAAAAAAAATGTTGCTCACAAGTCCAAGAGGGTGGCTTCTCACTGCCATCACTGCGGGCTGCTTCTGCCAAAATGCAGTGCTTTTGTTAAATGCTTCATATTAGTGTTAAATTCCTGAAGAATGTGTACAACTGTAGGGAAAATGTCATGGTGCTAGCCTTCACATTACTAATAAAAGTAAAATTGGAGAGATGAGACAGAATAGCTTTTGGGGAACACCTGCTGGCCCCACAGCCTTAGATTAGAGAGGCTTTTCTATGGCTCCTTCAGTCCCAGTAGCCTGTATCTCACATTTGAAGACTACTACCAGTAAGAAATCAATACTTCTACCTCAGGGAGGCGAGAGGGTAAGCAAGAAGAGGAGGAACTATCTCTCTTCCCTGTCCTCAGTGACCAGTACAGCGACAGTGATAGACTCTGCACATGGAACACACTGAGGAAAATGTTCATTGCAGAACCCAGATGCCAACGTGGGGAAGAGACAGAGTGCTTCCAGCAGCTGCATCTGGCTTTTTGGCATGCTCTCTGCACTGCGGTGCTAATCCTCCTCCATCTGCATTTCCATGACTGTGCCAGTTACCTGCTAACTTAATTTCGGCTGCTCTTATGACACACAGCTTGCCACGTATGTAAAATTACTGCCACGGTATCTGTTTTCAAACTTCTGTGAACCATTCTAAAGGAATATATATCAAGACACTTTGAGCTACCAAGACAAAAAAGAAGAGAAGAGAAAAGAAAAGAAAAGAAGAAATTCTCTATCCTGCACTCCTCCCAGCTGAGCATCCCAATAACATGCACATGTAATGATTTTGAAAATCAGGGGGAAAGGTGGCTTTATCCTAAGTAAGTATGCTTTTCCTGGACATGGGGGCAGGGTTCAAAGGGTTAATCCCAAGGCTGTTCAGCTAGGGAGACCCTAAGTAAACTTAACCTACAAGGAAGTTTTTTAAAACCCTCACCTTTAGCAGAGCCTTTTCGCACGTCCAAAAAGTAAGACACCTTTCATGGATTTCCCTCTCCACGTTTTTATAATATACCTTTCAGCAAAAGCTTTTACAGTGATATTAAACATTAACTCTAGATGGGTTAATCCCAAGACACGGCAGCAGCCTTAAGGTTAATAGTCCTTTTAATTAAAGGATAAGTCAGTTATTGAACACAGAAGCTAATCACAAAAGGATTACCAGTGAAAATGAACATAGTCTATGCAATTAGTCTGATAATTAAGTCTTAAGTACTGGACAGAGATCAAAGTGCCTGTAATACGCAATAAAGTTCCAAGAGTTGTAAGGATATTCAAAATGTTAGCTTGTGCTTTATTGCACCTTTCATTTATCATGTACCCATGATAGCAGCAAACACGTTTCCCCCATGGATGTCAGCATGGATAACTGCAACAGCTGTTACTACATAAGCCTGGTGTTCCTCACAATATGATTACTCTGTCAACGACGGCCGTAAAAGGTGGCATCTGCATTCATCAAACAGAGTTATCAATAAATGTAAAGCCATACAACAATTAGAGATCTCAAAGGAAGAACAAATCCAAATAGAAAAAAATGCCAACCACACTCTTTAATTACTAAAATTGTTAATCAATAAAATGTGCTCATAACTTTTAATTAAATTTTTATTTGAACTGGATGTTTGGAGAATCAGATTCTTTGTTTTCATTACATTTAACAGTTGCATTAGGAAAATCCTGGTGGCAGCTGAGAGGCCATTCCCTGGGGAACACTTTGTATCTGTAATTGCATAATCTCACCTACAGAGGGTGTTAAGAATCCTTGTAAAGAAAAAGAGAACAAGGAGACGTCTCACAGTAGCGATGATTACAGAGCAAATTACTAGGTAGAGCAATCCAGGAGCTGTCAAGAAAGGTTAGCAAAAAGGAGTGTGAAGAAATCAACCATTCAGCAATTCATCATGGGCCAAAATCAGCTCTGAAGTTAAACCAAAGGAAAGGGGATTGGTTTTCTGAAGTCAAGACTCTCTGTTTATAGCAACAAATAAAGATTATAAGAGGTTACTGGTGACAGATAAGAAGATGCAATGACAAGGGAAAAAACAGTTACTTTAATCATATTTATGATGCTCAGACACGATACGATGAGAATAACTAGTTATAATTCCCAAACTGTTTCTATATACAATGTTGTTACTTTACTTTTAAGGTGTGTTGATAAGAGTCTGAGTGATTTACATATCCTTCCCCAGAAGTTGGCTGAGAACACCTTACAGATGTCTCAGTCCCTTCAGGCTGAATGCATGCTTCCCTGTTACACTTTGAAACGGTCTCCTTTTTGATTTGTGGAAAAAGAAATGGATCTTGACTTTCTTTCTCACCTGGCTTTCCTCTAGGCTGTCACCCTCAGTTCCAACCTGCAGGAATGAACCACCCACATCTCCTGTTGCTTACTGCACTGCTGAAGTAACCGGAGAGTTGTCCATTTGTGTTGAGGGCTGATAGATGAAGAATGTATTTAGAGGTTCATCCTAGGGCTTTCCTTAAACTCACATTGATTTCCTAGATTTCTGTCTGAGTTAAGAGTGTGAAAGGTAGGGCTGGAGAGATGGCTCAGTGGTTAAGAGCACTGACTGCTCTTCCAGAGGTCCTGAGTTCAATTCCCAGCAACCACATGGTGGCCCACAACCATCTGTAATGGGGTCTGATGCCCTCTTCTGGTGTGTCTGAAGATAGCTACAGTGTATTCATATACATAAAATAAATCTTTAAAAAAAAAAAAAGAGTGTGAATGGTAGTCAGTAACCCTCTCAGGGTCCAGCAAGGGCCACTGATGTGGCTCAGGGCATGTAACTGCAGCATACTGACCCTGACATTTGAAAGAGAAGCAGGAACAGGATGTCTCTCTGCCCTTCTCCCCTGAATCAGGATGCAAAGCATTCTCTGACTCTCAGAAATGGTTTGTGTGATGCTCACTTCATAGATTCTGTACCCAAAACTAAGGAAGTCGGTCTGAAGTGTATTGCATAAGGCCCTACCTCTTTGTCCAATACTTCTGCGTGACTACTGCCCCCTTGTTGACTTTAGTTTTAAAATGTAGAGGTTTCCTTGTTTCTTTGTTTTGTTCCCAGGGGCTCTTGGATCACATAAAACTTGTATTTAATGTGTGTGGTTTTCTCCTGTTAATCTGTCTTTCATTAAATAAGCCAATGCTGTGAACTGGGTGCTGAGTGACAGAAAGATATTACTTTCTCCCTCCTATATAACAATGTCTCAAATTCATAGCCCATAGCAGATTAAAAACCTAGCTCACGTATGTTTTGCTCCTCTTAAGGAAAGTTACTGTGCTACCATCAGAACACGGCTTGGGGAATTGACTAAGGAATGGGCTATATTTCACCAAGAGGTCCCCCTTCTACTTGCTTTAAGTTCTTGGAAACAATGACTACTCCCCTGGGATCAGGGTCAGATCTTGGGGAAATGACAGTTCCTTATAGTTAAGTAATGAATAACAGATGCCAGAAACTATTCTGAATTCTATACAGATATTAATTCACTTAAACTGCACATAACCCATAGGAATTTTCACCCTAAGGTTAGGCCTCTATGTCCTCTATGTCATATTGCTGCCAAAGCTGAGCTAGGAATCCTGCCTATCAGGCCTCAGCGTCTGTAACCTTTACTTCTCTTCTGCTTGCAAAACAAAATAATAACAAAAACAAAACAGCATTTATTTGGTATCTACTTAGTATAAGTCTTTTACTTGATGCTTTATTTCTACTTGCATAATCCTGCAGATGGGTCTTACAGGTGAAAAAAATAAGACTTAATGGAAGGAATGGAACCTGTTCCAAGTCGACTCAATGAATAGGTATACCTGGAGTCAAAAATAATTTTGTATAGTCCAAAAAAATGATTTTCTGTAGTCAAGATAAGACCTGATTTCTGGATTTCCATTCTACCAACCAGCAAGGATGGCTGAAAGGATGTAAAAGGAAGGGCCAGAGAAACTACATGTGTGTGCTGTACATTATTTCTTTCCTTTTGGCTCCAAGACAAAAATATTATCAAGGTTTAGAAGGTTTCTCAAGCAGTAAGTTTGTTACTAAATGGTGGTCAACTATTCTAAGGCTTCTGAAAGAGGACACTCCATGTTGGCATCTTGGTCTGTAGGGGAGTCTGGCACGGTAGAGGGAGGAGAGACACAATGACATTCACGCTTACACAGGGAGGTTCTCAGACACAGTAAGTTCTGAGATTTGTCTTCCCTCAGAAATGAATATTGGGTTTGTGACATCTGTGCTGGAATTTGCTCCGCCATACCAGAATACGAAATGGCATTTGAATCAACATCCAGAAAGAAAGATGGTCTTCAGTTGACACATGCTAACTTGTGTCTGGATAGGATGCTGAGTTTCTTCCCTTCTGTGTTGCTACTGTGTGAGGAGATGGGAACTGTAATCTCACCAAAGACATAAGGCTCATGAGCCGCCTGCTACCTTCCAATACTGATATTTCTCTGTACCTTTCGACATTTAGCATTTACCCTCTTCCTGCATTTCACTCCTACTATTCTCGAGCATTGTTGGCTCTTTAACTTCATATGGTTAAGGGTTCAGGTTGGAAACCATCCCGCCTACTTCACCGACTATAGATTCCAAATGTCACAGCAGGACCTATTATTTTTCCCCATTGCATAATATGGCCAATTTTGTTACAGACGTAGCAAAGGCATCAATGGAAATGGTACATAGTCATAAAATCGTTTAGTATTTTGTTCATACTTATAAACAAAGCACGAGTAATTCCAAGCACTTTAATCTCCTTCATTGCATACAAATGGTAGCCACACTTGAACATCAAAGACTTTTCAAATCTTAAATGATATGTGATATGTGGAAAAAAAAAACATTGCAGCCTCAGAGTGTTATTCAATTTCTACATTTCGAGATGATTGAAAATGAACCTGATTGAAATATGAAAGTCGTATTTTTTAAAACTTTCATTTCGCAAAGGTTAATTGACAAGCAGCTTGAGCAAAAGGAATGAGCTTCCAGTAAGTTTCCAATTACCAGAATATGGACTTGGGAGAACGTGTAAAATATATAAATCTTAAAATGCTAAGAGGACTTGTATTTGCTAGATGGAGGAGAAAGCAACACATGCTTGAAGACATTATGAGTCACTTTATAAAGCTATAACTATCTATGTAAAGAAAAAATAAATATCTTGACTTTAATTTCAGGAATAGAGTGCACAAAATCTTTCCATAGGAACCATCCATGGCAAAGTTCTTTTTCTAATAAAAGAAAAACTGCACATGGCTGCCGTTGCGTGGTCGCATGAATCTCTACGTATTCATATATAGACAGAGAAATGCAAATCTGCTGCCAAATAGATTAGCAAAATGCAAGTGGTATGCAGTCTGTAGAAGAGTCTATCTTACTGCAATTTTAAAATTTCTCAATCCATCAGTTAAATGTGGATTCAGGGCATAGACTCATATTTCCTTGTCAAATAAATTATGTCTTACATCAAAGACCACACAGATTCCTACTTAACAAAACAGGAGAATGTCTGAATAGACCATAAATGTGAAATATGCAAGAGAACAAAATGAGACAGCAGATAAAAATAAAAGATTTGTTAGTCCGCTCAAAACCATCTACAAAATGGTACTGCTGACAATCAGAATCGGTGATTAAAGAAATATTCTTTTAAACTGATGCTAATTTTTTTCCATGAGAAATGAGCTGGGGTAATAATGTGAAATGGTAACAAATTGCTATGCTCAAAAAGTTTGTAATTGGGCAGCACAGATGCGTATGGGGTTTGTTGTTTGATTACTGAAACATAATATGGAAAAAAAAAAAGAAAGGTGCGAAGTCTTTAAGAAATAAGACAGGTACCAAATTATTGCCCAGCTGTAACTCCATGGGTCAATACTATTTGTCGTTTCCATTTGCCTCCCCCCCATTCCAAGTAATTTATAGGAGTTAATTCTCATTTGTAGTAATGTTTCCTAGTCTGTTATAATTTTTTTTCCTAAAAAGATGCACTGGAAGATACAGTGGCCCTGTGTAACAACCACTATTAAAGGCATTAGTTGGTTTAATGATTTAGGTAAATTCATTTGTTAGTAGACCTTAGATTAATACCATCCATTTTTATGTTAATTTATTTTATGTGTGTGAGTGTTTTGTCTGCATGTATACATATGTAGCATGTGTGTGCCTAGAGTCCATGGCGATCAGAGGGAAATGTGGGATCCCGCAGAACTGGAGTTACAGCTTTTACAGGTACTGGGAATATCCGCCAGTA
>NW_021604594.1:10488848-10507573 GCF_004785775.1 Grammomys surdaster
ACCACTGAGAACTGGAGTTACAGCTTTTACAGGTACTGGGAATATCCACCAGTACTCCTAACCACTGAGGCATCTTCCTAGCCCACTCTAATACTATCTTTAAATGCAATACAAAACAACGAATTATAGCATAAAGAAAATGATGTAAATTTTTTTAAAAAATTCCTTTAAATTGCATTAGTTTCTTAAATAAATCAGAAGACAGCTTAACAATTCAGCCAGAAAAGTCAGGGAGGCTCTATATAATTGAGGTAGACCTAATAAAAACTGACAAAGTTCTTTGCTGTCCATATTTCATCATGCGTGTTGGCAACTCCTCTAGGCTCCGCCCAGCAGCTACCTAGCAACAGCTTGCGTCTTTGCCCAACAGGTATGAGCTAGAGCCAGGCTTATAAGAAGAACACTTTCTCTCTCTCTCTCTCTCTCTCTCTTTCTCTCTCTCTCTCTCTCTCTCTCTCCCTCCCTCTCTTTCCCCCTCCCTGCCTCTTTCCCTCCCTCCTTCCCTCCTTCCCTCCCTCCTCCCTTCCCTCCCCCCACTCAAGTCCCTGGTTGGCCTCTTCCTCTCTTCCTCTCTCTCTTCCCTCTTTTGTCCTTCTCTGTCCCTGCCCACCACCACTGCCTTTCTTTGCCTGTCTCTACCTCTATTCCATGTCCCCTTCCTGTCCCACAATAACTTTCCTTTTATACTAGGCCTGTCCTAGGGCTGATTTTTCAGTGTGACACCTTGACATGGGCCCACCGAGTTACTCCCTTTGGCCACATTATACCGCCATTTTATAAAACACAACAATGTACATCATTAGTTTTCTCAGGCTACCATAACAAAATATCACACACTGAGCAGTTTACAAAGCAAAAATGTATTTTCTCCCAGTGCTAGAGGCTTGAGGTTCAAGATCAAAGTGCTGGCTTCACATAAGGCTTCTCTCCTCTGCTTATGGGTGGCTTTTCTCTCGGATGACTCTGTGTGTGTCCAAATCTTCTCTTTTTATAAGGAGTCAAATTGGATTGGGAGGGGGAGGGAGGTGTGTTCCAGGAAGATGGTGGCTCCATGGAAAAAACACTTGCCATCAAGCATGAGAGCCAGAGTTCTGATCCTCAAAACCTACATGAAAGCCAGGCAGATGAGGGATCTCTGCAAACCCAGAACTCAAGAGGCAAAGACAGGGCATCCCTCCCCCAGGGCAAAATGGCTAGATTAACTAATCATAACTGGCTGGCGGGTCCTGGATTCCTCAAGAGGCCCTTCTTTAATAAAATAGAGCGTGATGGGGGAAAACATGCAAGCTCAACTTCAGTCCTCAGTGAGCATGCTCATAATTGTACATGCACACACATCAATGCACATAGGCACTGTTTGGATGGTGTGTGTGTGTGTGTGTGTGTGTGTGTGTGTGTGTGTGTGTTGGACTGGGGAGTCTCTTCACTCACTCACCTCTTCAAAGTCCCTATACCCCCCCACACACACACACACACTCTGAGACCTAAGGAGTTGGGGTTTCAGCCCAGGAGCTTGGAAAGGACACGTGATGCAGCTCCTTCAGGAGCAGTATCACCCTGTATGTAGATACTCCCTGGGATGAGGTTGGTTTATGCATCTCTGCACCAACACCCAAACTTCTTTGCCCCAAGTCACCCTTACTTGAATTGAGTGAGCATCATGCACTGAAGGAGTATGCCACGCCCACAGAGAAAGTAGTGACCTCAAAACACCCTCTGGTTAACAGCATAAAGGGTGGTCAGGCACAACCAGTAGGAAATCTCCCAGCCTGAGTCACACAGAAACAGATTCCATCTTCCAGGCCCTTTTTTACTTCTGCTCTCTGTTCCACCCTATGGGGTAAAGGAAATCAAGTCCTGAGGTTGGAGGAGAGCTTGTTATGCTAAATAAGAACGATATCAGGGGGTCAAGGTCAGGAGCAGAGCAGGAAAGAGGAGAACAGGAGAGTGCTCTCCAGTGAAAGGGACCTGAAGAGACTTAGAACATTTGTCTCAGAATCAGCAAAGTGTTGTTTTATCCTTGTCCACTCCGGTTGTACTCTAGAAGACTGTGAATGTGCTCATCAAGATATGTTCCCCCTTTCCTCAAAACAATAACAGTGTCCAGGACTGGGAATCCTTCGGTAGGTTGTGGAATTACACACAGCATGAACTTGGAAAGGAAAGAAGCAAACAACCCTTTTCCTGGGCTGTTTTTCTCTTTTCCCAGTTACAAGAGGAGGACTTGCAAATTGAGTGTCTGTATAATTCAAGCCCTGGCATAATGCCTTCTACAGGGCTCTGCACTGTGTTCGATAAATAGATGTTGTCAGTGACAACACCATTGTGCAGCCACATTTGTTTCTTCAGCCGGATGCACGGTATCTGCATAGTTTCATTGTTCTTTGGGGCTCTTCCCTCCTTAAAATGATGGATCGCCGGGTAATAAGAATGCTTGCGCCTTTATCACCACCCATCGCGCCTCCTTCGCTCTCCTTTCTCTGCCAGGGCCAGCGGCAGAGGATCCACTCAGTCGCTCCGCCTCTCGCCTCTGGTTGGCTTTCTGGTACCCGGCAGCTCCCAGCCATTCTGGTTTTAAAATACTGGAAGCCCTTTGATTATAATCACTGGGGTTTGTTGATTAGAAGAGTTACGGATTGTGTTTTAATTGTTCAGAAACAACAGCGTCCTGACTAGCCTTAGCCAAGAGACTCTCCCCTGAGCAATGATAACCCAGCTGGTGAAAATTAAGGAGCCGACTCAGCAATAAAACTAGGGGGAGTGGCCTACCAGACAGGTTATCTTCTTCTTTGCCTAACCTTGGAGCCGATCTCCAAATGAAGAAGTCGAAAATTAAAAAAAATTAAAATGTAAGCACCGAGATTAATGTTTTAGCAAATAATCATCGCAAGCTGTAAGCTCGGTCCCTCATCTCTGTCTGTAGCGCCTGCTGCTGTGGCGCTCACGGTGGTACACATTCACTGCATCCACAATTCAGAGGACCACAGCCCCTGGAGGTAGAGCCAGTGGGAAAACAAAAGCCCAGAGTTTTTGTTTTCCACACAATCACAAAGTGCAGCGAAGGTGCTGTGATAGTCACCACACACAGGCTGCAGCGACAGACTCCACAGGTCAGGGATAAATCTCACTGAGGAATGTGACCTGCGCAACTTCAGTTCCCAAGGGACATCCATGATGTTTAGGACTAAATTAGAAATCCGAATTAACAGTTTTGTCATTTTTCTCCTGCATTGTATAACAGTTACAATGTATGTGCCATGTGCCTTACTTTGCCAAAGCATTGGCTCTGTCCCCTGGGCTTTCTGGCTAGCTATACCAGTGGCTGTGGTGCTACCAGATGTTTTGAACAAGTAACAGCACAACTGTCTTCCCTAGACTCTGTTGAACTGCAAAGACATAAGAACATTCCAACTGGATCTTGCCCTAGCCCCACAGACAGAAAAACAGCACCCTACAATGGATATGGGGGGGGGCGGGGGGAAGAAGCCCTAAAACTAGATCTAAGAGATCAGGGTCCTACTGCCTGACTGCCATTTGGAGTTTACTTCATTAGCAGGTGAGGGAAGGTCACTGTAGCACTGCCACCACTGGGGACTTCCGGCATCCAGCAAACAAAATCACCCACGAGAAAGCATTGATTAAGCCTCTGCTCTACCCATTTCCCACCTCAAATGCCTTTTTAGACTGGAAACGAGCAGGAAAACCCTTGGCTCTTCATTTTGTAAGTGATAGTTCTATTTTACTCGATTCTAAATTAAATACTTGAATGAGGCTTTGGCCACTTTTTTATCGAAGTGTTCGGAAGCTTATAGTTGGAAGGCTCAGGGGTGTGGCTATGCAGTCCATAAGCCATGGGTATTTAGAAATATTTAGTTATCAAGGTTGCAGTTTTTATTCTAACATCAATGAGAAGGCCTTATGATATTTCTTCATTGAAAACAAAGTTGCATGTAATCTTCTCAGGATAAAGCAGAATATAAATAAAATGAAATAAGATTGTTGACAATGAATGTTTTATACACCCTAACTTAACTTACCCTAACAAAGTAAGTTTTGACTCTTTTACATGTGTCTTGCTAAGAAATTTGAAAGGTAGATTTTTATTCCCAACAGTTTCTCTAAAGACTTTTCCAAGGTCACCTAAAAGAAAAACATAAATATCCATTCTTCATCCGAAATAAGTTCAAACCTTTGTTTTAATCTTGGCTTTTTCCACAACGGAATGAAAAAGAAATGATGGGCTTTAAAAAAAAAATTCTCCAGGCCCAGATGAATTCTTAACTTACAATAAGCTGAGAACATGCATAGCGCTTTTATGCTGCTCACCAACCCCCTTCCCCTATAATAGCCAAGTAACTAACATTATATTGTCAGTTCGATTTCCTCTGATGAATTGTCCATGTGGCCTCTGCACCAAGGCTTGTCATCTCAACATCTCAAAACGGGAAGTGCAAGCAGGAAGAAGCCGCTCTCTCCTTCTGGTTCCGTCAACAGCAGCTTCACACCTCTTCTACAGCCTCTCCCAAAGTACACTGTATTTGCTTTGCTGTCAGGAGCTCTGCTTAAGGTAAGAGTTACACTTGCTCTGTTCGTTAACTCCATACCTGACTTGTCTTCTCAAACAAGTTCAATATATTGGAAGTGAATAAGTAGCTCCCAGCCCAATCCTCTTATGTTCATAGTCCATAGAAGGGAAACTGATGGATACACAATTCCCAATGTCAGGTTGTGCAACTGGTCTGAAACAGGAATAAACACAAACCCAGATCTTTTTATTTTCATGCTGTGGACATTTCAGCCATTAAGTTGAACCTGGATACCAAAATCTATAAATAAAATGTGTTGAACGCACGTTGTAGCTCACGATGCCTAATTTATATACTTTTTATGAAGACGTTGTCCTTAACACTATAAGTATAATGAATTATTATCCTAGCCCATGGAAATGTCTATCATGAAACCACAGTGATTCAGAGCCCAGTGGATTCAGATTCCAGGTCAGGCAGCAGCTGTGTGGCCCTGATGAGTTCTTTCATGCAACCTTCAGAGTCACCTCTATAAAATGAGCACAGTGTTGTCTACCTCCTTGGAGTTACTATGACCAAGAAAAGCAAAACATATAGCACACACAGCTCAAGGTCTGCCCATGGGAACCCATGTAGCAATAATTTAAACTGTTGTGCAGGGATTTGTTGAATCGATAGAAGAAAACATGCTATAAAAACATTCAAGTGTGCATATATGCATGTTTTTTCTAAGCATAATTAAATAGGTATACATGTATATTTTAACATATATGTTATATGTTTAACATATATGTCACAGAGGGGAGTATATGTCACACAGGGTTATATATTTAACAAGGGAATTACATATACACATATATTATACAGAGGGGAAATCTGTGCACAGCAAAATATTAAAAAGAATGACTCTGGAAAGCAGTACTTTGTTAAATTTGAATTTATATTCAAATACATCTTCTACAATAAGCATGAATGATAATTTGTGTAAAACTGATTTGTGTTTTGACACAATTATTGACTCCTATCGATCTGTGTAAAATCTCATTCCTCTTGGGAAAATCCTAAAGTCACTTCAGTGTGAGCTACCGAGTCAAATTTATACCATTTTTCCCCAAAACCACTGCTGTGATTTTCATTTTTAGTTTGTTAGCATTTCCATTTATTCTACTGAACATTTGCCATGTGATTGACACTTGGTTCTTGGTGCTTTATACATATTCACACTCGTCTAAGGAATAATGCTAATATCCTGTATGAGGGGGGGAGAGCTAACCATGGAGATAGGAGATGCCGACGATGGTTTTAAAGCTACTTTTATCCAGGAAAACCAGATCAATGATACCACAGGGCAGGTAGAAAGTTCTTAGAACTTGTTTTAGTTGAAAATTGCATCAGCCACCAAAATGATTAACATGAGTAATATTCTGTAAAATACTAAATATATATATATGTGTATATATATATGTATATATATATATATATATATATATATATATATATCAATGTGAATGTGATTTTATAAAGCACAATTTTACAAAGAAATCACCAAAATCTATATAAGCTATGTAGCAATATTCTTTTCTTTTTAACCAAAACTGTCCATTGGTGCATGTCAGGGAACTTCAAGTGTGTAATCTCAAATGTAATGTTAGAAGACTGAGAAGCCGCCCTCATTATCTCCCCCATCACACTCTTCCCTGCACACGAGAGCCGGTGAAGCCAGCAGGCAGACTCCATAGCTGTGGAGGTCACAGAGGGGGCACGGCGGTGTGTAATACTTAAGCTGCTAGTCAATATGATATACCTTCAGAATCAGTATAATCACCCTGAATAACATAGGAACATCGTGGTAATATACAACAGACTATCATTTTTCCTTGCTTTCCCTTATGTGGCTCTGATGACCATAACTCAGCAACAGATTTGTCATAGATCCTTGCAAGGGAGTGGATAACATCAGTAGGCTTGCATACATCCATCCTGGGATCACAGAGTGTTTTTTCTAATATAAATCTAGATATATTCACAACCATATTTGCTTCATGTATAGAAACAGCTATTCTCAAACAGCAGTGCCTCGGAGGCTAACTGTGTCAAATGCGCGCCTTCTGTTCCTTGAACGTTTGGCAATAGAATGAAACTTTAGCATATATATTAAGGCAGAAGCCTATTACGAGGAGGAAGCATCACTCATGATCCTAGGCTGGGTGCTGCAGGGAAGCCACTGCAGCAAAGGCCTGCAGCCAGGCTGAACCTGGGAAAGAGGAATTACTTTCCCACTTGCTCTAATGTTTACTGTGAAACAGAGGATGAGCCTGTGCTTGAAGCCTTACCATGAAGCAGCAGTCATCTCGGGCTACCCTGGTTCTCCCTTTCACCACCTGTGCCTACTTCAGCAGGTGCCCAGTGTGGTCAGTAGCTAATGGCTACCCTGGTGATTGACTTCACACCAAGAAGCTAGACAGCAGAGAAGTGTTGAGCCATCTGCTCCAAGGTGTAAATCAAAAGACTTTTCCCAACATCATAGGGCTGATGGAAGCAGAACTCTCTAGAAAAATGTTGTTGTCTTTCTTTAGAAATCTCCTTACGTATCCTAAATGGTATCCCCAAAGCTTAAAGTCCCTGAGTCTGAAAAGGAGCAGCATTCAGAAGACAGAACAAGAACAGTAAAGGTAGAAAAAGTGTTTAAAGTTCACTACACTCACCAGCCCAACTCAGCCACTGACAAGGAAGCCAGCACTGAAAGTTATTCTAGCTTGGTAAATCTCAGGGAGATCCAGAGGTAGAATCATACCTAATTCTCCTAGTAGGATCAGTCTTGAGGCTGTTGGGTCAGTGTCTACCCCATTCCCCCAACAGGCTGCCTCACAATGGAGAACAGGAGCTACTGAAGGTTTTTAAGCCAAAAAATGACAAGATCATTTGTGCATTTCAGGAAGTCTGACAGCCTCAGAAGTACAGTGGATTAAAGGACCAACATCAGCTTCAGAGAGAACAGCAGAGCCACAGGACTTGCAACGAAGGAAATAGAGCGGGGGTAGGTACAAGAGAGACTTTAATTATTCTTGTCTACAGAGGCTCCATGAAGGCAGAGCTACTGGTGCTGTAGTCCCAAACACTGTGCCTAGTGCGTAAAGGGGATGTGGCCATTACTTACTAAGCCAGCAAGTGAACTGAAGAAATATAAAGGATAGGCATCAGTTGGTGACTACTGGGCAAAAGGAAGAGAGAAAGCCAAAGGGTATCTCAAAATCTGCGGGTTACATGAAAGAACACTGTAGAAACGGCTGGTTTCAGCTAAGAGAGAAGTAGTGTGTTAAGTGGCATCCAGAGGTGGGCTCGGAAGGAGCTTTGTGTTGAAGTGACTGGCAAACTCCACAGAGCACAGAAACAGAGTAGAAGCTGGAGAGCTCAGTGGGTTATTCCGTGGCTACGAGTGGGTACTTGGGTGGAGGTTTTAGACTCACAGTTTTGCACACTTGCACGACAGAACCACAATTGGTATTTGTTTAAAAAGTGAGGAGAACTTAAAACCCACGTCCTATGTCAGTGTAAAGACCCAAACACATAAATACAGTAATAGGAACCAAATTTAGGCTTCCCTGAACATATCCAAAACTTTACAACCAGGAAAACTAAGATATATAAAAACAAACAAACAAACAAAAACTTTTTTTAAAAAAGCACCCTATTGTTTTAGTGGCCGTTTAAATTTTTTGTTTCATTCTGAAGAAATATGTTGATTTTAAAGTACACACCTAATTGGGGAAAGAAGTTATCCTCATTTTTTCAGTGCATGAACCAGACTACAGACAAGCCCCACAGCTCCTGCTCCTAGAAAAGGCAGCACAGGGAAACATCATCTCTGCAGGAGCCCCTGGCACAGTCACCGCGCACATCTGCCGTTGGCCATGGCAACCTGCTCAGAGGTATCTTACTGTTCTGCACCTTCTATTTCCCTGGACCATCAAATATCAGATCTTTAAAAGGAATGTTGCATACTCTGTTGTTAATACACAAGATCATCAAGCCATAAATACCAATATACATAGAATCCAACATGACCTTAGAGACGAGCTAAATCCCCTGAAGGGAACCGAGAATCCTCTGAAGGGAACCGAGAGCTAAGTCCAAGCTCCCAAGACAGGAGAACAGTGAGGTTCAGCCAGGGGTGCTGGTCTCAGCTCTTCCACCGGAAATGACGCTGGCTGTAAATACAGGCTTTCCACCACGGAAAGTGAACTGATAGGGCAGCGTACAGCCACTTGTCTTGCGTACGAGAGTCACACAGATACAAAAGGAAAGGGTTGCAAATAGAAAATGGAGCCTGGAGAAACAGTATTCATGGACGGATAGAGGGATGAGTATGACCTTCACAGACACAAACTAAGGAATTTCCCCTTCAAAATGTTGGGGATAACCACTCTCCTGGAAGCTCCATTTCTCTAGCACTCTGTAACATTAGTAGACTCTCATCAATGAGGCAAGTAAAATGTAGCAGCGAATTAGTTACAGCGTTGGCTCCCGGCAGGTCGCGCGCATGCGCACTTCACCAAGAGCGCTCTAGCGCTCTCTGGATTTGTGAGAGACACATACATGTCAACTAATTTTGGTGTGCCTTGACTAAGACTAATTATAGTCTCATAATCAAACTTAAGTTGTTTAACATTGAGAAAGATGATACAGAAAAGATGATTTTCAGATGATAGTACAAGTTAAAGTCAAAACATAAAATTATAAACTCTCTAAGTCAAGATAAATAGTACTTTATCTAACTGACAAATATGATAGACTAGATGTTAATTATATATATATCATATTTTGTAATTTACATAATTGTTATAATTATACTCAATTTGTAGCTGAGAGAAGAACTTTTTTTTTAACTTGGACCGAAAAGGTGAGATGTTGGAAATTGGCTCTAATGTTTTGTCTTATTTCGGCTCCCAAAAAGCCGAGCTTCCAGACCTGAGGGTCCCTGCCCCAACTGACTTTGGTTGATAATAAAAATTTGCCATACAGCCATTGGCTGGGCAGGGAGATGGGGCAGGACTTTTAGATTATGCGGGCAAGAGACCTAGAGAGCGGAGAATGGAGGAAATCACTGTGATAGGGAAGGAGAAAGATGAAACTTAAAGCCCCTCCTCCAGCATGTAAGAATCCCGGAAAGTGGCCCTAGAGGTCATTTCCCCAGTTGAGTCTGGGGTAGCAGAGATGAAATGTTGATTTAACAAATTGACTCAGGAAAATTGGAGGGGAGAATGTATGCTAGCCGCGAGGAGGATTAGAATGCCCAGCCATTGAGCTAGTCAAGGCATATCAAAATTAGCTGACGTATGTCTCTCATTCACAAATCTAGAAAACTCTTGGGTGGGTGCAGCATGTGCGCAACCCGCCAGGAGCCAAAGCGGTTTAACCAATGAACCACTACCGTAACAGTCTGAGAACAATGGGGACTATACAGTAAGAACGTGAGTATTACCCAAAGAATATGTCTATTGTAAGAAATAACATCATACCTCTTCAGCAGCACATTGACTGAAATTGAAAAAATATAGAGAAGAATATCATAGCACCTGGGCAAGGATAACACACAAATTCATAAGCATCCTATACCAAATAAAAAAAAGAATACCAATATTAATTTGCTTTGCAAATAGAATTTATAAATGTTATAACATTTTAAGGTGTTATAAAAAGGTGTTCGCCATCTTTGAATTTTTCTCAGCTTGCTCACTGACTTCTCGCCCTACCCACCTCCATCCCAGAAACTAACCCTGCATTTGCTTGCTTACTATTTATTCAGTAAATGTATATCGTTTACCTATTTTATTTGACTGTAGTTCACAAAATTCAGTGGAATCTTCAAAGGATAATTTTCACTTACTGCTCAAAGGAATCAAGCTCATTTCAGCTTTTATTGTTTTGTTTCATTTTGTTTTTTAAATAGAGTTCTACTTTTATAGTAGAAGCCGTTTTCCTTCTGCTGCGATTATCTGTTCTTTGAGCAAAATGGGGAGGGAGAGTGGAAGTTTCCCTGACATGGAGTCACTGGCATTTCACATATTTTACCATCCTCAAAAGAAGTGAGAATTGTCATCTGTCCTTTAGAAATATTTGGACATAATTTGAAAACCACCATAGCTTATGTGGGCTCCTGACAGGAGCTGGTTGGCAACGTCTTTATTTGCTCTGTTCGCTACGAGTTGGATTTTGGCTTTATTCGAAGCTTATGTCTCAGCTTGGTCCCCCAGCCTTCCACTATGCCAGCTGCTTTCACCAGTGAGCTCCCCAGTGGACTGTGATATCACACAAGTTATTCTCCACTTTATCTTTAATTTGGTCAGCAGCCAGTGTTTTCTGCAAAAGGCATTTGCTCCTCACCAAAAGATGAAGAAAGAAAGAAAGAAAAAAGCTAAGTCTAGTTTCCTGTGGACCAAATCCCGCAGGAATTCTGTGACCTCTGAGAAGGAGAAAAAGGTTAATCGTTAACAGTCCCATGCATGTGTCACTTACAGCTCGCCACTGGAGTCTCTCTGCCTAACACCCTTTCAGCGGTAGCATTTAGCACATTGAGACCAGACTGAGTTTTTTATTGCAGACTTCAATAAGACACAGGGTAAGTTTAAAGAAGGCCATCTTTAAGATTTATCCATGTGTCCTGGAATGAGGGTTCAGTAATTCCTTCAATCCACGCTGTCATCTCCCTTGGCTTTATGCTTTGTGTTAGTCTCTTAACATCGCACCTTATTTTAACAGCAATTATCACAACACACAACGTAAGTAGCACTAACAAAGTCTTCAGTCTAAGCCTTGAAAGCAGGGGCTGCTACCTCTACATGATTATTTCTAATGAGATCATCTATCTCAGGAAAATTAACTGTGTACATCCGAACTGTTTTCTGTAACCTGTGTCTCTACAGTTCACCTTTAAAATTCTCTGACAATAAACCAAAGGGGCCAATTGGATAGATTGTGTTTAAAAAGGAATTCGTCTCACCATATATTACTGTAACACTAGTTGAAACATTGGATATAAACCTGCAAACATACCATAAAAATAAATGAAATTAATAAACAGGGACAGTTGAAGCAAAAGTTGAGTTTTAAATAGAATTCACAGGTTCCAACTTTCTTCTGGGAACTTTAAAACTACATCAGTTGGTGATCTATCTCTGTGCGTGTGTCCTTAAATATCACTAATTCTTAGTGAGACTTGTTATTGATTTTCTACTTCAAAAGATGTGACATAAGATCTTCATTTCTTGAACATTCAGCGTTTGACCAAGAGCATTACGTTTCCTGAAATGTCAAAAAATCTTCTATATCTATGTATGTCTAGATACTCATCAGAAGAGATTTGAGCGGCTCACTCCTTGAAAACAATGTGAGCCTTTGCGATGCTAGAAGTAACCTAACAGAATCCTTTGTTTTTATTTCACAAGCTTGTCCCCAAACTGGGTCTCTGTGTATGATGTGATTGATCAGCATCTGAAATAATGGCCATTTCTAGAAGCATATACTTAGTATAATTTTATAACTCCACGTTTTCCTTAGAAATCTATTAACCCACTATTCCTGAAACCAGCCTCTGAAACAGCAGTTCTCAACCTGAGAATTCAACCCTTTGGAGGGTCGAATGACCCTTTCACGGGGGTCGCCTATGATCATTGGAAAACACAAATATTTACATTACAATTTATAACACTAGCAAAATTATAATTATGAAGTAGCAAAGAAAATGAGTTTTGGGGGGTTGGAAGTCACCACAAACATGAGGAACTGTATTGAATGGCCACAGCATTAGAAAGGTTGAGAACCATCGCTCTAGAGGATAGTTATAAACTTTACATGTTAATTGATGGAACCATTTCTGTGTTCCAAAAGAGTCTGGAACCTTTTGGGGAGTTGAAGTACACATTATTACTTTACAATATGGGAAGATGTGCCTTGAAAAAAAAACAGCAGGGAGGCAACCTGCAGTTTTACTGTGTATATTTTATGCTCTTTTGTCTTATGCAAAATAATATTTTATAAAGAAAGTATCACATGCTGCTTTGCAATAAATGAAAACTAGATCTCAGAGAAAGTAGAGAAAAAGAAGAGAGAGAGAGAATTCATAGCAAAGATCAGACTTTAGGGACTAGAGATATGTATGCACATCTTAAGAACTTACGGATTGAGTGTTGTAATGAAAGGTCGTATACCTCTCCCTTGGAGGTTCTTATCAAGAGAGAAACAATAAGAAGGGAGTGAGAAAGGATAAAACAGAGAGCAAGAGAAGGGGACGAAGGGGTGTTGGGTTGTCTAATCTGTGTTTCCAAAACTCAGTGGACTGTAGAACTCTTTATTCAAGAGTCTGTGAGCACCAGAGGCATGCTGTAGTCTTCAACCAACAGCTCCCACGAGATAAAGAGGATCTAGTCTGTCGCTTTTGCCAGTTTCCATGGTGTAAATACTTTTCCACAACCAGTCTCAAGCTGCCTACAGGGCATTCGCCGACTAGTATAGCTTCCCCTCCTGCCCAATCCTCTCTCTTGGGCATACCCACTTTTAAAATGAGCAAACCGAGACCCAAATAAATGAGAGATGCTGTAAAGCTGCGCAAGCGCGCAGCCACTCACACGTACGGGCATCTCTGCTCTTCGTTCTGAGGTCAACAGTGATTCGATATTATCTACCTACAAATATTCAGCTCTGTGGGTGGGAAGGATAATCCTATAGCATCCAGTGGTTAAAAAGGAGCCCTGCCTCCGAAATACAACCTTCGCATCTTACTTGTTCAGCTCTTCTGCGTAGAGATAGCATAACGTAGCTAATATGCCATGTTACCGATGCCGTCTAAAAACTAATGAGAAATTCAAGTTTATTAGTTTACAATTTGTCTCAGTGCATGGTCAAAAAAAAGCAGTATTATAACTTAAAATATCATTATGAAGTAAATCAAGTCTTGAAATCTCTTGAATCTCGGCATAAAATTGATTGCCTGGGCTAGAATGGATTAGAAGTAGCACACTTAGAAACGAAGGCAAATTAATTTGCATTATTTTATTGTTTTTGATGCTCTGACTTTTCTCTAAAATTATACTTTATTTTACATTTCCTTTACTTCATCATCCTCTCAAAGACAAGGATTTGTGAAGATACATGCCTTTAACAGATAAAATTGTTTGTTATTTATTTTTATACATTTCCATGAATAAATTTGATTTTGTTCATGGAAAGTGATACTCCTTCCTTAAGTTCAAAAATGAAAATATCTTCTCGTCATTTTCCTTTGAGGCTCATTATCTTTTGTGGCAGAGACGTCCCTGGGAACATTTCTATAAATGGATTTGTCCCTTAAATCCCAGGTGCCACCCTGACCAGCTTCCTGTGAGCTCAGATGAGTCCCCGAATCTAATAACCGTAATTTGGTTTCTCATAAAAAGGAATAGGAGAACAGTAATCTGTGCTTTACAAGGTGGTTGGTCTCAAAACACAAAGATTTTGAAAACTGACCGTCATGTTCATGAACTTCATTCTGATATTTGCCCATTTTCTAACATCTTCATTCTCTTACTGAAGTCCTGATGGGGGAAACACAGCTAGAGTTCAAAGTTATTTTTTAAAATCATCGAGAGCTGGAAACCATTCAGATTCTCCTCCTGTCTCATTAAGAATGGGTGCCAAGAATTGGCACCAGTGGACAGTTGGTGTCTTGTAAATGCAATAATGGATGTTGGTTGCTGCTGTAATTACTTCATGAACAGCATGACTACAGGGAATGTCTTAAACACAAAGACCTTACAAGATTCAATAAGTCACAGACACAAGATGAAAGGAAAGGCAGCTGGATAAAAAGTGAAGAAATAGGAGGGAGGAGGAGCTCCCCGCTGGTGGGATGTGGGGGGTTTCTGACAGGAATACCTCACACACCTCTAGGTGCACAATAACAAACAACCATGTCCTCTGCCACCCCTCTCTGGGAAGCTGCACTTGGGTTTTTTTCAGCTATTCTAATAAAATGGCAACATCTACCTTTTCAACTTGAAATTGCCCCCACCACATCTCCTGGATGCCTTCCAGCTGTGTGGTGATGGGTTCCTTTGGCCAGCCGCAAACATTGTACCGTGAGAAAGTTTCCTGATCATGGTGGGACAATCCTGAACAAAACAGACAACTATGAGAAGGAATGAGTCCTCCAAAAACTGGAACCTGATCCTGCATCTTCATTGCTCTGCCCAGTTTCTTCCAAGAAGTTTCTCATGCTTCTTGTAGGTAGAATTATCTAATGAGAGAGTCTGGTGAAAATCTTGAAAATGGTGTTATAAGAAGATGTTTTAAAAAAAAAAGTACCGTTTAAATACTATTTTGCCACCAAATCTCTCTCCCCAGCTGCATCGCTTCAGCCCACAGTAATCTTCTAGGGTGTGTTGTTCCATTTTGTGGGTGAAGTGAGAGTTCAAGAAATTGACTTGTTCAGGCCAATGGAAGTCTGTTGGAGAAGGATCTAGGATCCAAATATCAAGTTCTGTGACCCTTGCATTGCGTCACACCAGCTCTTAAACTTGACATGGCGTGAACTTGACCTTAGGTCCTGCTACCTAACTACTTATCGATATTAGTTTGTCTCCAGACCTGGGTAACCATTATAAAGGTTCAAGTAAACACACGACCTCATAGTGTTGTGACAGACAGGTGCAGCAGGGGTAGGCCAGATAGCAGAAAGGGGGTTTGGTAATGGGACATCCTGGCTCCAGCACCACTTAGGTAACATCCGTGACTCATCTTCCTCAACCATACAGTGGGGACAACCCTAACACATTCTATTTTTTTATATGGATTGAACACAACAAGCACTCAATAAATCCCACCTTTAGTATAGCTATATAGATATAGATATATAGATATATACACGTGTGTGTGTGTGTGTGTGTGTGTGTGTGTGTGTGTGTTTGGGCCAGCAAGATGCCTCAATAGATAAAGGACATTGTGACCTGGTGTCCTGAGTTCAAAATCAAAGCCACTCTTAGCATTGTGGACCTAGAATCCCAGCAACATAGAGGGGTGTGGAGGTATTGAGCTTGGATCCCTAATTCTCCTGTAAAAATTCAGGCATGGTGTCTGCAGGCTGTGATCCCAGAGCTGCAGAGATGGAGAAAGGGGGAATCCTGAAGCCGGATGGCTAGTCAATGTAGCCAAACAGTATTAGAGTACTGAATATTTAAAGTATAAGACATATAGAAATAAAATATGTATAACATTCAGGACATGAGATTTGAATGTAAACATACAGTCTCTAAGACAACCAGAGCAAAAGTCCACGACCTTGTGATAATATAACAATGGTTATCGATATGACCCAGTTTATGATCTTATCTCTCCGTCTCAGCATACGTCTAGCCTAAAATTTAAAAATTCTCTAGTCAACTCAAGACACACGCCCAGAATGTTCATATGGGGCCCATCATTCTGGCCTTAACAGTGTGTGTCTGCAGAAATCTGAAGACCATCCCAGGTCGCAGACTTAATTACGTCCAGGATGCACGCCAGAGGTGAAAAGCCGCCGAGTACTGTTTTTCAATCATCATCCCGCCAACTGAGCTGGACTAGTGACACTAAAACCAGCAATTAAAAGCCTCAGGTTTGGAAATACGTTCAGTTTCCCAAGTCCCCAAATGGCAAAGGTTAAGTGAATTATGTGGAGATAATTCGCCAGGTCCCTCGGGAAGGTCTTGCTGACTTCAGACGGCTGGCTGTTTGAGCCCTGCTTTTGCCTTCTCAACTCATTGGCTTTAGTCATGGTCCTGCCAATGTAAACATCAAGAAAACAAGAAACGTTGTAGATGGGGGAAATAAAACCCCTTAAATATGTTTTCTAGGGGGAAACCGTGATTAGCATGCTCAGTATTTCTGTGACACCGAGGGCTTTTTCTTGTAGCCATTTACAAGAATAACTGTGAGCAAATTTACACTCAATTTGTATTTTAAAAAAAATTGAGATCTTTACTGTGTTGCTTTGCTACTTAAATTGGTCCGTGTCGCCGGGTATCTTACTGTGTGAGACCATAATGGGATCCGCAACTCACCTCCAGGCTGAATTAGAACCACCCATTACACCTCGAGTTGTGTGGTAACACCTCCACAGTGTTTCCAATTAACTTTGTAAGTTTTTAATCAGTGACAAATGCATCTTTGTAAATTCAATTTACCTTTTATTGCAACACTATAAACCGTCTTGCAGCATTCCGGTGCGTTGTGAACATTTTACTTGCTACTGACATAAGACAGCTGTTGGACCTACAACAAAGGCTAAGTTTTACGAGTTACCTGAATTAGGATGTAGGTGAAGTAATTAAACCCCAAAGAGAACTAGGGAAGGAAAGAGATAGCCCCTCCACGATGCACATATACACGAATAGGTTGGTGGGAACTCTATAGCAACTCTGAAGATTAAACCCCCCAAAACTCCCTTTCTGATTTAAACTGGTAATATGTTGAAAGAGGCAGAAATGTGGAAAGGTCATGCACATTTTATTAATAAATCTATACGGCTATTTGTTTTTCCTTTTAATCAGATTCAAATGCATCCTGTTAAGGAGCCATGGGTGATTAGATCATAAATCTGAGTGACCTTGAAGATGATGAAGGAAATGTGCTTTGTAAAGCCTTCATCATGCCGTCAACCCATCACTGACACATCTTTACAGGTGCAAGGAAAAGGTTTAATTTCAAATCACTTGCAAGAATCACTCTGAATAAAATATTACTTTATAAGATCTCCACGCAATAAACAAGCCAATCATACAACCTGACAGTATAGATTTAGTTGTTCTCCTAAATAAGAAAATAGCAAAATTAAAATAAAAGAGTTAGTTATGAATTCTGACCTCACCATATTTACTCAGACTGCTGGTTTATGTTTGTTTGTTTGTTTGTTTGGATATTTCTGATATCACATTAGCTCATTAGCCTTGGTCACAAGTCAGTAACTAATTGCAATGTGGCCGTAAGATGTATCTCTTCTTACATATTTAATCAAAAACCTGCATTTTTACATAGCCAGCAAATTTATGAATGACATTTATGGTTTCTTTCTAAAATACTGAAGGGTTCCTTGCTCATATTTTTAGATTTATCACTCAACCATGAGACATTTAACATTCAGGATATAGATCTGAGTCTCGATATTATCACATTAGAAATATTGTAAATGTAATTTGTCAAGAGTTTTTGAGACTGAAATTATTCTAATTCATTAATTCATTCATTTATTCATCAAGCATATTAACTACCTAATATCTGCCAACATGAATACTGAATAAAAGTGTCCCGTCCCCAAAGATTACATGTACAAGAAAAACACAGACCTGTATTTATGTATGTATTGTTCATTTTGGACTTTTATTTGGACATTATGTGCTTTTTTTTTATAATGAGCCATGACCTAAACTTTCCACTGGATCTGTATATTATCATTTCTAAGTTACAGCCTCAGCTCTCTTTAACCTTTCCTGGAGGGCATAGTCTGAATACTGTTGGGATCCTTCTGTGTGTATTGTAGATGCTTTTGATAGCTTATGAATTCTTAATAATAAATGAACTAGTCAGAATGTAGCTTTTATCTCTTTACTCTCTTTTCTATATGCTTTATTGCATGCATTAAAAAAAAAAAAAGCCTGGTCAGTTACTGTCTAACTGTCTCATGTGGAGCTTCACGAGGGCCTCAGCGCTGGCAAGAGTCCTGCATTGCTAGGCCCGTCATCAGTTTCTCACCATCTTTCCTGGGTGCCCAGAAGACTATGATTAGACAAAAAATAAAGGAGCTTTAGCAAATAATATTGAATTCATGCTCATTAAATCACAGTGTGATCTTTACGTGGCAGAAGAAATACTCTCACAAGTCTTGTGCTTTGAGGAGGAACAGACTTCGGGCCCTACAGCGTGATAGAAGGCGGGTAGGGTGCTGGAGACTTTCAAGGGGTTGCTGACCTTTCTCCACCTGTTATCAGTCTAACACTAACAAAAGCAGACGTTCCCAAAGACCTCCCAGGACACAGACTTGCATTATTTCCCAAGATCTCATTCTGCCCTCCCCACCCACCCCCACCCACCCCCACCCCACCCCCACCCCCACCCCACCCCCCCACCCCCCCACCCCCCCCATCCCCACCCTCAGCGTGATTTCCAAAACACTCCTTCAGGATGGGGCCAATC
>NW_021604594.1:10507673-10527194 GCF_004785775.1 Grammomys surdaster
CCAATCAGAGTTTAGAATCAGAAGCTTTGGAGTCTAGCATACTGACCAATCAGAGTTTAGAATCAGAAGCTTTGGAGTCTAGCATACTGACCAGGCTCTTTAAAACTACTAACCTACAAGAGCTTGAAGATAGGCTGTCAATAAGCGTTCTGGAAGCTGAGGCAGGAAGATTGCCGCAAGTTTCAGGCCAACCTGAGCTTCATACTAAGATCCTGCCCTCCAAAAAGAAAGAGGCAGGGGCGGGGGGGAGGGTAGGGAGGAGGGAGGTGTGGATTTTCACCACAGCCATTCCACACAAGGAAAGAGTAAACTAAGGCTCAAGGAACTCCCTAGAATCACAAAACTTGGGGTCTGGAGCTCAATCCTGTGTTGGGTACCTCCAAACCCAACCCTCACCACCCCCATCTGACTTTTAGGAGCCAGAATATCACACTATCTCTGAAGTCTAAATCTTTATTCTTTGAAAATTAAGGTGGGAAATCTTGACATCTCTTCAGTAAAAACACACTCCCAGAAGTACGTCTTCACACAAAGCATGAGAACATTACTGCTTCGTTTCTATACCTCCCCTTTTCACTTCGTGCTGCCAAGCCCTGTGATACTGGCTACTTTTAACATCGTAAGAATACATTGAAGCTAAAGACTTGCTTTAAAGCAGCAAGATCCTGCTCTGTTTTTACTGAAGAAAAAAAAAGGCCTCTATTTTAGGAAGGTAGATTAATTTCCCTCCTACTAGATTGTTTCCATTTAAACTATCTTACAGCCAAAGCCTCTTTACCACAATTTATGTTTAGCTTTTTTAATAAAAGGCTTCTAATAATGTCTCTCGCACAGGATGGATTTTATGGTATTTCATAGGATATGCAAATTGTTTGCATCAAAACCAATCTTAGAGAAGGTTTGTATTCTGTGTTATTTAGTGATGTAAAGCCCTAGCTTTTGAGTTATTCATTGGGGATCATTGAGAATGATCATTTTGGACCTGGTTATGGAACATTTTACAAATCAATGAACGTTTGAAACCTCATTCTCTACACACCCAAAAGGGGAGGAAAAAAAAAAAAGATTACAAGCGAATCCCCGGGTATCATTGGGCATTCTCTGCAAGCTCACATCATGTATTGTCTGCAACAGTTCGGTCAATGGAGAAGAGTGATGTAATAATTGCAGGAGCCTTTTCTGTAATTCCTCACTGTGGTAGCAACAGCATTTCAATAATAATATCCAGAGAGACTATTTATGGTGCTTAGGGTAAAATGCTTCTGCCTTGTGCTGAATGACAGAAGTGAGTGGCTCTCTTTAACCCTGTCCTGGACAACTCTGGAGAAAGGAAAGAGGAAGTGGTGATGACTTAGCATAAAGCCAGTCTTTCTACCAGACTGGTCAGAGTGGTAGTGTGCATCACAGGTCACTTTCGTGTTTAAAAGGAAGAAAATTAAGGACAGACATTTGTTTCTGTTTATTTCCATATTCATAAGGACCCTCTGAGGGCTATGTTGAAGCTAATTTGCAATCTTCTATCTGGAAATATGAATGGTGGGTAGACGGCTGACAGCAATGGGGGCAAGAGGCCTCTATGAGTGAGTGTGTATATGTGCACACATATAACTTTTAATATTTATTTTTTTATGTGTGTATGCATCTATGTATGTGCATATATGACCATGGAGGTGAGAAAAGGGCATAAGACCCCAAGGAACTGGAGTTACCAGTCATTGTGGGACACCCCTGTGGGTGCTAGGATCTAAATGCAGGTCCTCATGATTGAGCAGCAAGCACTCTCAGCCACTGAGGCATCTCTCCAGCTGTTAAAAAAAAAATAAACCCTTCAAATGTATTATGTATAACTTATGCATTGTTTAAGTACTTTAATTACTATCAACACAAGCAAATTGAATACCATGGAGTACTATGAGACTGTAAAAAAGAACGAGTAACTTTTTATGTATAACTTTAAAACAGCACCCAGATATGCTATTGATTTCTTTAAAATCCATATACAGAAAAATGTCCTTAACTCACCACTTTGGTAGAAGAAGGAGGAATATCAATTTGTGTTCACTTGCATATGCTTGTCTCTGAAAGAACATATGGAAATGAATAATGGTGGGAGATTGTGTGGCTGGGCGGGACTGTGCTGTGGAGTGAGGGTGGAGGGGAGCTTTCACTGCGTTTCACTGTATGGGTTTTATGCTTTTTTCTTACCTATATCAATGTATCACTCTGCATGAAACTGAAATTCAAGCATTAGCTTTAAACTGTTTAGTTATGATCACTGCCTTCCTCCCAAGTAAATAAAAGAATGAATCAATAAATTGATCTCAACAAGCTCTTCTGAAGGGTTTGACTCAAGACAAACCTTTTAAGAACAATGTTGCAAACAACTAAACCAGCGACAGTCTACTGCTGATGGGGTTTTTATTTTATTTTGATGTGCATGTATGTTTTGCCTGCGTGTATGTCTGTGCACCATGCATCTGCAGCATCCTCAGAAGCAAAAGACACCATTGCATCCCTGGAACTGGATGCACAGATAGTTGTGAGCTGCCCTGTGGTACTGGGAATCAAACTCTGGACTGATGGAAGTGCAGCCAGTGCTCTTAACCACTGAGCCATCTCTCCAGTCCCCTAATGTTTCTTTAATACGAAAATGTGTTTTCATTGATTCAAACCTACTTGGTAAAATTAACAGCATTCATTTCTTCCCAGACATATAAATAAATGTCATACTGTCTCCCTCCTTCCGCAGCCCCAACCCTCCAATCCAGAAAGGGAAGACTAAATGAACTGGGATTACATGGTTTAAATTTTACCTGATTCATTATCACTGCTAAATAATTTATGCATTTTCAACAGCTGCTTTTCTTCTCCTTATGTGTCAATCATGCAAATTAGCAAGACCTCAAAGAAACTAGCCTATAATAAATCAATTTTTAAACTAAGTATTTCATGGGGTTATCTTTCCCTGCTCAGATCTTAACAGCTGTAAAACAACCACACTCCCACGTTGGAGCAGAAAGATAATGAGCTGTATTTAAACACATCTATGACCTGGATTCTGCCACTTACAAGCAGGTTTTTACACAAATCATTTCATGCCCGTGAGCCTCAGTTTTCTTAGTCTGTAAAGTAGACATGGGAATGGGTTTTTCACAATGCTGCCTGCCATGGTAATTAGAACATGGTGGGTGACCATGGGTCTCCTTCAACACTATAAGTCATGTATTCCAGGAAACTACTCAGTCCTAGCCAGACTAGGACAGCTTCTCATCCTATCAGATACAATGGAATATTTAATGTGATGTTTAAAGGACTTTTTTTAAAAAAAAATCTTAAATGTACATCATTCTTAAGGGGCTTTAGTGGACAAGATACAATAAGGTCATGTTGGGAAACTGGAAAGATGGCTCCACAGTTAAAGCTAGTGGCTCTTTCAGAGAAGTAGGGTCCTGTTTCTCCCTCACGAATGCCTAAAACTTTAGCTCCAGGGCAACTGAGGTCTTTCTGGACTTCTCAGATAGACACACACACACACACACACACACACACACACGCTCAGACACACAAGCCCAGACATGCCCGTGGACATATTCTCACATATGTTCATGTGTGCACACACATACCCATAAAATAAAACTTTAAAAAGTGTTTTGAAACCTTTAGGCAGTAGACGCACAAAACAGGCAGGAAAAGTTTAAGCGACTCAGCCAGAAGACCTAAATTCTAGTTCTGGTTCCACAGAACAACCAAATGTGTGGCTGCCTCAGTGCCCTGGGGCCTTGGTTTCATCATCAATAAATAAGGGATTGGAGCCAGGTCTTTCCATAAAATTCTATTCTCCATAAAATTCTATTCTGAAGAAAGTCTGAGAGTCTCTGCATGGTGGGAGCAATTCCTGGCCAGCAGCAGAAGGGGATGAAAAAACGCTGGATACTAAGTCCTGCCAGCCCCTCCCACAACAGATCAGCCAGGGAAACTTGAGCAAAGAATGAGCCCAGTAACACCAGTCCCCAGCCCTGTACCATCCCCGGCCTAGGGTGACAGAAATCCTCTCTACCAGAATCTAAGAAAACTCCAGCAAAAACTGGGTTGCCCGTTGGACCTGATGATAGACTCGAATGTTAAGAGCAACTGAGTTACAGAGTGCACAGGCGACCTCCCACCCCACCAATGGTGGAGAAAATGCTGGTCCTCCATGAGCCGGTTCAGAGAGGTCGATGGGTTTTGGGGAGAGCAGATGTAAGTGTTATGGAAAGCTGCATTACCAGAAACAGATCGGTGCCACTCAGACTGTGGAGGGGGAGAAGAAAACCTTGCTTGGATAATGAGGAGACAGCAAAGAAGAGCCTGAAGGGGAAGGTGGGAAGTGGGACCCCCCCCCCAAAGCTCCCTGTAAGGAAGGGGAGGGGCGAGCGAAAGCAGGCTTCACAGAGGCAAATAACAGCAGAGGCAGAGATGCAGGGAACAGCTTATGTTTTGCGGCTTTAGGTGCACAAAGAAAGGATGATTTTAGAAAAGCTGTAAATTATTAGAATTTGGTGTTGATAGTGTCAACCAACAAAATAAAATCAGTCATTGGGGACCCTTTTATTTTTCAGCTAATTTAATTACCATTTCAATCTGGCAAATCCCTTTATGTGAACAGACCAAAAACAGCCTGTTCAATGAATGGGACAGTTCACCTAATGTCTTTGCTGGCTGCAGGGGTAGGAGTTTTCAAACAAAAATTGTTCTTTTCAAATTATATATATAATATATTCTCCTTTTGAAAAATTAAAATATGAAAATAGACTCTAAAAAAAAAAAGAGCTGGAGAGATAGCTCAGTGGAAATAGTGCTTGCTGCACAAACATGTGGAAGGATGTCAGCTCAGATTCCTGAACCCAGGACAAAAGCCAGCCATGGCCTCTGACACCTACAACCTCAGTTCTGTGGGTCTCTGGGACTTGCTGACCACTGGCCTACTCCAGTTTCAATGAAGGATTCTGTCTGTCTCAAAGGAATAAGGAAGAGAGTGGTCTTTGTGCACACCATGTTCATACACCACACACACACACACATGCACATACACAAATGAGACTTACTAGTGAAATACTTTATTAAGAACCATTAATTATGGAAAATAATGAAAACTATGAAGAGTTCTCTCCCTTGCATAACACACAACTCAAACACTAGTGTTTTGGGACCAGTATTTCCTTCTAGCTTCTCTCTAGGCATTTTTTATGGTTATGGTATTAGGTAAATAATATGTATCACAGTTGGGTGACTTTTTCACTTAACCATAAAAAAGCAGGAATTTCCTCATATTTCTATAAACTCTTACAAGAGTTTGCTAACGGTGCACTATTTTAATACCTACATTCCATGATGGGGTCATATCATAAATTATTAGTCACACCTCTACTTGGTCCTTTAGGTTGTTTTTAATTTTTTGCTACTATCCATAATGCTGAAAATGTGTAACTTATGCACAAAGGGGGTTTTCTCATTTACTTGGGGCACTTTTCTTAACTTTGGCCCCAGAAATGTAATCATTTTTAACAGCTTCATCGAATACTGTTCACACACCACATAATCAACCCATTTAAAGTACAGAAGTGAATGTTTACCCATGTATGCACAGATACACGTAGCCAGCACCATAGTCAATATTGCAACATTGTTACTTCCCAGAAAAGTAACTTAGTATCCTTTAGCTATCAACGTCTCACCTCAGTTGAGGCTCCCCTACCACCAGAACTAAGTGATCAACATTGTTTCTAGAGATTTCCTTTTCTGAATATTGTATATGAACAGAACCATGTGTGGTCTTTTAATTTGCTTCTTCCACTTGGTATATTTTCCAGGTCATCTATATTTCAGCATATATTAGTGGTTTATTCCTTCCTATAACCACAAAATCTCCATTGTGTGGATATACCCCACGTTGTTTACCCATTTGTCAGTTAATAGTCATTTGAATTATTTCTACATTTCAGCTTTTCTGAAGGATGTTGCCATAAATGTTTGTAAACGAATTTCTATATAGACATGTGTTTTCATCTCTTGAGTAGGATGTATGCCTAGAAACAGGACCGCAGGAATATATGACTGGAAATGCAGTTCTTCTAACATGGTATCATCAAATTGCTTTTTAGAAATATTTTGTAGTAAGTTCTAATTCGGATTGAGAATTATACTGATATTAATAAACAGTTGATTCTCCAGGAACAAGGATGCTTGTGAAAGAAAGACTGGATAGTGCTGTCCAATAGAAATATAATGTGAAACTGACAACTTTCAATTTCATAGAAGTCATGTCTTTTTAAAATAACAAAAAATAAGTGGAATTTTGTTTTCTTCTGCTTTGTTTGAAACAGAGCCTCATCATGTAACTCTGGCTAGCCCGGAACTCACTAATGTTTGTAGACCAGGCTGGCCTCACACTTACAGAGATTTGCCAACCTCTGCCTCTCGAGGACAGGGACTAGAGTTGTGCATCACCATGCCAGGCCACTTTTCACAATGTGTTTCATTAAACTCTAGATTTACAGTATTCCGTTTTCAACCTGTAATCAACGTAACAACTTAGTGGGATATTTACAGTTTTATTCACAATACTTGAGACCTGCTGTGCATTTTACACTTCAGCGTGTCTCCATTTGAACTAGTCACGTTTAAAGCTCTTCGTAGCAACATCTGGATAGTAATACTTACATTGGAAAGCACAAAGTGTGAATATACACCTGCATTGGGAGGTAGTGAGAACTTAAAAAAAAACAAAAACAAAATACCCCCACATTTATTTCCCCTTAGTAACATCATCCTTTTTATTAAAAAGAAAAAAGAAAAGAAAAGAAAACAGAAGAAGAGTTAGTCAGTGAGCCAACTAAGGATGACTCCAAGGTGGAGAAAGAGTAACTAAGTACTTTCGCTCTCACATCCATCTTCATAACTTCTACTTGGTGAATAACAATGTCCAGCATGTTGTGTAAGTCTCCACTCTTTTACTCTACTTAGCTTGGGCAGACCCTGGCTCTGCTTCCTCCTTAGATCCATGAGATCCTACTGAACTCTGAACACTGACGCTAACGTTCCCCACACTGGCAAATAATTTTCTTTATTGGGTCTCTAATGATGAAGCGAACAGAGAAGTAGAGAAGGCAATAAATAAATTGCTCTGTGCTACACATTGGTGAAAATCATGTTTTCCAATTTATTCTTCACAACAAAGCATATTTTATCAGAGATTCTACAGAGTCCCAGGATACCATGATTGCTGTATGGCAACTTTCTGCCATGCATAATTATTTTCCAGCAGCATACCGGGTCAGATAAGAAACCGGGAATAGGGAAAAGAATCTCCATGGTGACCTCAGGCAGATCTTTTTTTTTTACACGTGCAAATCAGTTGGATAGTTATTACCACCTGGTGCTGCTGATGAGTCTAGTTGGGGAAACAAAGCCGTCAAGCACCCCACAGCAGACTGCACTGCAGCCCAGGACTGGGGAGTCTTTGGGGGGAGGGGTCTGCTGAGCACAGGCAAATGCATTTTAAGGTATTCTGCCAACAACAAGCAAATTCCTTAGTTTGAGAGGAAATGTGTTGCTTAGAAGGCATCATCAATGGTTGATTCGCTTGCACTGCTGTAAACTACATATTTTATTGTGTTCACAAAATAACTCTAAAAGATTAAATAAATTTTAAAAGATTACTTATAATATTGTTGGAGGAAGCCAATCATCTTTTCAAAAACAAGGATTCTCACTACTGATTAAAACCGTCTCTTAACAGTCTAAACAGATGTCAAATCACAGGCATTCATGATAAGAAATCAAGCACTACAGAGTCCTGCATTCAAATTTAAGTAGTATTGTTTATGACTTCTGCCTTGAAACAAGGTGTTTTTCTGTGAATTAGACCCCTTTCCTGGTAATAGGAATAATGGGAGCTGAGTTCATGGGTTAATAGGTTTACGGGGCTTAAATGCCTGTCTTCACTGCTGTACTACCTTCTCATTATTATCACATCTTGTGTGACCCAAGTTTTAGCAGCACAGAGAATAGCAAATAAAAAGTTCAGGGTATAACAAGTCACCAAGCATCAATCATAACGTGACCTAGTGGCCATGCTGTGTAAGAAGGAAACATAGTCAGACCAGGAGCTGTTGTCCCTAAGCATAAAGGACTAGAGTCTTGGGAAAAGGAAGTAGTAGGACACACTAAGGTATTTTCCCAAGAGGATGATTAATTAATACACCCTACCCATTAATTAATTCAATACATATGAATTGAGTACTAAGTATATTCAAAACGATATGTCAAGGAGTACAGTTGCAAAGATTAGCTTGGTACCTGCCCTCGGTAGTCTTAAAGCTCACTGGAATGTCACCTGATTTATGCCTGGACCACATTGCTTTGTAATCGTTGCTTTCTCTCCCTCCTCAGTCTCTTGGCTGTGAGCACGTATGCTATCCTAAGCACATTGTACAAGAGGTACTTAGTAAATGTTTGTGGAAGTGAATTCCTTAATAACCACCATTGCTGGATTTCCAGCCACTCTATGAGCCTAGAAGGTAGACACATGCTTGTAAATTTCTTAATGCCAAGTGCAAAGGGTGTTATTTATATAGGTAGTGGTTTTGTCAACATCTTTGTTTTCTGTTTTTTTGTTTTTTGTTTTTCGAGACAGGGCTTCTCTGTGTAGTTCTGGCTGTCCTGGAACTTACTCTGTAGACCAGGCTGGCCTCGAACTCAGAAATCCACCTGCCTCTGTCAACATCTTTGTTAAGGTGTGAGTTGCTCTGTCATACCAAAATGCAGTTACTGCATTCTCAGTTTAAATAGGTTTCCTTAGTCACTGTATGTGAGAAATAAGTGTTTCTTTACATTGTTGAAGCTAATTGGAGAAAATACGGCACTGGAAACGTGCTCACTGTCGAGCCTGCCCTCTATTTTTCAATGAGATATAAGTGGAAGAGGCAACCTAGACAAAACAAAAGTTTTTCATGAGTCGTATTGAAGCTTCATAATCTTGTACTCAGATTATTGTAGTATATTCTTATATTAAGACCAATTATAAGCTTCAAATCGCTGTATTTAGTTGGTTGTATAATCAGGGTCTGTTTTCCAGTTCTGTGGATGTGATATCATCGACAAGAAGCAGTTCAGAACACTGTTGTGGTACACTTGATAAAAAAACAGCCTCTCAGGAACGTTCCCTCTCTGATGCACCTTGTTGTGTTATTAATGGACTTTGTTGGGTGGCACAAGCTTGCATCTGACGCTTTGATAGGGACCATGGAAGCAGGCTGCACTGCTGGACTGAAGCGCCTTATACTCGGGAGTCTGGAATCAACTGCTAATAGACAGCTTAATCCAAGCATGATGACTTTCCATTAATCTGTGATGAGTTTTTATTTCCCATTATGAACTAAATATGTAAACACAAAAGAATTAGCAGGGCTGTTTTAAGAGGATTTAATTCTCAGGGCTCCCTCTGCTGGTGGTAGAGGGCAACAAATTACCGGAGAACTGAAGGATGAGGGTAATGTCATTACCATGATTTTGCCATTTATATTAGCGCTAAATTTACTGTTGGACACTCAAGCAATCAAACCAAATGTTTTGGTTTATAAACCAGCTAGTTTTTCCACTAAAGATTAAGTGATATTCTTGTGGTTGAATTAATTAGTCTTTTCATCACAGAAAATTGAGCTATTTTGTATTTAAAATAAATATTTGCCAGAGTTATACCAAGCAATTTTTAACATTATTTATACAACTTATTACCAACAGCTTATAGAATAGAAACTGAGCCGTTAATAGAAATGTAGTGAAGATTTAGAAGCTACCCATACTGCTTCTCCCAGCCTATATAATTCTCATACTGCAGGAATATATCCCACAGAGCAACTGATAAAAAGAAAGCACTTTCTGAGACATGAGTCTATCTTAACTTAGCATATAGATTACATTAAAAACTTGGAACAATTTTAGAAGTGGAGTCCTCTGACACTGAGTGCCCATGTCACATGACTTCAACGGGAATCTTCTGACATTTATGCAAAGATATATTTTTTCATTAAAAAGTTCTTTTCCACATTATGCTAACAATCCTTGAACTGGAACAGAAACTATTATTCTTGTTTGACAAACACAGGAACAAATATCAGCTAGGTTAAGGGACTGACCCCAAGTTACATACTTCTTAGTAGAAAGGCTCTTTGGGCATATCCAACAAGGCTCAAAAGACTCTGTCCTTTGAGAGCTATTTAATAAGTCATCAAGGAAAGCATTGCTGGAGACATGACTCTGTGGCAGGGCTCTTGCTTAGCATCCACGAAGCTCTGTGTTGAATCACCACCACCACACACTGCAAAACTTGAAATTACTTTTAAAGTCACCTAGGTCTCAGCAAAGCATCTTAGCTTGGCTCACCTCTCCACATCTGTACCTCGTAGCATTCTACTAACTTCTGAATGAACTCAGGTATCTTGAGAGCTGTAGTCAATTTCAGCTAAGTACCCTGGTAATGAGATGGGAAGAGAGAAAATAAGGTGTGTGAGACTCGGCCAGGTGGGGTTCTAGAAGGATCTTGAGACTTCAGCTACTCCTCAGCAAAACTGCAAAGGGACAAACACTGTTGTCAGGAGACACTTTTTATCCAAGAGAGCTCATCTTAGCGTCACCCACTGTGCCAGTGTTCAGAAGTTGGACTATGTCTCGAAATTCCAAGTTCCAAGATCCTGTTAGAAATCTAGGATTGTGGACAACTATTACCTGGGTTCTAACTGTGTCAGCCTCAGGGTAAGAACAATTAAATACTTCAGTTCCCAGTATCCCCCAGGCCTGTAAGCAGACAGTCCTTTGAAACCAAACCACACACTTAGCTTTTTTGCCTCCCCATGCATAAGTGAATAACCATTTAGCAAAATTAATGGCAAAAGTTGAGAGCAAAGAGTCAAGTGTTGTAACAAGCAGCCACCGTGAAATAGGTTTGATGGTTTCGGTTCCAAGCACATCAGGAGAGTAGGAGGGCACACTTGATAGGGCGGTGATGAGGAGCTGATATACAGATCCACAAATTAAACTGCTTCTTACCCCGAGAGATATTTATAGATGTTATCTATCAAGGTTACAAGGAAGGGCAGAGGTGAGACGTAAGAACAATCCACCCGAGTTATACACTGGGATGCAGAGACACCTGCAGGTTTGCCCTTGCTACCTAGCACAACTGCGAATGTTTTGTTAAAAATGTTTGGATAGAAAAAGGTGTGCCTAGAGAATTGTATTTGATTGGCAGGCTCAGTAAAAATTCAAAAGCCTGTCAATTTATTTTAAGAGAGATACTACTTATGTCTCAGAATAGATATGAAATTATTATTTCCATAATGAAAAGTTTGTTTAGAATTCATGCTATTTATATCCTAAAATAAGAAATAAAGATGAAAAATATAAAATTATTATATTTGTGTAGGCATAATATCTACTCATTTGTAAGTGTATATATATACTTATATATACATATGTTCTGTCAAGTGTTAGCATTTTGCCTCAATAAAGCTTTCCAAGAAATCAAATCAATTTCAACTGCATTTCACTGTCAGCTGATACAGACAGGTGAAATTGACATGTTGTGTTTCAGGAATTCTACTCCAACAACTGTTCTTGAAAATGAATCTGCTGTCCTCTGATCCTTAGGCTTTGGCTCACACTAGCCGATATGCTGGTTTCTTGATCTTTGTCAAAAGTTGAGCAAAAAGACTTAACTGTAAGTTCAAAAGTATACTCATACTTAATTTATCTATATCTCACCTGTCTGACTGACCCATTCTTCAGAGTATGACCAAAGGATCAGATGAAAACTGAAGAGGTATCTGAAAAATAGCAGGGCAAAGTTCATTCACTTTATTCACAATGACATGCATGGCCTCTCATTTATAGTCGATGTGCTCTTATTTTTACATATATTCCAACCAACTTGTCTACCTGAGAATAAAAGATGTCAGAAATGGGCGTGCCAACAATAAGAACAGCATTTATGTGTGCCAGATGCAAACCAAATTACCACTCAGTTTGAAAGAAACGGAAGATTGGAAAATTGCAAAACACACACACACACACAAAACCTCTCCAGGCTAAATATAACATCAGAAAACAAGATTAAAATGTACATATTATAATCTCAGGTGCATAATAAAATGAAGAGCCTGTATTGTCTGCTAACTCTCCTAAGGAGTTTTTACACAATCACTTGCCTAAGACCAGGCTGTCAAAGACCTAGGGAGAGATCCCTTAGGTTTACACGAGGGAAAAAAGGACAGGTCTCTTCTTCCATGCCTGAATGCAAACCCAGCTACAGAGGCCCAAGAGGAACCCAGCAGGGAAAGGGACAGATAAGGGTTGGCAGCCAACAGGACCAGTATTCACTTACCCACAGAGGACAACCTAGACAGCCTCCATGGCAGAGCCTTTGATGTATGTGTACAGAGACACAGGAAAGACATGTCCCCACTCCTTCTGGGCAGCTTCAAGAGCTGGGGATTGGAGGATGGCTTCTTCCTTTCAGCATTAAAAAATGGACAGAGAGCAAAAGAAGAAAAACTCAAAGACATACTTCCTAACCCACTGTCCTCACAAACAATAAACCTTGCTTAAACAAAAAGCAGTATCAAATACGTAATGCCAATTGACCTGTCGAGAATTTCTCTCCATAATTACTATAACCTTGATAAAGTCATGGTTCTCATCCGGATTCCTGTGTATCTTTGATTTCTCTCCAAACTGTTGTGCCCAAGAACAACAATATTTAATAGGCATAATACCATGAGAGAAATCTCTAGTTTTAAATGGATATGCACAGGAATCTCTGTGTGTTTGTACGTGTGTGTGTGTGTGTGTGTGTGCATACACACATGTGTAGAGGTCAGAATTTGATGGTAGGTGTTTTTCTCAATTATTTCTCCACTTTTTTTTCTGGGGGGCACAGTTCTAGACAATGCCTCTTTTAGTAGCTCTGGATGTCCTGGAACCAGACTGGCCTTGAACTCATAGAGATCTGACTGCCCCTGCTTCCGCAGTGCTGGGATTAAAGGTTTGTGCACCACTACTCGGCTTTCTCCACCTTATTTATGATGAGGGTCTCTAACATAATCTAGAACTCACCAACTTATTCGGAGCCAAGCTGGCCAGCAACCCTGGAAAATCTACTTCTCTCCTCTCACTGCAAGACAATACTATGCATCCTACACCTTTAGGATCTGCTGACCAGGAGGCTGCATAATAAGGAAACCTACCGGTAAAGTAGTGGTTACTTTTGAGCTAACTTGTATTTAACGAATCCAATGACCTACAGATATGGGGAAAGAAGTGGTGCTTGTAAATGAGAGACAGATATTTAAGAGCTACTCAGAGACCTTTGGCAAAGGATCAAATTAAGTGTCTCCCTTTTTTTAAATCAAGTGCATTTTAAACATGAAGACTGTGAGTAAAATTAACCTGATGACAATAGAGACTTTACATTTAATACAGGAAAAGATGTCATCTAAAAATTCTCCTCCTCTGAAAAAAATCTATTTTACCATTTCTTTTTTTATCCTGAAAAAACAAAAAAACAAAAACAAAAAAGCATGATGGAGGCACGGCAGAAGCAGATGGGGAGATTAAGCAGTAGAATTCCACCATAGTGACTGTGAGGCCAGATTCTGAACAGGACAAGGAAGAGCTGAAGCCAGGACTCAGCTCTAATCAGCTGCAGAATCTTGACAAATGTCCTCACGTTTCTGAGTCTTTGTCAGATATGAAATAGGAATAATATGTACTTCAGAGAAGCCAAGTGCTTCGTGCAAATTCACAGAATGGTTGTCATCGCTATTATTTTTTGCTGTAATTATTAAAGAATTTTGTATATCAATGTATATTCTGATCAGATTCCTCTACAAGAAGTTTTTTTAATATGCATAAAGGACAGATTAAATAGAGGACTAAATGCTGGGTCTTTAAAAATGTAAGAAGCATACAGGCAGGCAGGAAGTGTCTCTACTCAGACAGCTCTAGATAGAGATGGAATTTCTGTACTGATTCTGTGCCTGGGCTCTGCTGTGGCACCAGGGCTCTGCTGGGGCACCAGGGCTCTGCTGGGGCACCAGGGCTCTGCTGGGGCACCAGGGCTCTGCTGGGGCACTACTATGAACCATTCTCTAGGCTCTTGACTCTATAGTACAAGTTGCTAAAGAATTAAGACAATTTCTAGCCAATGTTGGCAAAAAAAAAAAAAAAACACCAACACCTATAGACTTAACAGAATGTCTGAGATAACTGGGTTGTGAGAGAGCTAACACGTCAGAACCTGTATATCATTTGTAGTGTATGAGCTTCACCTAAAAAAGGAAACAAGCTCTCTATCTCTAAATAGCATTTTTTCAAGCCACTTTTATGTTTCAAGATCATTTACTGTCAAAGGGAACTTAGAAAACATCAGGTTAACACTGCAACTTTTGTCTTATAAAATGTTAATTTCCCTTTAATTATTTTTCAAAAGAATTGTTGAAAAAAATCACAAATCACAAACACGTTGACTTCTAATTGGAAAACGAATTTTTGACTCACCTTTGTACCATTCTGAATATCCTGTGTTTCCATTAGTGTAACAGTAATTAGGTAGAAAGATCTATTTCTCCATCTTCATCTGGGGGTGGGAAGAGTGGGAAACACAACATGGAATGGCCTTTTCCTTGAAACTTGTTGAAAAAAAAAAAAAAACCTCTCTGGAGCCAAACATTTAGCTTCACTTGAAATAAGGATTGTAATACCAAGAAAGTGTCTTTGATCCTTCAGGGATTTTTCTTGAAGTCTGCAGAAAACCATGTTGATGGCACCTGAAGGATCAGGGGGGGATAGTTCAATTACAGTCAGAAAGAGCTCCAAAGCAGAGCTGCACGTAATTCTCACAGTGCTCATTACCTCTGGCTCTCTGCCTTAGCAACTGCCATGTATTACATCAAGCGTGTAAATGTTCTATGCAGAATGCTTTTTGTCACAGCCTTTGGGCCCTCGGGGCACACTCGGGGCTAAAAGAAAGTTGGCATGAGGCATCCGGGATGCAGTTCCTAACTTTTCAAAAATGTTGAGGTTTTAATCATGAAACTTAGAATGAATAAATATATCTAGATGTGCTACAAAATGTACTCCAAAAATGACTAGTTGCACAAAGCATGCAATAATCCTACAGAAGGCATAAGACAGTGACCCTCTTCCTTTGCATTTTGTGTTTAGCTGCCAGGATGAAGCCTGAAAATTAATCCTGAATCACCCCACATCATCTGTCTGCATGGCCCAACAACCCTCTAATCTGTTATGTTCTCCTGAGTTCAACTGATACCTGGACTTTGAGCTATCAAATCCTTAGTGTCCTGTTCAATCTCCTATCATTCATAAAGCCATCCATCCATTTCACAAGATTCACGGAGCACCTATGGGCACAAGGCATGAGCGATGGGCCCCTTATCCTTTTATTGCTGTCTGTATATGGGACAAGGCAATTGCAAATTTACACTTACTGTGTGCTCTTGCATGTGCATGTATATATGCATACATGTGTGTGGAGAGCCGCATAGTGCTGCGTCCTTAAGATGGCGCCAGTCTCCGCCTTCCGCCACCTGTTGGCGAGTGCCCTTAGGAGTAAACAAGTCCTTATTTGGCTGTGGGTGGTGATCTGGCTTGTCTCCGTGTGTGTGGACCTACCTGCTGTTGCCATGTGGCAGACGGGGGTTGGCTATTCCTAGAGTACTTAAGCTTGGGAGAGGCTTTCCCCGGGTCTTCAGTCAGAAGATTGCTCAAAGGTCCTGAATAAACTGCTTGGAGAAGAGCTCGCGCGTTACGTCTTCCTAGCTGGTCGAGAGTGTATATGAATGTATACGCGACACATGTGTATATGAAGGTTAAGTAAAGAGGGCTCTCATTCAAATATCATTTTGGAATGATATTTAAGCAGTCTGTTGATGACTGGTGATGACTGGTGTTGACTAGTGCTTCTAAGCAAAAGAAGCAATACTCATGAGTTCCTGGATATTCCTGGGACCTTAAAAGGTCATTGTGACTGGGGTAGAGCAGAAAGAAACAATGTAGCTGCAAGCGTACTGGAGAGTAATTTGGATCAGATGACAAAGACCTTACAAGGTGTTTCCCTCTGGGCTTCCTAGTAAGACATAGTGGTACCTATCTGTAATCCGAGCCCACAGAAGACTGACACTAGATGCTTACTTCAAGACTGGGCTAAACTACATAGTAAGACCTTATCTAAAACCAAAAATCTGGGCATCCTGTTAACACAGTGAGGCAGCTTTGAACAGTTCTAAAGATGCCCATGAAGACCTCTCTTTACCAACTGTGTGCTAAGTGGTCAGATGCTGGGAAAGGAAATGGATGGAGGCTTTCGCAAGCAGCCATGTGATTAGAGTAGGTCTCAGCATTTTGACCTCAAGAGGACTATAAACACATGGCTGGGATGTAGCCTAAAGGTAGAGCTCTTGTCTGACAGGAATGAGACCCTGGGTTCAAACCTAGCAATCTGAGATGCAGATGCTATACATGGACACAAGTATCTCTGGAGAAACTTGTCATTCTTGAAGAACATTATTGGGGATTATACAACAAATTGAATGAACATGAAACACCCAACAACCCCACATCACGAATGACACAACATGGCACACAGTAGGTGTGAATAAATTATATGATTATCATTTTCCATAAAGTAACACTTCCTTAACCCCCCAGAAATCTCCATTTTAATAGTCAATATCTTCATTTAAAAACTCGCTGAGATAGGGAAACGGCCTCATTTAAGTAAGTGTCATCTTCTTTGCATTTATTTTACATTTAGGAACAGAGGCTGGTGTTATAAGTAAATGAATAGTCTATTAAATATATGAAAATCAATAAAAAGCCTAGAAATTCAAAGTATAATATAAAAGTGGGCATGACGGCCCATGGCTGTGGTCCCAGCTAGTGGAGAGGCTGACGCGGAAGGATTGGTTGTGCCCAGGAGTTTAATGACAGCCTGGCAACCCTGAGAGGTCAAAAAAAAAAAAAAACCAAAAGGGAGGAAAAAAAGAAAAAATGAAATTGTGTTCAATGACATCCTGGTACTTTTTAAAAAATATTTGGTTAATATATCTTAGGGTATATTTTATATTTCTCTCCTCATTACAAATATGTATACAAAGTATACATAAAATTTTTCAAATATAAACTCTCATTTTATTTAAACAGTTTCTAAATTTTAATAAATTGTTCACTACATCAGAATATTTTATAAATCAATACTTGTCATTCAGTAACAGCGCATTTTGAGTTCCTTCTCATGAAATCACAGACTGATACTAGAGGCTAAATTCAATTAGTATTTTTACTCACAAGTATTGAAAATTTTGTGGATAATATTTGTGATACTGGCATGCCCTTATTAGCAAATGTTTGTCCTTTACAGTAGAGAAATAAACGGTCCTCTGAGCGGTCCCACTCCAAGCCCTCACGCAGCTTGGAGCTTTATGAATAAACATGACGTTAGCTTGATTTCAGGGAGAAATAGAACCTAGATCTGAGAATACTGAAGCAGCAATCACCTGAAGGACACCTGGAAAGTGTTCCCAAAGGACCTGTGACCCAATCATAAAGGACAGAGTCTAAGGAGCCTGCAGCACATGGGCCCCTGACCTACAGTTTCCAGCCTTCAGGGTTTTCTCTGCATCTCTTTCCCGCATGCAAAGGGTGGATCATTACCTGGTAGAAATTCAAACACAGTATCAATTGCTGAACCCTTTATACTGTGAGTTACAAGATCGATAGAATACATAGAATACAACTCAGGCTAAGAAAAAACATAAATATGCTGCATCTAGAAATACCTGGATAAAATATTATTGGAGAACAGTCGGTCAAGTAGGCATTAGTTCTATCCTCCAGCATCCCTTTTTAATAAAAAGGCATGGTCCTGATGTTGACTCATAAATCAGTATGCCTCAGGTCAGCCACAGAATTCCCTCTAACATCAAGTGCAAATAAAATATGGGCTCCAATAACACTGCAGAAAATGACCACAGCTTGGCTTGGTCTTTCTTGGAAAATGAGATACGATAATAGAACAGCAATACTATTAATGCATTTCCTCGACTGAAACCCTGGAAGAAAATAAGACTCTGGTCTGTCTTTCTTCCCTTCTTACCATGCCAGATAGAAGGAGCTGGGGGTTCAAAGCTGTAGGCACTACTGGAGGGATTGAAGAAAGAAAAAATGGGTGAAACTGATAGAGCTCTATATATATAAATACTAAGAAGGGCCGGGCAGTGGTGGCGCACGCCTTTAATCCCAGCACTTGGGAGGAAGAGGCAGGCGGATTTCTGAGTTTGAGGCCAGCCTGGTCTACAGAGTGAGTTCCAGGACAGCCAGAACTACACAGAGAAACCCTGTCTTGAAAAAAAAAATAAAAAAAAAAATAAATGTTAAGAAGGAGCAAGAATTAGGGGTAGAAAGAGTGGAGCTTGTAAGCAGGAGAAGGAATCCAGAAGGAAGGGGCTGGATGGAGACCCCCTACATTATCTGAGATACTCTTAATCCAGACACAGGAAACTAGAATGATGGCAACTGTCTCTTTGTGTCTCCAGCAGGTGAGGGCAGGACTCAAGCCGATTACAAATCACAGAGCGTAAGCAGAGAGAGTGACACTTAAAGCCAGTGCAGGACAGCTCAGCGGTTTTCATATCGGTCCTTAAGGAGACGCCCATTGTTCTCACTGTGTGGTATCTAGACTAAAGGACCCTCAGGAAAGGGAAAAAGCCAATGTCTATCCCATAGCTATACACAATGTCTTCGAGAATTTTTAAATTCTCTTTTTTTCCCACAAATTTAAAGTCACGACACGAAGGGGAGCATTAGATAGCCTTCGAGTCGTGACTGTGCATCTCAGCATCTAGTGCCGACCAAGCGTGCGGGAATCTCTCAGCAATTCAGCACTGCTCAACCCTGGTACTTCCTTAAACTAACACTTCCGTTGTATTTACGAGCATAATAATCTTGCTTGGAGTATAGTTCTTGCCACCATTTTCAGAGAACTAGAAACTTGGGCCATGCCCATGATCCAGATCATGAAAGAAAACATTTATCAAGAAACAGCTGTCTTTAATTTTTTAATAGACATTTTTAGAAGAGTTTTATTTTAGGTTTGTGGTTTAGGGTTAGAACTGAACACAGTTCTAATCCATTGCTGATGAAACTCTATAGACAGCTACCTTGGGAGGCAGTTTGCCAGTTTCTTTACAAAATTAAATACACCATGCAAGCCTGCAACCATACTCCATGGTATTTATTCAAATGAGTTAAAAGTTTAACACGCAGACTGGCATGGGGGCTTGTACCTATAGTCCCAGCTCAGGACACTGAAGCAAAAGTTCTGCTGAAAGTTCAAGGCTATGCTTCCAGAACATAGAGTAAAGCTCCGCCTTTAAGAAAGAGAGAAAGAAAGAAAGAAAGAAAGAAAGA
>NW_021604594.1:10527594-10533556 GCF_004785775.1 Grammomys surdaster
GGAGGGAGGGAGGGAGGGAGGGAGGGAGGGAGGGAAGGAAGGGGAAAAGGAAATTTGCATCCAAACAAAACCTGCTCATCAACTTGATTTGTAACAGCCAGAATGTGGATGCAACCAGGACATCCTGTTGTAGGTAATAGGCAATAAACAGCAATGTATCCAAACAACAGAAATCACAGTTTTTGTTTTTGTTTTTGTTTTTGTTTTTGTTTTTGTTTTTAAAAATGAGCTATCAACCCAGGAGAAGACACTTAAGAGCCTTAAGCACATGTTACTAGTTAAAAGAAACCTGTCTTTTAAAAACTACCTGCTATATGATTCGGCTAAGACATCTGGAGAAAGCAAAGTCATAGAGAGAATAAAAGGACCAATGGCTGCCGGAAGTTGGGAGAGAGTGGTGCGGGCATAAAGTACAGCAGACTTATAGGGCAAGGAATTTGTTTCTTTACATCTGTCCAAAGCCGTGGATGGCAGAGTACCAAGAGTGAGCCCTGGTGGCAACTCTGAACTTAGGTGAAGATAAGGTGTGGTCTCCAGGTATGACCTATATACCATTCTGGTGAGAGAGCTAGCGATGAGAAAGGCTGTGTGTTTGAAGGTGGGGGCTACACCGGTGATCTCTGAACCTCCCACTCAAGTTCTCCAAGGAAAGCTTTTTTAAGCAGCCTGCTCAGAATGCCTTAGGATACCCTAACTAACTTCGCTGAGATGCTGTGTGTGTGACAGTTTTATGTCTGATGACATGTGGTTCTAAACGCAGCCCTGTGAAGTAAGTTCTATCATTACCACCATCCACATCTTACTGAAAAGGAAATGAGATTTGAAGAGGCTGAGCAACTCGGCCAAAGGTCACCATCAAATTGGACAGAGCCTAGGATATTGGTCATTACACCAAGTTGTCTCAGGCCACAGAAAGTATTTCATTGTAACATATAAACACGCGTGTTACGCCTTTAATCCCAGCACTTGGGAGGCAGAGACAGGCAGATTTCTGAGTTCGAGGCCAGCCTGGTCTACAGAGTGAGTTCCAGGACAGCCAGAACTACACAGAAAAAACCCTGTCTCAAAAAAAAAAAAAAAAAAAACCACGCGTGTTGATTATGATGGAATAAGAAAGACTGTGAACTGGAATTTTGTATGAAGCTATTTATAAATGGGTGGGAAAAGAAGACTAGCCCCAGCAGCTCCCCACACCAGTGAACGGCAGCCCCCCACACCAGTGAAGGAGTTAAAGAGCAACTTTGTATCGGACAGCTTTTCCTGTGTGATGAGGTGATATTTGCAAACCTTTTTCTGTGGGGGGGGGGGGGAACAGCTAAAAGTTTTCTAATGTAAGAAATTTAAGTTGTTTTTAATGATTTATGTCCTCACTAAAAATGAAAAAGAAAAAAATGTTCCTTATTATGTGTAAAGTGAAGTAAAATATGACTTCTTCACTTTTTAATGATTTATGGGTTGTACCTCATACTGTGCCCTCACAGGGTATGTACAAAGGTAAGACTCAGATCATTAATAATGCACAGGACGCCACATCTGGTTGGTCCTCCCAGGTGAATCAAGCCAAAGCCTGATTTAACAGATGGACATTGCACTGTTTCCTGATGGTAAAATCACCAGATGTTTAGAGATTCCAGAAGTACAGAGGCAGGAGGAATGTGTTAATGATGAGGTTCCTAGCATCCCTTTGAATTATCTTACTTTTTAACACCACCTTTTTAACACATTGAATGTGTGTGTGTGTGTGTATTGTGCTATTATTTGAAATTTAATTAAAATAAGATTTTTTCCTAGAATGTTCTAAAATTAATCGATAAAGTACATGTTCTTACATGCTGTTACCACACATTATCCAAAGCTTGTCATTTTTCCTTGTTTTATCTCTCACTGATTTTCATCTGCAGATGCCCTTACAGTGGCCTGGGCCAGGGGCCATCTGGTGAAGATCTGTTGTTCTTGCTAGGCTCTCTCTCCCTGGCTATGCAGATAACCATCTATCTCTGCTGCAGGGGCAAGCTAGCTTGCTACAACACTTTCCTAGGCCGTATCTAATGCTCTCCCTCTAAGATGAGTCGAGTCCAGTCTCATTCAAAAAGAGAAAGGTTAAAGGAAGCCAGCAATAGAGATGCCAGGGAGTAGAACAATGCACCCAGTAGGGCTACAGGAAGGATTTCATTCTGTGGTGAGTAGGAGGAGCATGAGATTGACAGCCATATAAGGAGAAAGACCAACCTTCAAATCCTGATACCAACAGTTACTAACCAAGTCATTTTACCCTTGGACAAGTCTCTTAATCACTGCACCTTGGGTCTCAGCTTTCTCCTCTGTGTGTACTTCCAAGGATTTCGTTAAAGATTAAATTGTGGAATGAATAGAAATACACTTTGTACTTTGTACAGAATAAGTTCTTAGATAAGAAGAAAACAGAGAGATAACATGTGGACTTCATGCATTCCCTCAGGAAATTTCTGTGTTAGGACCTGGATTACACTAGCTTTACTTCAACTGTTCCTCTCACTAATCAAGATCAGGATCCTGTACTTTCCTTAGATAAAAATGCTTTCCTTAGACCTGGAAGCTGGCTAAGTACCCCCTCCACCACCACCACCCACCCAACCACCACAACCCACCCCCCACCCCCTGCAACAGCTAAGTCCTTCCTTCTGAGCACAGTTCTCCACTACAGTTCCCCGATCAGGTGGCCTCTGAGTCTATCTTTCTACAAAAACAAGCTACAATTAAAAAGAAGAAGGGGGGACTTTCTCCAAGGACTTTCCTGTGTGTTTTTAACAGGGTGAAATTGCCCCGGGGTTAAGCACTGTGTTACCAACTGATGAAACACAGAGGCTTGGTGCCCAAACAGTAAGGTTCAACATCCCTTCTTCATATTCTCCCTCAAATGCCTGCTGGGTGTCTGTTTAATTAGTGAGCAAATAGTGATTCCCAGAGATTATAGAGTCTTTAGTGTTCACGAGGAGAGAGTCCCAAATGTTTTCCCAGCAGTATACACAATCATTTCCTACTTTTAAATAGTAGGCTGATCTGAATATTAACTACTTGCCAATTTCAACACACCTCTCCTATAAACATCCCCTTCCTGGGCAGGGAGGAAGCCCACACGATGTGATCCTGTGTCGTTCTCAAACTTTCTTTTTTATGATTGGTGCAGAGCATCTGATTATTTCCAGGTGTTTCGGATTTTCTCATGGCCTCCTTGTTATCCCCCTCCCCCTTTGAGTTCCTTTGGCAATGAATGTGACCATGAGGTCCAAAGCCATAAAGGATGTATTCACCACTTCCCTCTTATGTCTGTCTCTTTATTTAACCACAAGTTCACTGTCTTTATCCATGTTAATTCCCTGGGGTATTCACACAGCATTTGTGTTGAGTGCCTTAATTTTGATCTTCCCTGATCAGTCCCTGCCAGATGGTAGTTAAAGTTTAATGGCCCCTGTAAAAAAAATGGTTCCCTTTCTTCTTTCATCAGTCATGTGTGTTTACTTAGCTAACTGCTGGATGTTCGGAATGAACACAAAGTGACCACCAGCAAAACGAGTTCAACAAACACACCGACTTAATACTTTTCATGGTAGCTAAAGATGTTGCCTGCCGAGATCCAACCGCCCATTATCCTTACCTTTTATCATCTCTCCTTGGCTGCTCTGTTAGTTTTCTCTTCGTTTTATCTCCTTTCTCGGGTTGCTGGAGGCCTGGCAGTCTTCAATATGAAGCAATTAAAGTGTGTAGACACATCTCAGTTCAATAGCATTTAAGTGCTAGCTAGATGGCATTTGGCATATTGGTACAGCTTTCCTCTCCACACCTATAGGATCCAAGAAAGCATCGTTCTTTATGATTCAGATAAAGAAGCAGAGACAACTTGGGAGGCCACCCAAGAGGCCATGATAGAAACTTGGCACCCTGGAGAAATAAAATAAAGAGGCAGATACATATAACAAAGCCATCTCTAAATAAATATTATGCCCTTTGTGTCTTTACTACATCCTACCACGATTCCAGAGGGAGCTAGTCCAGAACTAGTAATTAAATAAGGACAGTACATGCCATTTTACAGATGAAGTAACTGAGATGAGTCATATTTCCTGATGTCTTGCCAGGCCACACACATATCTCTAGAAGTATCCTGTCGCTTAAATTTACGGTCAATTTATTAAAATATGTAGAGCTATTTAAAAGAAAAATAGAAGAAACCAAACAAAAGATTATCAGCATTTTAAAACAAGCATTCTGGGTGACTTTATATACACACACCACTTAAAGCCTATAAAATATAGGTCTCTTGGTCAGACACCAGCCAACTCCAGTCTGCAGGTCAAATTCAGTACCCTGTCTGTTTTTATAAATAAAGTTTTATTGGTGCATAGTCGAGTTCATTCCTTTGCTCACTGTTTATGGCTGCTTTTACATTGCGGTACTTCCATAATGTCGAATTGTTTCACCAGACACTATACATCCTACAAAACCTAAAGTAGTTGCTATCAGATGCTCCCCAGCAAGGTTTGCCAATCTCTGCTCCAGGATTTTTAATTATGTCATTGCATATTATGCTATTTCTACTTTTTTGACATAGGAATGTTTATTAGGTATGATCGAACACTGGTTGAAATGACGCTGATCGACAATAGCACTTCAAATGTGAAAGGTTCTAGAGTCACCTAATAAAATGTCCGTTTTAATGATAGTGATCACCTCAAAGAGTTAATGAAACTACAAGTGCTCAACAACTTTCACAAGCTTTATTTAATTTTTAATTAAATGTATGTGTCTCTACATGAATGTGCATGTGAGTTCGGTGCCCACAGAGGCCAGGAGAGGGAACCAGGTCCCCTGGAGCTGAAGGTGACTATGAGCTGCTTGGTGTGAAAGCTGGGAACAGAACTCTGGTTCTCTGCAAGAGCAGGAAGCACTCTTAACTCACAAGCTCCTCAACAATGTCCTGATAATTTAGGAAGCAGTATATGGCCACTACATAATCTGCAATGTAAACAAGTCACAACCTAGCAACTGAGGGTAAATACTAATATTTGGCTACATTTGTAATATGTAGTTTGAAGAAAGATCTATGACCTGTCTGGGTTCTAGTTCCTTCATCTAGAATCAGTGTTAAATAATCAATGTTTTTAGAGCCCATTACAACATATTCTATTGCCCATGTCCTACCTTCCCAAAGTGAAAATAAACTTCATGCTCCCAGCACCCACCAAAAGAGAGAGAGAGAGAGAGAGAGAGAGCACTTTACACTCTTATGAGATTATTGTTAGTCCCAGTTTTTAAACAGCACCTACAAAAATTCTTGAATTCTGGGCAGTCTGATTCTCAATCTGATTCTCAGGAGAGTAAAGAAGAAATGGTACTTTAGAATGAAGATCATCGGGTAGTACCATGCAAAATATTATACTCATGACTATATAGTAGGAGACTTGTGGTACTGAAGAAATGAAAAAAAGTGAGCCAAGGTAGAGGACAAGGCGGGCATTGGTTTTCCACCAGGACTTTGAATGGAGACAGGTCATCAGTTAAGAAATGTGAATGGCAGGGAAGGGAAGGCTGGAGAGAAGGCTGAGTCTGTAAACTAACTGCTTTGCAAGCTTGAGAACTGGAGTTTAGATCCTCAGCACCCGGATAAAAAGCCAAGTGTGATGGTGTGAATGTACATGCACACACACACAATACCTATACCCCACACAGACATGGTGGTGCATGAACACACAGACACACACACCACTCACATACACACACAAGCACATACATAATACATACACCTCACATAGGCATGGTGATACATGCACACACACACACAATACCTATACCCCACACAGACATGGTGGTGAATGCACACACAGACACACACACCACTCACATAACACAAGCACATACATAATACATACACCTCACAAAGGCATGGTGATACATGCACACACACACACAATACCTATACCCCACA
>NW_021604594.1:10533566-10541813 GCF_004785775.1 Grammomys surdaster
ATGCACACACACACACAATACCTATACCCCACACAGACATGGTGGTGTATGCACACACAGACACACACACCACTCACATACACACACAAGCACATACATAATACATACATCTCACACAGGCATGGTGATACATGCACACACACACACACAATACCTATACCTCACATAGACGTGGTGGTGCATGCACACACAATACATACACCTAACACAGGCATGGTGGTGCATGCACACACAGAGACACACACCACTCACATACACACACAAGCACACGCAAAATATATACACCTCACACAGGCATGGTGGTACATGCTCACACACACAATACATACACTTCACACATATACAACACAGCATACACACAAAATCTTTTTTAAATTAAAGCAAAAATAATAATTTAATTTGCCAGGCAGTGGTGGTGCACACCTTTAATTCCAGCACTTGGGAGGCAGAGGCAGGCAGATTTCTGAGTTCGAGGCCAGCCTGATCTACAGAGTGAGTTCCAGGACAGCCAGGACTACACAGAGAAACCCTGTCTCGAAAAACCTAAATAATAATAATAATAGTTTAATTTAATTTAAAAGACCTTTCTAGAGTGAAATGAACGTGTCTAACCTGTGGAATAGGATTCAAAATTCAGCATATGTTTTAAAAGTAAACTACAGTTTTGCTTTCAAAGTAAAATATAACTTTTTAAAATATTTTGTTCATAAAGAGATTTGGTGTTTATAGCCAAGACCCCTCCCAGTGTGCCTGTTCACTGCTCTTGGTGACCAGGGTCCTCTAAAGGAAAAGTTGAAGAGGCCTTGCCTTATGGGGAATGAGCTCTGAGGGTCTATGGGGAGGAGGGCTCTTGTACCTTTGAGTTGCTGTGTCAGAATTTATAGTCTGACATCCCTGTGCCTCAAAACTTCTACCCAGCCCTAAGAAGTTTATTCCTCCAATATGTGTGTAAGTGACTGATCAGAGTAGCCGATTTATGCATTCTCAGGAGCTGAGGCATGTTGTCCTCATGTTCAATTACTGTGGGCAAAAGTCAAACAGCGTACATCCACCAACTGATCTCAACTCCTCACGCAAGGGAGAAGATGAAAGATGGGATGGGAAACAAGCCAGGGAAGTCTGTACCAACTTAAGGACTGAACTAACCCAGTACAGCGTTGAGCTGTGATTTCTTCCTATGTCCATGAGACTTGAGACCTAAAGGTAGACCCACATGTGCTAAATATAAAACCTTAAGAAAATCTTTTTCTTTTTATTTATGTACGCTGTAACTGTCTTCAGACATACCAGGAGAGGCCACTGGATGTGAGCCACCATGTAGTTGTAGGGAATTGAACCCAGGACCTCTGGAAGAGCAGTCAGTACTCTAAACTGCTGAGCCATCTCTCCAGCCCCCTCCTTTAGAAAATCTTGCTAGCTACTACGCACTTACTACTAGTATCTTCTTATTATCCTATATTCAAACATATTCTACCTTCTATGTCTCCTAAGGAGTGAAAGTACAGTTGTTTTATATGGATGGCTAATCTGTTTTTTTTTTTGTCAGAAAATAATAATCACTATAAGCAATGCTGGCCAATTGGCTGGGAGAGAGAGATGCAAAGATGCTGCCCTCAGACTCAACAATGGGGCTCAAGAGAAAAGTGTTCATTTCTCTCTTGGGTTATGACAGCCGCAGATAGGCAGCCTCTGTTCCAATGCCACCCAGAGACTAGAGATGGGGACATAACTGCTTCTTCTTCATGTGGCTTCCAGGGTCACTTTATTTTTGCTATCCCAGCCACCAGCAGGGAACAAACTAGAACCAGACATCCACGAAGGGCAACTTGTTTACCTCACTACCTCCCTGCCACCTTCCATTGGTAGCAATTCAATCATGTCTGCGCCATTAGTCTTGCAGTGAGGACTGGGAAATGGAGCATGTCAGCGCAGACAGATCTCTGCTCTAATGGAAGAAGAGCCGGGAGAAGACAGACGCTCATGACCTGTGGGATGGGAGGAGGCTGGAGAGGAGGTGCGGCTGTTGCTTAGTGAATAGGACGGCGGAATACTCACGTGTAATCTTTTTTTTTTTACCTTTTTTTTTTTTTTTTTTTTAAAGATTTGTTTATTTATTTTATTTATGAGTACACTGTAGCTGTCTTCAGATACACCAGAAGAGGGCATCGAATCTCATTATGGGTGGTTGTGAGCCACCATGTGGTTGCTGGGATTTGAACTCAGGACCTCTGGAAGAGCAGTCAGTGCTCTTAACCGCTGAGCCATCTCTCCAGCCCACTCACGTGTAATCTTAAACAATCTCACCTTTATACGGAATATTTAGACAAAATAAGTGTGTTATAATAAAACATGATCCACTCATTCTCGGTTTAGGAAATCTTGGAATTGATACAATTGAAGACCTCAAATTCTATCCCCTTCCAGAACAAAGAGAACCTTTCTTCTAGATCTGGCCTTCACTTCTCTGTCTGTTAAATTTTGACATTCTAAAATTTAAAATAAAAACATAAAAACACACAATAATATGATTAATAGTAAAAAACAAGCATCTTTTAGTATCTTTCATCGTTATTAGAATTTCTTCTATAAAATACCTTTTCACAGATTTTTTTTTTTTTTTTTTTTTTTTTTGGTTTTTCGAGACAGGGTTTCTCTGTGTAGCCCTGGCTGTCCTGGAACTCACTCTGTAGACCAGGCTGGCCTCGAACTCAGAAATCCACCTGCCTCTGCCTCCCAAGTGCTGGGATTAAAGGCGTGTGCCACCACCGCCCGGCTAAGATTTTTTAAAAGATTTTTTTATTAGTTCTTCAAAAATTTTGTACAGTTAGTTTTGACAATATTTACAGGCCCACCACCTCCCCTCAAACGCACCCCTTTCCATACCCACCAAACTTTGTCTTCTCTTTCTTTTTCACACTTCAAGTCTAATCTGTGCAGCCCATTGGGTCAAGGATGTGTGGGCTTCAGGGGCGTGGCCAAGAAACCAGTGAAAACACTCCTGAAAAAAACAGACTCTCGTCTCGGAGCAGCTATCAGTTGCCTGTGGCTCCTCAGCTAGTTGAGATTTTCTGTCCACCTCCCCTCTCATGCTGGGACTGATCTGGCCTGGACTGACAGCTCCAGTGCTGCCACGGTACCTAGCTCAGGCGTAGGCCTGGAGGATTAAAAGAAGACACAGACTCGGGTCATTCGTTATGAGAGAATGCTGAAGCGTTTACTGAGCAGGTTCAGTGTATACACCAAACCCAGGAGGGAAAACCACAAACAGGAACTCAACTGGGGGGCAATGGTTTGTATAGTGGAAAGAACCTGCCCCGGGCATCACTTGGCAGACAGCAACACACCGAAAGTCTCAGCCAGGGCATGGCAGCCCTTCTGGGTCCTACACTGGACATGCATGGGTTTTGTGCTTGCTGTCATAAACTACTGTGAGTTCATATATGCAGCCGCCCTGTTGTCCTCAGACAACAATGCTGTCTTCTACTCATCCACCACCTCTGGCTCCTGCAGTCTTTTTGCCCCTCTTCCACAATGAGCCCTGAGCCTTGGGAGGAGAGAAACAGTGTAGATTTCCACTTAGGACTAAGCATTCCACAGGCTCTTTCTCTCTGCACCCTGGCCTGTTGTAGGTATCTCTGTTAATCTCCATCTGCAGGAAATAGAAGCTTCTCTGATGAGGGTTGAGAGATATGTTGGTCTATGTGTATAAGAGCAAGTCATTAGGAGTCAGTTTACTCACATGTCTAGTTTATAGAATAATAGTAATAGGCTCTCCCCAGGGCCTGTGACCTGACCAAGCGTTTGGAACTAAGAAGCAGGCAGATATGGCTATTCTAATATCTGAAAGACCAGACTTCAAAGGAGATCATTCTTCTCTTTTGTCCAATTTTTATTTTTTTTAAGATATAGTTATGTATGAGTGCTCTATCTGCATATACACCTGCATGCCAGAAAAGGGCATCAGATCACACTGTAGATGGTTATGAGTCACCATGTGGTTGCTGGGGATTGAACTCAGGACTTCTGGAAGAGCAAACAGTGTTAAGGCATCTCTCCAGCCCCTTGCCCAATTTTTTTAATTTATTTATTTGTTTTATGTATGTGAGTACACTGTAGCTGTCTTCAGAAACACCAGAAGAGGACACCAGATCCCTTTACAGATAGTTGTGAGCCACCATGTGGTTGCTGGGAATTGAACTCAGGACCTCTGGTAGAGTAGACAGTGCTCTTAACTGCTCAGCCATCTTTCCAGCCTTCCTTGTCCAATTTTAAATTGGGTTTCTAGACTTTTAAAATTCATATCAAGAACGTGTGTGTGTGTGTGTGTGTGTATGAATGTGTGTGTATGAGTGTGCATGTGTATGTGTGTGTATGTGAGTGTGTCTGTGTGTGTGTATGTGAGTGTGTCTGTGTGTGTATGTGAGTGTGTCTGTGTGTGTCTGTGTGTATGTGAGTGTGTATGTGTGTGTGCTGTATTTTTTAAGATATTGTTTATTATTATAAAGCTATTTTTTACATATGTATTTAATTAGCTATCCAACACCAAATGGTCAGCTCTGAAAACATACAATCAAGTAACAATATGTGGGTTTTTTTGGGGGGGTGTGTGTGTGTGTATACATATACATATATGCATGTAACGACCATTAGTAAACAACAAGACCATCAACTAGACAGAGGGAGAGAGAGAGATTGCTTATATGAGAATGTTTGGAGGAAGAAAAGGGAACTAGAAATGGTATAATTATATTATCTCAAAATTAAAAACAATAATTTTTAGAGATACATTATTTTCTTTTTGTGTGTGTGTGAGTGTTTTTGCCTGAATGTGTTCGTGCACCACATGCACACCTGGAGCTCATGGAGGCCAGAAGAGGGCCTTGGATCCTTTAGAATTGCAGACACAGATGTTGTGAGCCACCATGTCATGCTGGGAACCAAACTTGGGTTCTCAACAGCAAGTGATTTTAACTGCTGAACCATCATCTCTCTAGCCCTGATGAGATTTTTTTTTTAATTCTAAATATTAGATAAACATTAGATCTCTTTCTCTCGGGTAGTAGATGTTCTTTTTAAGTTTCATTTAGAAATCTTCACATATATACAAAATCGAGATAATACGATGAATTCTAACACACCTGTCACTCAGTTCACAGTCCTGTCTTGTCCGGTTCATCATCCTGGATCTTTTCACACTGGTCACTTAGAGAGAGAAATTTATTTCCTACGTAGATATTTCAGTAAAAATCTCTAAAGATAAAAACTTCTAAAACCAGGACCATGAAAGCATAATCAATTTAATAATATTCTTTTAAAGAACCTAATGCCACACTCAACCACCTGCCCTGGTCTCGCTGGCAGTCGGGAGACTGGAACAAAGACACCTAAGCACACAGCGCCCCCTGTGTGCCACTGTGATGGGCAATGTGTGATGGAGAGATGGGAAGATGGGGTACTCGGTGGAGAGATGGAAGAGAAGTCGAAGCTGAAGGGTTCCAACACTGTGGAGAAAGGTGGAGTTGGAGATTCAACAGCAGTGAGATATGAGGCGCCTTCACGGCCACCTGGTGTTCTAGCCCTGGCTGCCCCCAAAGGGCCATGTCTGAATTCAGCAGCTCTACTGCACTGGGATCTGTATCGAAGTCTCTGGCCTGAGTTACCACCAAAGACCAAGCAGATGTTCAAGATCTGGACTGCCACCAGAGACCATGTGGGTATCTGAGGGCTGTGTTGCCTCATAGGGGAGGGAGGACAATGACACAGGGAACATGATCTGAGTGGCTCACACTGACACCTGAGGCCATGGTGAGAAACAGGCCCATGCTGCTGCCAGGGGTCATGTCTGGCTCTATGGTCCTAAGGCAGCCAGTATCTGTGTTGATGACAAAGGCTTGTGTTACTCCAAAGACCATGCAGATATCCCTGGTCTGGGCTGTCATCTGAGACCATGTTGATATTCAAGCACTATGATAACCTGGTCCTGCCCCTTGTCTGTTCAACCTGGAAGAGCAGGATCTGGTAATGTGGGTTTGGGAAAGCTGGCCCCAATGGTGTAAAGTTCAGAAAGGTAGGCCCTGCCCCTTGGCAGCTGCACTACTCTGGAGAATGGACCCTGAACCTCAACTGGGCAGCAAGGAGCTGACCCTGGTAGTGGAAGAGCAGGTGAGCTGACCCTGAGGGAGTAAGGAAAGGAGAATTAGTCCTGCCACTCATGCTGTGAGGTAGCATTGGCAAGGGAGAGATGCCCCTCCCCCTACATACACCTTGACACCTAGGGTAGGCACTTTGCCAGAGGAGCAGGGTAGAGCTGGCCCTGGTGGTGTGGGGGTGGGTGAGCTGGCCCCAAGGGCAGGAGAGCTGGCTCTGCCCTTTGCCAGCTGCAGAATTTGGTGAGCTATCCAGAGCAGGACTGGAGAGCTCACCCTGTTGGTGCAGGTGCAGGTGAACTGGTGGACTGACCAACTCAGCTACTACCCAGGCCCAGATCCAGGGCTTTGAGTTGGCCCATCCCAACATCCACTCCATCTATGAACTGCTGGAGCACAGGAAGGGACCAGTTCTGTAGAACCAAAGCTACTAGATCTCCATGATACAGGGTAAAAACAGAATATCTGAGAGGAGTCTTGGTAAGGAGCCAGTATTGATAGTGTAGCATAGTGAAACCAGAGGCCTCAAACCAGGCCAATGACTCCTTACAATGAACATGTACAAGTAAAGATGTGTGGACGAAAGGGTGTACTGTGTGACACCCTGTGACACACCACAGCTTCCATGACAAGATTTGTTGTGGTGGTGGTGGTAGTGGTAGTGGTCGCTTATTCTATTCTATTTTATTTTACTTTATTTTGGTGAGGAGGTTGCAAGGGCAGAGGGTGGATACGAAGAGCTAGGGAGATGAGCATAACAGGGGTGCATGATGTGAAATTCACAGTCAATAAAAAGGTTTTCTTAAAGCATATTCCCCCCTGAAAAAAGAAAGAAATTGAGAGAGAGAGAGAGAGAGAGAGAGAGAGAGAGAGAGAGAGAGAGAGAGAGAGAGACTAATGCCAGGTATCATAAAATTACCCAGTCACTTTTCAAATTGCCCACTTTGTTTATATGTTTTTATAATTTCATTCAAATATCAAACAGCTAGTAACTATCAATAATAAATATCAGCAGCCACAACAGCTCCCTATCTCCAGTGCTTTCAGGGTTTGGAAATGCTCCTATTGTTGATGAAGCCAGGTCTTGTTTGTTTGTCTGTTTTTCTGTTTTTCTTCTTTTCCCTAAAGCTGGAAGTTTTACTGGTTGAATCTTGGTTGTGTAGTGGTCTATGTTTCTCTGTCCTCTATATTTCCCACAAACAAGTACTTGAGTTGCAATACTTCAACAGATTCAATATATCATGCATTGGCAAATTACATCAATGGTTAATATAATTTCATCAAAGGGTCTCTTTTTAAAAATTGCTAGACAGTTTTTGATAGTTGTTTCTTGTGTTCATGAAGAATTAGTTCTTTGAGGTTGCAAAATGAGGGTGGGGGGGTTAAAATTTTTAATCCATTTCTTAATTATTTTGTTCTCTGTGTGGGCATGTATATGCATATATGTACACATATGGGGTGGGGGGCTAGAAATCCACTCTCTCATCCTACCATGTGGGTCTTAAGGATGGAACTCAAGCCACCAGCTTGGTAGCAAGCCCCTTTACCCACTAAGCCAACTCACCAGCCCCACAAAAGTGATATTCTAATGTTCTAATGCTTAAAACCCACTTTCATTTGTCAGCTGAAATACTTCATTCTAAAAACTACATGAAATGAAAACTACATTCTAAAAAGCCCCCTTCTAGTGAACTATTGATACCCCCAAGATTAGGATAGCAATATAAATGCTTGTTTTCCCTTAACAGTTTTCAGAATAATACATTAGTTCCTTGCACTACTACAAAGGGGCACCACTGTGGGCTCCACAGAGTATTTTCCATTAACAAACTAAGGACACTTGAATAATTTCTATATCCTGATCTGTAACAGGAAATGTGTAGGATGTCTACACTGTCATAACTAAAAACAAAGAAGCTACCAATTTTGGGAGAATAAATAAATCGTCTTCAAGAGCCAACTTCAAAAGTTTGCACAGTCCAGATACAAGGTAACCCACACATAAAGGAGGAGGAGGGGAGGAGGAGGAAAACGAGGAGGAGGAAGAGGAGGAAGAGGAGGAGGAGGAGGAGGAGGAGGAGGAGGAGGAGGAGGAGGAGGA
>NW_021604594.1:10541823-10551207 GCF_004785775.1 Grammomys surdaster
GAGGAGGAGGAGGAGGAGGAGGAGGAGGAGGAGGAGGAGGAGGAGGAGGAAGAGGAGAACAGGGAATGGAGGTGGCAGAGAATACTCAGAAGTTAAGAGCACTTCTTGCCCTTCCAGAGGACACAAACTCATTTCCCAATGGCTCAGGCTGGGACAGAGGCTGTGGTTCTCAAGTTGCTAGGCACCCAGACACTGCTGGGAACCACAAAGAGTTGAGAAGAGGTTGGGGCCAAGGGGAGGGGGGGGGAGGCACCTGAGATGAGCCCTGGGCAGAGGAGAGGGGATCTGGCTTAGCTCAGGGTGAGTCTCTGTGGGAGACTTAGGCTCAGCTCTGTATGATGAAGCCCCACCCCAGGCTGTCATTGACGAAGGAGACAGTCTTTGCTTGTCCAAACTTTTTATTCATGGTGGAAAAAGATGTATATGCCTTATTCAGTGTGAACCAGAGATTAAATACCCTTTGTGGGAAGGGATGCCTGGGAAGGGAAGCTCACTAGCTAGACATTGGGGCCTATCTAGACACCTCATTAGCATGAAAACTCTAAGCTCTATGCTATGTGACTGGTTGTCATGGTCCTCTTAGTGGGGTGTCATGGTCATGTGCTCCAGGACAGGAACCTGATCTAGAGTAGATTCAAACACCTACCATTCTCAGTTACTGGGGTTCCTTAATCAGTTCGACCTTCCCAGTTCTTCTGTCTGGTGGCACAGTTTCACTTGCCCCACATTTTCCCTTAAATTTGTGCTTCATTATGTTTTGTTTAAGAAATCCTCCCTTATCCTTGTATCATAAAAATAGTCTCCTAAATTTTTTAATTGCCTTTCATATTTAAGTCTTACTTCAGACTATTTTTCAATATCATGCAAGAAATGCTTCAGTGTTTAATTAAAGTCTCAGAAGAAAAAATTAGAGGAAAATCAAAGAAGATATTTTAGAAAAACTGTAGCTAGGACTTTCCTGGAATTAAAGTATAAATAAAAAAAGAAATCTATGCTCAGACACATGCAAAACAGCAGACAAGAGACATACAGTCAGTAAAGGAGAAAAAGAGGGCATTCACACAGATGAATAATGAAGTGGCACTTTTAAACATTAAAACATTTAAACATTAACTTTTTAAACATTTGTTTATTTGGGGGTCAGGGAGCATGCACATACCACAGTACATGTGGAGAGATCAGAAGGCAACTTGCAGAAACTGGTTCTCTCCTTCTACCATGTACACTCTGGGGATCAACTTCCTATTGTCTAAGCACCGTTTACCAGCTCAGTTACCTCACTGGCCATGTGTTTGTCAATGTCAATAGTGAAAGTCAGGAGAATTTATTTCTCCAAAGTACAAATAAAGAAAGAAAAGTCTCAATTTTAAAACTGTGCTGCTCTCTGCCTGGAACCCTGCTGATCAAGATGGCCTAAAAGTCAGACCAGTGTCTTCTGAGGCCATCATCAGAGAAGCTTCCTCCTGAAGTAGATGGATACAAAAACAGAGCCCACAACAGGACAGTATGCAGAGAGCCCTGCAGGCCCTCAGAGCCCTGGAGAGTCTCAGGGAACCCTGCAGAAAAGAAGGCAGAAAGAATGTAAGAGCCAGAGCAGGTGGGGGACACTAAGAGAACAAGGTGTTTCAAAGATAGCTCAACTGACACACATATGTACTTACAAAGACTGTGACAGTCTGTGCAGGGCCTGCACAGGTCTAAGACAGAAGGATTCCTCCTAGCACTGAGAGGGGAAATGAACACGAGTCCCCATTCCTACCCTAGAAGCTATCCCTAATTGATAATCCCTCACAGGTGAAAAATTAGTTTTCTCCAACAGAGAATTTGAATGAAAGTGGTCCCCATAAGCCTATAGCGAATGGCGCTATTAGGAGGTGTGGTCTTGCTGGAGTGAGTGTGGAGGAAGTGTGTCACTGGAGGGGTGGGCTTTGAGGTTTCAGATACCCAAACCAGGCCCAGTGTGTCTCTCTCTTCTTTCTGTATGAGAGTATGAATTTAGAACTCTCAGCTCACCGTCCAGCCCCATGCCTGCCTGCACTCTGCCATGCTTCCCACCATGATGATAATGGACTAAACCTCTGAAACTGTAAGCTAGCATCAATTAAATGTTTTCCTTTATAAGCGTTACTGTGGTCATTGTGACTCTTCACAGCAACAGTGTCTAACTAACAAGAGTCTCACTGGGTAAACAAACCCCTCTGAAGGACAGACCTCATGCCCAACAATAGATGTCCAGCACAAAACAAATTCAATGGCATTTTTAGAGGCTCCTTGTTCCATAATGCTCTGTCTGGACGTTACTTTTCCCCCCATAGGTCTTTTGCATGTATATTATAGTTTCCAGCATTGTGTCTTTATGGGATTTCTATGTGTGAATGTTTATGTTTCTGCATCTATGAGTTTCTTCTGCCCCCACCCCCTCAGCCCTTTTTCCTACGTTTGTTTGTTTCATCCTATTCTGTTTGTTTTTTATTTATTTTATCTTATTTTACTTTACTATTTTTAATTGCTTGTTTGTATTCTAATGGGAGAGAGAAAGAAGGGGTGTGGATTTGAGTAAATGAACAATTTCTACAACTCCATAAAATAACAGAAAGCTCAGTTTCCTAAAAACCCAAAGTAGGCATTCATTTTAAAAAGACAAACCATATTTTAAAAAGAACAAATATCTGAATATACAGCTTTCTAGAGAAGACATTGAAAAAAATGGCCAGTAAGCACTGAAAAGATGTTTAACAGCATTACCCAAAGGCATGCAAACTGAAACCACAACGAGAAGCCAGGTATAGGGGAACACATCTATAACCCAGTTTGGGGGAGGCTAAGGCAGGAGAACTGGAAGCTCAAGGCTACTGGCACTATACTGGAAGGCCCTGGATAAAGAAAGAGAGAGAGGAAGAAGGAGAAGAGGGGATTGGAGAGAGAGGAAAAGGAAGAGAAAGAGAGAAAAAGAACGACAATACAGGCTAAAATAGCCATACTCACTAGCACAGTTTTTCTTTTAAAATAGCATTTGTTGGAGAAACATATGTTATTAGTGAAAATGTAAAGTGGTGTAGTCACTTTGGAAAAGTTGGGCAGTTCCTCAAATGTAAACATTGGCTTGTTGTGTGTGATCCAGACATTCCAGTACAAGATCTTTCTCCAAGCAATTCAAAATATGTATACACAAATGTTCACAACAGAATACTCAAACCAATTAAATTTGTCCTTCCTGATATAAAATAATAACTCATAACAAAAATGCAGTACTGATATATGGCACAAAGTAGAAGAATTTTGAAAACATTATGCTGAGAAAAAGAAACCAAATCACAAAGGCTACATGTAGCTGGGCATAGGGAGCAAACGTCTTAAATCCCTGCACTTAGGAAGCAGAGGATGGCGAATCTCTGTGAGTTCAAAGCCAGCCTAGACTAGGTAGCAAGTTGTAGGACAGACATGACTACATAGTTAGACCTGTTTCAAAATAAAATAAAGACTGAATTGTATGATTCCATTATATTCAATATCAAGGATAGACAAATCTATATAGAGACAGAAAATAGATCAGTAGCTGCCTAGGACTGGGGAAGTTAGGGAGAAATGAGACTACTCATTGATAGGCATTTCCTCTATGGGCTGTAAAAATATTTTAAAATTAACTATGTTGATGACTACACTAAACTTATCTCTAGCCCTCAGCTCCCTGGTTGGTATGATCACCTGAAAACTCAGAATAAACACACACAGTATAGTATAGAAGATAGGTAGTGCTGGGCGGTGGTGGCACACGCCTTTAATCCCAGCACTTGAGAGGCAGAGGCAGGCGGATTTCTAAGTTCGAGGCCGGCCTGGTCTACAGAATGAGTTCCAGGACAGCCAGGGCTATACAAAGAAACCCTGTCTCAAAAAACAAACAAAAAAAAAAGATAGGTAGGATTTATTAGAGTAAAATTAAGTTCTGTAAAGACCTATGAGTGGACTATCACCAAAAGGACCATTGTGACCACTTTGATTTTTAGTAAAATTACTATAAAGTATTTCTAAAAGCTCTGGGGAAGACACGGGAGACATGAAATGAAATGTCATTGTTCCTTGCCAGAAAGTCTGTGAGTAGATAGTAATTTTAAGGCCTTCCAGAAAAATCCAAAGCACCATATCCGCAACCAGGATCAAAAACAGGACTTGAACTTGATTCATTTTACCAGCATTCAGAATCCACAGCTTCAGTTCCTGATTTCACATGCCGCTTGTTTTAGTTACTATGCTGGCTAGACTCATGTCCACTTGCCACAAGCTAGAGTCACTGGGGAGGAGGGAAGCCCAACTGAGAAAATGCTTCCATAAGTGGGGGGCCCAGCCCACTGTGGGGGGGTGGCATCCCTGGGCTGGTGGTCTCGGATTCTATAAGAAAGCAGCTGAGCAAGACTTGGAGAACAAGCCAGTGAACAGCTCTCCTCCATGGCCTCTGCATCAGCACCTGCCTCCCTGCCTCTAGGTTCCTGCCCTGCTTGAGTTCCTGTCCTGACTTCCAATGTGTAAGTGTAAGCCAAGTAAACCCCTTGCTTCCCAACTTGTTTTTTTGTTGTTGTTGTTTGTTTTGTTTGTTTGTTTGTTTGTTTTTGAGGAGGTTGTGGTGTTTTGTCACAGCAGTAGAAACACTAACATAGACAGTTAGTTATCTTTCCTGTTGCTGTGCTCAAGACACCAGCCTATGTAAGAACAGGTTTATTCTGGGTAAAGGATCCAGTTCATCATAGCTGTAGAGCCAGGACAACAGGGACCTGAAGCAGCTGGTGATGCTGCATCCACAACCAGGAACAAAGAGCCACAAGCACGTGCCGATACCCACCTACCTCCCTTCTTTCCCCATCTGCCACTCTCCTTTGTATACGTCCCATGACCCAGGCCAGAGAACGGTGTCACCGACAGTGGCCCAGTTCTCCCACCTCAATTAAGTCGATCAAAACAATCTTCCATAAGCATACCCATCGCTCCATCTCTCAGGTGATTCTAGATTCAGTCAAGCTGGCAATTAAAACTGCTCGTTATGAAGGAAGTTGTCCATCCTCAACGACCTTCAAGCTCCCAATGTGTGACTAGCTACCTAGCATAAGTTAATGGTATGAAAAATCCTCACTTGTGCTTTCTGTAGAGTAAGTGAATTATGTATCCAGCAAAGGTGCTGAAAATAAAGAAAACAAATTAAAAGACTGTTGGAGCCAGCGTAGTAAGCTCTTCCTCAGCCATGTATTTCCTTGTCTCCCATGTCAGCGAACAATTGTTTACAGTACAGAGAGATACAGTGCTAGTTGTCTTATAGACTCTAACCTGCTGAAAATGGGGCTTTTCTTCCCAGATCTAGTTTGAAGTATCGCAGAACGTCTCTAGTTGGCCCTACTGAAGACCTGTCCTCACTCTTCAAGGCACACTAGCAAAAGGCATAAAGGATTGTGATCCATCAAGTTTGGGCAGGTGGAATAGGCTAGGCTTTTACCAGAAGTCAAAGAGAGAACAAAAAAAAAAAAGGAAGGAAGGAAGGAAGGAAGGAAGGAAGGAAGGAAGGAAAGGGAAGAGAGATAGAAGAAAGAGGAAGAAGCAAGAAAGATAAATACTCAAGCTGAGATTTACTGTTCATCTACATCCCCACATCAAATAACTTTTTTATAAATCACAGTCAAGAACCTTAATCAGTTTCCTAACTGAATAATTTGCATCTGGGCAATAGAAACATTCAGCTCATGGGTCAACCTGTGGATGCCCATATTTATGTGAGCCTGGTCAGCTACTTATTATACAAGCCTTTGTCTAAAGAAAGTCTAATCTACTTGGATATGACACAACACAGAAAGGTTACATAATTGAATGATTTTATCTAGCTTTATGATGACATTTATGTGATTGCTTTTTGGCAGTGACCAAGGCCAGAGTCCCTCTGATAAATTAATTTCTTTTAACACCACTCTTAATCATTTTTCTCAGAGGCTCATATACTTTAAAATTTACTTGTATTAATTCACCTCAATAAAAAAAATCATTTTTTCCTTCCTTAGCTTCTCATTTATTGTGCTTTTTAAAGTCAATTTTATCAACATAACTTCCAAAATTGCCAAAGTACAAGGATGAATGTCAGAATGCCAAGGGTTTTCAGATGAATCTGACAAGACAGAAAAGGTCAGAGCAGATTTCTTCAGCATGTTTAAATGTGGTCCTGATTATAAAGATTTTACAAGGAGTATTTAGGTTATTTCTTAAAATGACTGTGGTATTCCACTCTACTTGACGGATTAAATTTTGCTTGGAATGTTCTCTCTGGAGCTCCCACTCTCTGCCTGGTTTCCAGTTTTCCCATCTCATGTCTCTGCTCTTGGTTTAGATGTCATCTCGTCAAGTCTTTCCATGCAGGACAGGACAGGTGCCATTCCAAATACCCTCAACGAGACAACTGAATGGAACCAATTAGGTCAGATAGTAATATGCTATAAGTATTAATTTTTTGGTTGAATCAGATCTGGCTGAAGGACATAAGAGAATTTTTGAATCTTCAGAGTTTTTTAATCAACCTAAAATTATTTCAACATGGAAAGCTATTTTTTAAATGAAAGCAGGTTTGTATCTGTTGACTTAGTATAAAAGGGTAGACATGATGGAGAGAGGCAGCGAAGGCCACAGGAATGAAAGCCAGTAGCTAGCTGGCTCTGGGAAGTTGAGCTAGAGGGATGGGCTTGGGGACTTTATAAACATGGTATCTGAAAGGCCATACTGTTGCTCTATTCTCAGCAGCCTAATCAGGAAATCCTGCTTCAACCACAACGGTATATAATCCTTTGCTACTTACTCCTGAGTTTTGTTCCATATGCTTTCAAATTTTGTCTAATTCTGTTTAGCAAATACTTACTAAGTGCTTGTGTGACAGGTACTAGGGATAGATGCAAAGGTAGTAAAATTGATCCTTGTCCTGAGCAGGAGCCCGGCACAGTCCAAAGGAAGACACACAAAATGCCCACACAGTGAGAAGCATGCAGCTGTAGACTCGAGATCTAAACAAAGAAGTAACATAGTGTGGTTCTCAGACAGTAGAGGCCTCACAAAAGGCATTTCATGCAAGCTGAGTTTGAAGATCAGTAAAATTTTCCCAGGCAGAGAAGTTGGAAAGAAACTTCCAGGCACATCCAGGGTAAGACCTATGTCACGGTGAATTTGAAGAGTGAATTCAGCAGAACTAAAAAGAGAAGCAGCCACAAAAAAATAGCCCTTCTGTTTTCAGTAGCTTTATTGGGATACAATTCGCCCACCACTTAGTCTGCCTGTTTAATGTCTATCCTCTGGTGCTTTCTCAAATCTTCACAAGGTTGGTCGATTGTCACTACTATCTCATTTCAAAACATTTTGTGTGGGACTGGAGGGATAACTCAGAGGCTGAGAGCACTTGTTGCTCTTCTAGAGAACCCAGGTTCAGTTCCCAACATCTACATGGCAGTTAACAATCATCTGTGACCCTAATTCCAGAGAATCTGATGCCCTCTTTGGCCTCCATAGACAGCAGACCTGCATGTAGTTTACGGACATACATGCAGGCAAAACATCCATACACATAAAACAAAGCAGATTAAAAAAAAGAAGAAGAAGAATCATTTTCTGGAGTTTGGAGAACTGGCTCAGCAGTTAAGAACATGAAGTGCCCATCCAGACGACCTATGTTCAGTTCCCAGCACCCATGTCACATGCTCACAACCACATGTAACTCCAGCTCCAGTCATATTAAATTATGGCCCACTCTAATCTAATATGACCTTATTTTGACTTAATCATATCTGCAAAATCCTTATTCCCAAATAATGCCATTGTCATGAACACAGGTCCTCAATGTACGTATTAGAGAGACACAAACTCATAACAAAAGCTTCTCAGTTAATTCTATAGGAACCTTTAGAATATAAGTTTTGTTTGTTTTGATGAAGTATAACATCTATATTTCTGCAGCTTATACTTTGGCTGTTGTTTTGTGTTTATAATCTAAATCCATTTTGAACTGATACATAATATCCTGGTGAGTTTTTATTCTCAACTTGAAGCAACCTAGAATGACCCGGGAAGAGGGAATTTTAGCTGAAGAACAGCCTCAGTTGGCCTGTGGAAGTATCTGTGAGAGATTATCTTGACTATGGCTGATGTGGGAGGGTCCAGTCCTCTGTAGACAGCACCACCCCTAAAGAGGTGGGCCTGAACCATATAAGACAGCTAGCTGATGAAGACACCACAAGCTTGAGACATGGAGCAAAGAGAAATCAAGCTGGTACCAACCTGTAACAGCTGTTTCTTTTTGTAATGGCCGTCAGGTTCTGTTACTTTGTAAAGGCCAGCCGGTTCTGCTGCTCCGGTCCGCAGGTCAGGGTCTAGCAAGAGAGAGAGTGGGGACGGAGGAAGGGGGAAAAAGGGGCGAGAGACGCAAAAGATAGATACAAGACAGAGTCCGGTGGAGTCTCTTCAAGTCTCTTCTTTATTCTCCTCTCTTCTTCTATATTCTCCTCACTCCTTCAGTCTCCTGACACCTCCCACCTTCCACCTTCTACCTTCTACCTCCTACCTTCTACCTCCTTACTCCTTCCACCTTCTACCTCTCACCTCCTCAATAGAAAGGAAATCCTGGGTATTTATACCCTTTACCACGTGACTTGCCCTCGTGGACAAGCTCAACTGAAGCCACTACATCACGTGCCTTGTAGCCATGGATACCAGGAGCACCTTGCAGCTGGGGGCACTAAACAGTGTAACAAGATGTTTATCAGAGTGTGCTGAGCTATTGCAGGCTGTTGAAACAAGTCTCTTGTCAGGGTATATGGCTCGAGATGGCTGTAAAGATGATAGCCACTTTCGGCTAAGAGTCGGCTCCCAACACCAACCTAGGATCTTTGTCCCTCTAGCTAGCTTTAGTAGTACTAAAGGGTTCTATCCATGTTGCCAGGAAAGCAAAATTGTCATCACTCTTACCCAGCTGAGAACTCTGTGAGCTACAGTAATTTCCAGCCTAATAAGACACACCCACTGCTATGATAGTGGCACAAATGTAATGGGAGTGACCAATCGCCTTACACTTGGATCTAAGGTCCATTCTACAAAACAGAACTCATGCCCACCACCATCAACAGGGACAAGAACCTTCCTTTCCTTTATGTGTTTAAGTATCTGCAGATGAACTAAAGTACCTAACATAGTACAAGTGCTATATAAATAATTATTATGCCGGGCGGTGGTGGCGCACACCTTTAATCCCAGCACTTGGGAGGCAGAGGCAGGCAGATTTCTGAGTTCAAGGCCAGCCTGGTCTACAGAGTGAGTTCCAGGATGGGCAGGGCTATACAGAGAAAACCCTGTCTCGAAAAACCAAAAAAAAAAAAAAAA
>NW_021604594.1:10551307-10562098 GCF_004785775.1 Grammomys surdaster
AGGAAGGAAGGAAGAAAGAAAGAAAGGAAGAAAGAAAGAAAGAAAATTATTATACCATACTGTCTGGGGAAATAAGGCCAAAAAATATCAGTACATGTTTAGGAGAGGTGAATTTTGTTCTTACTGATATTTCATCCACATTTGAATCCTCTATGCAGACTCCACAGATACAGACAGCCAACTAAGACTAATAACTGTTCCAAGAGAATGCTTTCCTAACTTGTTGTAGAACGGAAATAGTCTGTGACCTGCATGCTACCCCAATTGGCAAGTCCATGAATGGAGAACCTGGAGGACAGTACTCTTCAGTCCTTTCCTGTATGTGAAACTCTCCAACAGAAAATTTCTGACTTTTTAGTAGGTTGTCTCTCGAGCTCTTTTGCCCATTTCAAAACCATGCGTTCTCCTTTTGACCATATTTTATGAAACAAATAACATTATACATGCTCAAATCTATAGGCTGATCTCCCAAATCCCATTTTAGTAGAGCCACAAATCCAAACTTGAAATAAAAAGGGATGAAAAAAATCAAGATAAATCATTTTTACTAATACCAATTTAATTACTTAAGTTTTTTTTAAAAAATTAACTACAAGCCTTGCCCTTCACAAAAAGTATTTATACACAGAAGTTGGGGAGATGGTCATTTGAGATATCCATGGAAACCCTAAAGGAGACTTCTAGTCACTTCCAAGGGATTCAGAGAGGCTAATAAAGAATCTTGACTGATTCTTTTCCTATCTTTTCTAAATCCATTTTTAAGAATGATTTTTTTTCTCATGCAGCCAAGTGAGAATATTTAGTAATAATACTTAAGCTATTATTTTTCTTTATATAGGAATTACAGCAAAAGTACCCTTTCTAGGACTTGGAGTATATAGTGCTTTAGATCTTTTCATCCCACCTAACCCTGTGTCAGTCCTCCCACGGCTAAGAGAGTGCTCTGCCTTCTTGCCTTTCTATGCTGCTGACCCTCAGTTAGCTATGTAGTTCCAGAACTATCAGTTTATTTTTTAAAAATTGTTTCTTTTCAAGTCTTAAAATTCAGTGGTTTCTTTCTTTTAAACAGCGGGCATGTTTGTTCTACGCTTTACTTTCTTTTTTTTTTTTTTTTTTTTTTTTTTTTTGGTTTTTTCGAGACAGGGTTTCTCTGTGTAGTTCTGGCTGTCCTGGAACTCACTCTGTAGACCAGGCTGGCCTCGAACTCAGAAATCCACCTGCCTCTGCCTCCCAAGTGCTGGGATTAAAGGCGTGCGCCACCACCGCCCGGCTACGCTTTACTTTCTGTTTGTTTATTTTAATCTGTGCAAAGGGCCAGACATAGTTGTTGCAAACCTTTAATCCCAGCACTTGGGAGGCAGAAGCATGTGAATTGCTGTGAGTTTAGACCCGTTTGGTTTCCATAATGAGTTGCAGACCAGCGTAGGCTCCATAGTGAGAGAGTCTCAAGAAAAATCCTAAAAGGCACAAAGAATTTTTAAGCCTAAAAATGAATGCTTTGATGTCAAAATAGATCAAAGATATCATTTACCAATGTCGATGATGAGATAGATAAAACAATGTGTATACTTTGATTTAGAATCAATGTACTTGATTTATAATATAATGGGAATTCTGTAGCGGAAATCTGACCCTACATCCTAACTTTATGATTCATATTACTTCCAGGTTCCAGTGTAGAATGTAAGAGGCATGGGTGTCGAGTATTCTGTGATGATGAACATAAGTGTGCTGAATGATATTCCATTTTCTTGGATAAGCAGATGAGAAGAAATTCTATATCAAATGTTCTCAGTAAAATGTAAATTAAGACACTGAGGTAACCACTACATAACTAGCCCAAATTCAGACCATGGAAAATGCCAAGTCCTACTTAGAGTATGGGCAACACAACTTCCACCCTTGCGGGCAGGGTTGTGAAAAGCCACACCCATTTAGAGAGACAGTTTGTCTCGCCTTTTGGGTTTTTTTAAGATTTATTTGTTTTATGTATATGAGTATGCTGTAGCTGTCTTCAGACACAGCAGAAGAGGGCATCAGATCCCATTACTGATGGTTGTTAGCCACCATGTGGTTGCTGGGAATTGAACTCAGGACCTCAAGAAGAGAAATCAGTGCTCTTAACTGCTGAGCCATCTCTCCAGCCCAAGGGACAGTTTTGAAGAACTGAATAGCCTAGCAATCATGGTCCTTGGTATTCCCAAAGCAGCTGGAAAATTATGTTCACATGAACCCCTGTATGCATGTATTTAGCATCCTCATTCGTTGTGGCTAAGTCTTGGAAACAAGAAAATGTCCTTTAAAAGATGAATGAGTAAGTTCTAACATACTCAGATACATCCGAATAACCAAATGACAGAATATTACTTATCATTAAAAAAGAAGTTGACTATCAAGCCATGAAAAGACTTGGAAGAAATGAGATATGTGGTACCCAGACAACTGACCAGCTAGGATTCAGTCACTCAGCATCAGGGAGAGGGCACAGTCACGGGGACAGCAGGTTCCTGGTTGCAGGGGATTAGAAAGAAGATCTCAAAGGATGGATGAAGCACAGAGTTTTAGGTTCTGTAAAACTATTCTGCATGACACAGTCATGGTGAACATATGTTATTACACATTTGTTTAAGCTCCGAATGATGACAGCAAGGGTATAGAATGTAAACTGTGGGCCTTGGATAATGATTTGTCGATGTAGGGCCATCAATTGTGATGAGTGTCCACAGTAGTGGGGAATGCTGACAGCATGCATGGCGATCGGGGCATGAATGAGCAAACTCTGTAACTTCTCTTGGTTCAGAGAACCTGGAGCCAACCTAAAAAATTAAATCTATTCAAAACATATGAGGTAATTTTACCTAAAAGACTAAACTAGAGAAGGTTTTCAAGTACAGATTATAAACCTACAGGGGAGAAAAAAAAATCTAGATCAAAACTTAAATTAAAAAAAAGAAAAGAAAAAGCCAAAACAAAGAGCTAACAGCATCTTCGAAGGAGCAACGAACACAGCTGCCCGAGCCTCCAGCTTTCAAGCATTACAAGTGTGCAGTTCTTTAGAATGGCTTCCTGCTCGCTGAAGAGAGAGCGCTTCTCCACAGGCCAAATTACAACACTGAGGCAGATCCAGAGAGAAATCTAATCAACCATTTGTTGATTATTGATTCTTTAATCATGTCCTCAAGCACCTACAGATGCAAGGAGGCGTGTGGTCTTAGACTAAAGCTGTTTGCGAACAGCAGGATTGCCTGGCCCAAGAAATGGCGCTCGCTGTGTGGTGAGAGCCGCCTCTCTAAAACCGTGTCTGGTTAGCACCTATGCCCTACTCAGTTGGCAGGGCACATCCTCCGTGGGCATGCTGCCAGCCTAACAGATGGGCCTGGATGTAACCTTGCCAGAAAATCAGTGTGTGCAGTGAGTTCACAACTGTGGTTAGATTCCTTTCCAAGGATGTTGCATCTACTTAGGCTGCCTGGCAAAAACAGTCAACTTCCACGTTTTCAAATAGCATTAATAAATATGCAAATCATTCTCCGTGTCAGTGGTTAGGTACCAGCAGCAACAGGGAAATTGGTAGAAATGTGACTTCTCAGGCTCTACCCTAACTTAATAAACCAGAAACTCTGGGAAAGACCCAGCTATGTATGATAGATATATCGAGCCCACCAGATAATTCTGATGCAGCTGGCATATGAACTACTGCTGTAAACCCCTAAGGTTCCCAGTGCATAGAATTATTTGAGAAATTTTTCAAAATAATGTTGTGACTGGAAAGATATCTCAGCAGCTCTTGCAGAAGACTGGAGTTTGGTTCCTGGCGCCCAGGTGCTCACATTATGTGGCTCACAACTGCTTGTAATTCTACCTCCAAAGGAACTGAAGCCCCTTCTAGCCTCCAAGGGCACTCACACATACATGTACACAAAATAAAGTGGTTTTGTTTTTTTGTTTTTTGGGGTGTTTGTTTGTTTGTTTGTTTGTTTCGAGACAGGGTTTCTCTGTATAGCCCTGGCTGTCCTGGAACTCACTCTGTAGACCAGGCTGGCCTCAAACTCAGAAATCTGCCTGCCTCTGCCTCCCAAGTGCTGGGATTAAAGGTGTGTGCCACCACCGGCCGGCTAAAATAAAGTGTTTTTATAAATAAAAGAAAAGCATTTAGCCAATGTTGTCAAATTTCCTAAAATATACAAGATGGCTTTATCCAAAATGCATTGACGCCATAGTGAGAGCAACATAAGACCAGACTCTTAAGACATGACTGGGGTATAGGAAAGATTCCCCAGAACGGTGGCTTGGGAATAGGAGCTAAGGGGCACACAGAGGATTAACTGGCAAGTCTGTTCTGATTAGGGCATTCGTTACTCATTAAGGCTGACCTAGGAAACAGAGCCCCAGAATATAAGCAGAGGCATTTGGTGTGGTATTTGTTAGGTAGCAACCTTGAGACATTCATCTGTGGAAGAAAGGGGATACAAACAGGATTGACCAGAGACAGAAGAGAAACGGGAAGAGGTGGAGTCAGAGTGGTTCACCAAAGTCAACATAATTTGGGCAGAGATAGTAGCGCTAAGGTTAGGTTATGTAGGTGATGTGCCCTGGGGAGGTATGACCTGGAGTTAAGCTGTTAAGCTGTTCTACTTTGCTAAACACTGAAGGGGCCAACAAGCGATAGTTGCCAACCCATATGGCTCTGAGCAGCTGAGCTGACAGGTCCTTCATTACAAAAGGATCTTTGTGTTGCATCACAGAGATGGACACAATAAGTAGGACAGCAGGAAACTCTAGTGGTCTGGTAGTAGACTACAACACTGTTTCCTAGGTCAGCCTTAATGAGTAACGAATGCCCTAATCAGAACAGACTTGCCAGAGACTGGTTGCTACCTCTGATGATGGGAAACTGCATGTTTTCAGATTAGTGCCCACTATCTTTGTGATGACGTTGTCATTGTCATTGTCGTTGTTCGGTGGTGCTGGTGGTGCTGGTGATGCTGGTGGTGTATGCACATATATGATCATATGTGTGTGACTGCGTATGCATGTGTGTGCATGTAGAGGTCAGGAGACACCTCAAATGTCATTCGTCAGAAGCTCTCTACCTTATTTTTTGAGGCAGAGTCTCTTATTGGCCTGAGCTCCCCACATAGTACAGTCTGACTGGTCAGCAAGTACCAGGGAACTATTTGTCTCCAGTGCCTTTTGTTAGGATTATGAGCACAAGCCACTGTGTACAGTTTTTTTTTTTTTTTTTTTTTTTTTTTTTTTTAGCTGTGTCCTGGGGAATCAAACCCGGGTCCTCATACTTACACAGCGAGTTCTTCACCAACTGAGCCATCTCTCCAGCCCCCCATCACACCCCAACTATGTTTTCTTAGATTGGTCTAAAAGATGGAATCTGTCAATGACACCACGGAACTTCCCTCGAAGCCAACAAGACACTGTCCTGCTGCCTGCCCCTCCCTGTTCAGTACAGAAACAGCCACTTCACAGCGGCAGGCTACCACTTCCATCCAGCCCAACAGGTAACCTGCCCAAGTGTGGCTGTGCTTTAGACACCACCTCTCTGTCATTTCATTAGCTTTGTCGGGGTGAAACGCTGACATCTGCCATAGCAGTTTAGTCAGTGTGGCCTTTTTGGTAACAACAGCTCCAGCCTATTCAGTAGTCCATGCTGCCTTGAATATGGGTATGTTTTACCCAGACTCTGCTAATTCATCTAGTCTTGGCCAGGTTATTTTCTCAGAATCTGACTGTGTTGATTCCACCCCATACTGTACGGAATCCTGCTTTGACATAAACCAAACTCACTGGGCATCACCAACATAGCTGCTGCTCAGAGAAACACACAGCAGGACTCCCAGCTCACCTTAACTAACATCTTTAAAAAAAAAAAATTTTACTGATTCTTTGTGAATTTCACATCATGCACCCCAATCCCACTAATCTTCCCCATCCCTCCACAGCCACCCTCTACCTTTGCAACCACCCCTACAAAAGAGAGTAAATAGTAAATAAATAAAGACCATCTTGTGGTGGAAGCTGTAGTATATCACGGTGTGTCACACAGTATGCCCTTTTGCTACATGTCTTCACTTGCAAATGTGCATTGCAATCAGCCATTGGTCTGGTTCAAGGGCTCTGGCTTCTGCTACACTATCAATACAGGATCCTCACTGGGATTCCTCTCAGAAATCCTGTTGTTGCTCTATGTCATAGGGATCTGGTAGCTTTGGTTCTGCAGAATTGGCTCCTTTGTGCCCTCCAGCAGTTCACAGATGTTGGGGTGGGCCAACTGAAAGCCCTGGGTCTGGACCTGGGTGGTAGCTGAGTTGTCAGCTCACCAGCTCCCCTGCTCTCACACCACCAAGTCAGGCTGTCCAGCACTGCCCTGGATAGCTCACCCAGTGCTCCAGCAGGCAAGGGGCAGGGCCAGCTCTCCTGCTTTCATGCCCTTGGTGCCAGCACACCCACCCCCATCCCACCAGGGCCAGCTCTACAGTGCTTGCCCAGGTGAGGTGCAGGGCCCACTCTCCTGAGTGCTGCAGCCAGCAAGGGGTGGCGCCAGTTCTCCGGAATGCCACAGCCAGTGAAGGCCAGGGTCAGTGTTGCACGACCTTTGGAGATCAACATGGTCCTAAGTGGCAGCCCAAACCAGGGACATCTGCATGGCCTTTGGTGGTAATGTGGGCCACAGAGATTGACATAGAACCCTGCTGCTGCATGGCCACAGGCCCAGACATGGCCCTCAGTGGCAGCACTGGCTGAGACTTCATCATGGCTTCACAACGGACTGTTCCTCTTCACCCTCATGTCTCTAGTTCTGCCTCTCTCCATAATGCTCAAACTGTGCTGTTTGTCTTTCTCTCCCATGTCTCCGTCACCTTCTTGCACAGCAAGTGGCACTGCTGCAGGTGGGCCACATGAAAGGCAGGCCTCTGGATATCTTCTGCCCATTTTAATTAACACCTTAATTTGAAGTTTGTGATTTGGTTCAAATCCCTTAGTCACTGTTTAGGACAATCCCCTGGACTTTTCTCTCATAAAGCTTCAGCTGACTGCCATATCTTTTGTCTTAGTTAAGGGTTTACTGTTATGTAAAACACCATGACAGAAAGCACTGAGCAGAGGAGAAGGCTCATTTCACCTGACAGCTTGTAAGTCCATTACTGGGAATCTAGAGCAAAAACTCGGAAGGAACCTGGAGGCAGGAACTGTACCAGAAGCCTTGGAGAAGTACTGGAGGTCAGAGGACAACTTTGTAGAGTCAGTTCTCTATGTCCATCTTTTCATGGATTCTGGGGGTTGAACCCAGGTTGCCAGGTTTACAGCAAGTATCTATCCACTGAGCCCAACCTACTGATTCTATCCTCACATCCTCATAAATCTGCTGTTGAAGGTACAAGACAACCACCAGTGAGTTATAAACAATTGATGACATGTCAACAGCCCTTAGATGGCTCTTTTAGCAAATTGCTTTGCTTATAAGAGCAGAGATATTCACTGCTGGTTCTCCGTGTCATTTCTTTCTAAGACTTAAGGTGAAAACTGAAGTCTCGGGCCAGTCAGCAAGCGGAGACCAGAGCATGAACAGAAGCAGAGACTCAGGAGTGAGAGCTGAACCTTCTGCAAAGTGTTCTACCAGAGACCCAGCCCAGCCTCTCCCCCTTCTCTTCTCCCATCTTGTTGGCATTCCCCCTAGAACTAGGTCCTTCTTTCTTACCTGATTCTTCTCACAGTCGGCTTAATTAGCATCCTACTTTCATCAGAATGTGGCTTCCTCATATCCTGGCTCTGCTCTTGGTCTCTAGCCTGTGGTACCACATGCATGGACGTCCTCCATATCAATTACTATTACCCACCACATACTCTACTTTCCAAATCAGATTCTCATAAATGACCAGGTGACTGGTCCAATTTGTTCCCCTTTTAATAGAGTCTTTTGAGTTATGTCACCTCATCAGTTGCCCTCTGAACTTATATTTTGGCTCCTCCTAATCCCGTCAGTCATATGAAAGGCAGATTATATGGCACCAAAACAGTTACCCTCAAATGCCTCTAGTTGGGACAAGGTACAACTACATCTAGTAAATCTCATTCTTCTCCACACCTTCTCACTCATGCCCCAGAATGAGAATCCCTTCCTAAGGCATCGTCACAGCAACTACATCTGAGTCGGGAGCAGCTTTGGTATTGGTTTACCCCAGCAGAACTTCAACTATTAGTAGAAGTAAGCTCCAGATGACTGACCAGGAGATGACGGCTGCAGCTAGAACTCCAAGAAGCCCCGCTTGCTCTGCGGACCAACAATAATGCGGTCTTATTGGAGAGCCAGTAAGTTGAGAATACAAGGCAGGAACAAGTTTTTAAAACACATAGTTTGGGGGCCGAGGCTATAGCTCAATTGGTATAATGCTTGCCTAGCCCCTTCGTCCTGCCCCCTCTCTCTCCTGTCTTCATGAGAGAATCCCATCCCTGTTGCCACATATACTGTGTCTGAGCACAGCACTCACTTATTCTAGATTGTATAGCTAGTTCGAGGCCAACCTGGACTACATGAGACCTTGCCTCAAAAAATATATGTAGATTTAACTTGACCTTTCTTACTGCTAAATTATTGTATTCTTAATTTTGGCACAGCATAAATTTTAAAAATGTTACACAAATATATCTTTTTTATCAGCAAAATTATTTTTAGTCTTTGGTCTTAAATCTTAACAATATATATAGCAGCACATTTGGCTTGTAGCAAATATACTAATTATTGTTTTAATCAGCACATAATGGTTTATGTGTGTGTAACAAGCTGAGTTACTCCCTGGACTTGAAGAGAAAGGAAGTCGGTTTTAGAGACATCAGATCTGGCTGTCTGGGTCTTCAGAACAGACTGAGCTTGTCGGCTGGCTTCGGCCCAGCTCTGCAGGGCTGGAAGCTTGTAGGCAAGAGAGCAGACAGGAAAGCTGCATTGTGGGTGCCCCCAAGTGGGTACTCTCTGAGGTGCACACGGCAGAATTTCTGGTCAATGCCACTAGCATGAGTTCCTGCATGTACGGTGCTTTAAGAAACAGAGAAAAGCTAAAAAGTGTATGTTTTTCAGTATTCAACTCTCACTGTCATATAACAACAGAACCAATATTTAATATAATATTCCAAGTTATCACAGAGTATTTATTTGCCTCCGGCAAATCTCTTAAAGGAAGGTTTTCAAGTTATGTCTTATGTGAACTTGGGCAACCACGTAGCCTCCATAATCCATAGTTGCCTCGTTTTTAAAATTATGTCAGGAGTGCCTAAAAATAAATTTACCTCACAAAATTATTTGTGTTATGAAGCAGTTCATATAATAGGACCGAGCCCACCTTATTATATGTGCTTAAGAAATATAACTTATCATTAGTCTTTTATTTATTAATACTAACGTTATTAACAATATTATATTTAACATACATTGAAAATAAAATGTATGAATTGAAATATATATTGGCTGGAATTATAGGCGCTCCTAGACACCTCTTTAATAAGCTCTTTCTTACTTTAATCGTGCAGAGGCAACTGCTATTGCTCACAACTAAGAACTAGACAACTAACGTGACTACCATAGTGCAAAAGGACAAGGCTGACTCACTCTAAATGATGACTAGCGTGAGAGATAATGAAAAGGTGAAGAAATGTTACAAATTATAGTAGAATGAAAAAGACACAGCAACTAAACGTAAATTTGCACAAGACCCTGCATTAGCAATGGATAATCCCATAAATAGTTTGGTTGAAATAACTGAAATATGGATTGTGGAGTGGACAAAAGTTTCATATTAATGAATTATTTCCTGAATTTGATAAGGTATTCTGGTTATATAAGATAATCTTCTGATTCTTAGGAAACATACACAGAGATGTCAGTGGGTATAATGCTTGCTTTTATATGAATTAGAAAAATAATAAAATATGAGAGAACTGGGCTGGAACAGTGGCTCAGCAGTTAAGACAACTGACTGCTCTTCCATAGGACCCAGGTTCAATTCCCAGCAACCACGTGGCAGCTCACAACTGTTTATAATTCCTGTTCCAAGTGATCCAACACCCTCACACAGACATATGAGCAGGTAAAACAATGTACATAAAAGATTAAAATAAGTAAAGAAAATTTTTAAAACATTAATTTTCCCTTTTATTTTTTATTTTTTAATTCACTTTACTTCCTGATCACAGCCCCCCTACCTCCTCTCTATCCAGTCCCACCTTTACAAATCCCTTATGCCACTGCTCCCTTCCCTTCCCCTCAGAGAAGGGGAGCCCCACTTGGGTACCACCCCACCCTGGGACATCTAGTCCCAGCAGGACTAGGCACATCCTCTCCCACTGAGGGTCAACCAGGCAGTCCAAGTAAGGGAAAGGGATCCAGTGGCAGGCAACAGAGACTGAGACAGCCCCTGCTCCACTTGTTAGGGAAACACATGAACACCAAGCTGCACATGTGCTACAAATGTGTAAAAGGTCTAGGTCAGCTCCTGCATGTTCTCTGGTTGGTGGCCCAGCCTCTGTGAGCCCTCGTGGTCCCAGTCCAGTGGATTCTGTGGGTCTTTCTTGTGGAGTCCTTGACCCCCTCCAACTTGCTTACCAACTATAAGAATCTTCTTATAGTTACAAAAACTGTACTTATAGACAGTACCATATATGTGGATGTGTGCGTAATAAAGACAGAGACAGACAGACAGGCAGACACACATACGCGCGCGCACACACACAGAGAGAGAGAGAGAGAGAGAGAGAGAGAGAGAGAGAGAGAGAGAGAGAGAGAGA
>NW_021604594.1:10562108-10564023 GCF_004785775.1 Grammomys surdaster
AGAGAGAGAGAGAGAGAGAGAGAGAGAGAGAGAGAGAGAGAGAGAGAATATATCTAAAACTTAAAACAGAGCTGAGGAGATGGCTCAGAGATCATGTGCTTGCCACTCAAGCTTGAGGACCTGAGTTCAGATCTCCTACACCCAAAGCCGTGAGCACAGCAGCACATGGCTTTAATTGAAGTACTGAAGAGGCAATGATAGAAGGATCCCTGGGTCTCAGCGGCCAGCTAGTCTAGCCTAGTCTGTGAGCTCCAGGTTCAGTGAAAGACCCTGTCCAAAAAAAAAAAAAAAGGTAGAAAATGATCAAGAGGACTGGACAGATGGCTCTATGGTTAAGAGCACTGACTGCTCACCCAGAGGTCCTGAGTTCAATTCCAAGCAACCATCTGGGATCTGATGCCCTCTTCTGATGGGTCTGAAGACAGCTAAAACCACTTATGTTTCATTCAGGCAACTGGTAAGTAAGCAATTCATCATATCTTATGTGTTCTAACTGTAAGACAACACAATGAAAATAGTTGACAAGGGGAAAAAAAATCTTTGTAAAATAATTCCAGCTGATAGATGAAAGGGAAATGACAGAAAAGAACACTGTTGTCTGGGTGATATCATTAATGGATACTAGAGTCACTAGGTAGAAAGCTGGTGGCAAAAGACAGTGAATAAATTCAACCTGACCTCAATGGTCCATTTTACCATCAGAAAAAAGACAAGCAGATAAGTATCTCTTAAATGGGAAGACTATTATAAGAAAGTAAAAATCCAGTCTGACCATGTGTGCTGCGATGGTGGTATTGTGGCGAGCACAGCTGCCTTCCAATCTGGCCATGTCTGTAAGGCAATTTACCAGTTTACAGGAAGCATGGCGTTCTGATGAGAGTGTCAAGCAACGTCATGAAGATGAAATTGTCGAGATTCAGGAGGTGGGGCGCTATATGGCCACGGTTTCTTCAATTACTAAATTTGAAAGAGGGAGGGTGAACCTGGAGACGAGAAATGGTGAGTAACTGGCTGTAGACCGTAAGCTGGTTCCTAGCCTGTTTGCTTACCTCTGAAACAGTGGCTCCTTACGTCCTGACAGGCATGGAACTTGCACCCCTCCAGGCTCTGAGACTCGAGTGCTGGGACTATCATTGTACACTCCTATGATGGCCACGTCCGTAAGTTCAACATGCTTGTTTTAAAAATACAGTATAAAACATAAGGGATGCCGGGCAGTGGTGGCGCACGCCTTTAATCCAAGCACTTGGGAGGCAGAGGCAGGTGGATTTCTGAGTTCGAGGCCAGCCTGGTCTACAGAGTGAGTTCCAAGACAGCCAGGGCTATACAGAGAAACCCTGTCTCGAAACACCAAAAAAAAAAAAAAAAAAAAAAAAAAAGGGAAAGAAAAAAAAAAAAAAAAAAAAAAAAAAAAAAAAAAAAAAAAAGAAAAAAGACATAAGGGATGTAAATATCAGCTGCATATTGATTTTATGGGATTATTGCTAAATATTCTAAATGTAATAATGTCATTGAGATTATAATTTCTCAGAAGAGTACTTTAGGAGATCACACTGAAACATTTATACTTTAAATGTTATTATTTTAGGAGTTTATTTCAAAAATAACATAAGATAGTAGGGAAAGGAATGAAAAATAGAACACACAGAACTATGTGTTGCTGCTGTTGAAGATGAGAGATAGATGGAGATTGAACACAATCCCTCCTATGATTACGTTTTACATTTCCATTACAGGACCAGTAAGAGGCAACTGTGGTTACTGCTCATAAGTGATCAATGGGCAGAAGCAGAATAATCACGACAAGTTTGAGGCCAGCCTGAGCTATAGTTCTAGGGCAGCCAGGGCTATAGCAAAAGACAAGGAAACACCTCTCTCTCTCTCTCTCTCTCTCTCTCTCTCTCTCTCTCTCTCT
>NW_021604594.1:10564033-10573062 GCF_004785775.1 Grammomys surdaster
CTCTCTCTCTCTCTCTCTCTCTCTCTCTCTCTCTCTCTCTCTCTGTGTGTGTGTGTGTGTGTGTGTGTGTGTGTGTGTGTGTGTGTGTGTTAGTCCTAGCTGTTCTGAAGCTCTCTATGTAGACCAGGCTGGCTTCAAACCCACTGACATTCTCTTGTCTCTGTCTACCAAGTGCTGAAATTAAAGATATGTGCCACCACACACAGCTTGTCACTGTGGTTTTTATTGGCTTTTCTATTATGCCTGATGATGATACACTTCTGTGATGAGGTGTGAGGACTACACCTATCAGTGGGTATAAGGACAGCTATTTAGGATGAAGTTAATGCTGGCTTAGTAAAGTGATGGTTGTAGGTTCTCCTCCAGGTCCCATGACTTTACTAGCCCTGAATAGTTGGCTAGGTTCCAGACATGATTTCCTTCTTGTTGAGCCAATCTTAAGTCCAACTAGAGAGCTGTTATTGCTGCTGAGACACGGATATCACGACTGCAGCTTTAGGGTTCTTGTGACAGGCTGGTTATTGCCGTGGTTCATAGGTGTCAGAGCTGGGCAGGACTACTGGTTGCCTCCCTTCTTTGGAAGCTTGCATGGCACTTTCTGGTACCTGTATTCCTCAAGAAGGAGACTTTCCAACCAGTTCCACTTCAGGAGTCTCTGGACCCTGTGTCTGAAATTCATGGTATCTTCAACAGTAAGGATTTGCCATCCACCTCTGGGAACAACAAAAAACAATAACAAAAGCTATCTTGTTTTGGGAGTCTCTTGGACAACCCTAACCAACAACTCAAAAGAAGGCATCTCAAGACAAATGTCACATATTCTCTCTCGTCTGAGGCTCTTAGATCAAACTCTTTATATAAGTACATATCCCTAATGTAATTGCAGAAACCAGGAAAGAAAAAAGGGAGCATTGCTGAGGCAGGAGGCAATAGAGAGGGGACATGCAGTCTACAAGAGACCTGAATGGAAAAATGGAGACTCTAATTGGGAAGCAGAGAGACAAATATAGAAGATAGAAGGAGATACAGAAGAAGAGAGGCAGGTAAACACTAAAAATGTCTTTAAGGTCATAAGGAATCATACTATTAACTATCTACCTAAAAACTTGTAATGCAGGTAAGTCTCGTGTGAATATATGAAGGTATGTACAGATGGATGGACAGACAGACAGACAGACAGATAAAATTTAATGAAATTTTCCCATCAGGGCTGACAATGCTTTCACCAGGTGCCAGAAAGAAAAAAATGCAATAAAAACAAACAAACAAACAAAAAACAACCAACATCAGGCATGAATTACTTATAATGTTTAAAAAATCATTTTACTTTTTAAAAAAAAAAAAGAAGTTGGTCAGATATCAAAGCACATGCCAATGAGGCTGAGAGTCAGTATTTTGGCAGACTAAAGATCCAAATTAAATAAAAACACTGAGGCAAGGGATCTCTAGAAGGAGCTAGAAAATCTCAGGGGTGATGCTGTTTGCCTAGATAATCTGGCAACAGCAAAGGGAGACGGTAAAGGATTTTGGTCTGATTTTAACTTCTACCCTGCTGCCAGCGCCACACCCACACACCCGGGCTCTATGGATTTGGGGTTTTACTCTCTGTCCGTGTTTTGGCTGTGCATGTTTGGATTGTCTCCACATGAGACAACCAAAGACTCAGAGTTCCCTGTGAGTTATACAGAAGCAAAGCAGACATAGTTACAAAGTATCAAAACTTCCAGCGCCCAAGCCTTGCGGTGGTGGAGTATACCTTTAATCTTAGCACTCAGGAGGCAGAGGAAGGTGGATCTCTGTGTGTTCAAGGCCAACCTGATCTACAGAGAGAGTTCCAGAACAGCCAGGGATACATAGAGAAACCCTGTTTCAAAAAACTTTTTTAAAAAACACAAAACTTACAGTGTCCTGAATCAGCCTGCTCTCACTGCCCTTTTAGATCGTGTCCTCATCTACCTGTTACTGCTGTTCATATCTACGGCATTGAACAAATGTAAAACCCATGACAAATGGCCTATCTCACGTGACAATGGATAACTCAACAGCCTGAATCCCAAATCAAGGCCTCAGCCCCACCTGCTTGATTTGTGCTTCATATGAATAGACCATACGTGGATAAATGGAATCTGACAAGAGCTTGACAACTTTTTCAGTTTTGAAATGTTACTATAACAAATTGTTGCAAACTTCGTGACTTACAACAAGATTTGCTGTCTCATAGTTTTAGACTTCAGAAGTCTGACCTGGTGTCTCAACAGTCTAAACTCCATGTGTAGGAAGCATTATGCTTCTTCTGAAGATTTTACAGGAAAAATCTATTCTGAGCCCTTTCTAGAGCCTGGAAACTTCTTGGCTAGTGGCCACTTCCTTATCTTCAATGCTTGTAACAATCAGTGGAATCTTTCTCATGCTGCATGACTCTACCTCTGCTTCCATCAAGACGTCCCCTGACTCTCCTCTGCTTCGCTTATAAAGGCTTTTGTGACTACATTGTGTTCATCCAGATACAAGATAATTTCCTCATTTCAACATCCTTAATCTCCTCTCAGGTCCCTTAGACCACGTGAGGCGGCACATTCACGGGTTCTGATCAGGGCATAAGCATCTCACGGAGGAGGTGAAACTAAAGCAACATTCTACCTACCAAAAGGACACTTCACGCCCGACATGGTAGCCCATCCCGTAACCCCAGTGTAGTGGAGATGGAGGCAAGGGAATCAGGAGTTCAAAGACAAACTTGACTACACTGTGAGTTCTAGTCCAGCCTGGACAATATGAGATCATGTCTTTAAAGAAAAAGAAATGAAAAGAAAAAAAAAAGGTCCTCCAAAAACTCATCTAAAGAAGCTGCAGAGCAGAAAAAGAAAGGTAATAAATAATAAATCCCCTTATGTACCTAGAGCTGATATACCTTTGGTGTAGGCAATGGTGGTGGTGGTAGGGTGAAGATAGGTGGGAAATCATGGAGTGCCTCTTAGAGAATAAAATGGGAAAAAATTAAGTAATTTAATTGGCTACTTGATTTAGATGTCAGAAAGATGGCACCAGTTTGGAGCACTTGCTGCTCTTGTGGAGGACCTGACTTCTGTTTCCACCGCCACACAGCAGCTCACAATAAGCCCTAACTCCAGATCCAGGGGATCAGGTGCCCCTTGCTGATTTTTTAGGCACCAGGCAAATACGAAGTGCTCTTCCGTACTTTCAGGAAAAACACTCACACACATAAAATAAATCTTATTCAAAAACATCTAAATTACATTAAAGTATGAGTCTAAAATATAAACATTGTATTTTTTTTTTACTGACTTGAAGAATATTAATTATTGGGGTGGTTTTGTGGGCACCTTAAAGGGAGTTGTTCTGGTTTAGTTTGGTTTGGCTTTTTGGAGACACAGTATTATTATGTTGCCTCCGCTGGCTTCAAAATTATGAACTCAGGTGATACTCCTGTCCCTGTCTCTCAATATCTGGGACTACAGATGTACTGTACACTGGAAATTTCACTGCTCCTTTAAGGATAAATGCTCAGTGTTTGTGTTTCTTTGTGGATATGAGTTCTGGTCAGTGAAGTTTAAAAGACCCCTTAAATGGTCAAGAAAGAGAATCTGACAGAAGACTAACTGAAAACAACTGATAGAATTTGCAGTTAAGTAACATGTGGAACCCATGAACGTTCACACAGACACATGCACACCAGCCACTCTCTTTCAATGACTGACGTGCTATGTAAGCAAAAACAAGACAGAGTGTTTTTCCACGCACAGCTTTACAGATCAGAGTGTTCTCACCTCCCAGAAGAACCAGACCTTCTCAGATCAGAGTGTTCATTCAGTTATTTGTTTGTTTACTTAGTTATTCATTTAATTATTTATTTAAACTCTTGGCTTTGCTGTATTTATTGATCATAAGTGTTCATCTCCACTGTTGGGAAAAATTAAAAATCTTGGTCTTGCTTATTTCAAATGAAGGAGGCAATTTCAGCAAAGCCCTAATTTAACATATGAGCAAATCTTAATGTTTCCACTTACAGATTCCATTTTGTAGAATGTATTTCCTTAATGCTTTGCTTCTGAAAAATACACTTTAAAATTACATATCCATCACTACTTTAAGCTAAGTTACCTGACTTGGAGCTGTGTCATCAAAAACTAATCTCATTACCAAAGCATTTAGATTAGACATTCTTAGAAAGGCGAAATGGGTAGTGTAAAGTGTGACATTATCTATATAATGGATACCTCTTAAAAATTAGTAGTGGGGGAAAGTTGCCAAGAAAAGTATGGTTAGTGCTGTGCAACCACGGTATTCCTTTATCAGGCCATAATGATCCAGAAGTGGATTCAGAATGAATATTAATCAGCATAAAACATTTGCACAATATGGAAGCCCCAAAATTTCTTAGTTGATAGAGTAGCTTCATAATCACATAACCTGAGGGCTAGTAATGTATCCCATAAACACCTCCTAGGGACTAGCATAGGAAAAAATGGTAGAAAGAACTCTCTTGGGTCTGGCTCAGTTTTTAAGACTATGTTCTGCTCTTCTAGAAGATCAGAATTCAGCTCCTAATATCCCCTTATCAGGCAGCTCTAGGGGACCCCATGTTTGGAGTTTTCTCAGACATCCCCCCCCCACCACACACACACACACACAAACACACACACACACGGTTTAAAAATAATTTTTAAATTAAAAAAAAGAAGAAAGGACTCTCTCAGATACTTTGTTAGTGTTTTAAAAATTCTCATCCCTTAAGTATATGTTAAATATCCAAGTCTTCTTAAAAATGATCTTGATTTTTCAAGGGAGAATGGGGACTTAACACTAACAGTTGATTTTCAAAAAAATAAAATAATACAACCCCACTGAAATTTATGTAAAACCTCCCTGTGTACAAAATAATTCTAGCCAACATAAAGAAGCCATGCATACAGACGCAGGATAGTTCCAAACAGGGACAGCTTACCCCTACATACATTATTAAGAGTTTGAATATAAGCTACAGAATATTGAGTAGGGCTATGGCCTAACGTAGATCCAAGTCCATCACCAAGACCTGAAATTTAGTCATGCTAACCTTTGTTTCTATTAATGCAAACACAATAGAGAAAATAGATGTTATTGATCATAGTCAATTATTAAAACATTCCTAATGTACTGATTTTTACATTTTTAAGCAATCCATTTTTACTATAACACATCAAATAATACAGACAGATGGAAATAAAAGACAATTTCTGTATTCCTCAACCTTATTGCTCAATAATTTGCTGGCTGCCCAAATTAATTAATGGATTAGTAAGCTGAGCATTTAAAAAAAAACTGTGTGGATACAGCAATAAGCACAACAAAATCTCTGTCCTTAGGGACTAATACTCTGTAAGAAGCAAAAAATCAGGTAATAAATAAAAGATGAAGAAAGGGAGTCTGGAGAGAAGCATAAGAACCCTGGAGAGCCACCTGCCCTTCCCAGCACTCAGGTCAAGCAGCTTAGAACCACCTGTAACTCCAGCTCCAGGGAATCCGATAACCTACTATGGCCTCCACGAATACCTTCACATGCAGCAGAACTTCACCCAGGCATACATACAGACACATTAATGACAATAATCAGGAAGCTCAGTGGCTAAGACAGTGCATTTGCTCTTCTTACAGACTCATGTTTGGTTCCCAGTACCCACATGATGTCTCATTACCATGCAATTCCAGGGGATTTGATATTCTTTTCTAACTTGCTTTGTCACTAAGTACGTACACATATATATCTATGCAAAACATTCATACATATTAAATAAAAATAAGTATTTTTTAAAAATTAAAACAAATAAAAATAAACATATTTTAAGATGAAAAAAGGCAGCCAGGCATTGGTGGTGAACACTCTCAGGAGGCAGAGGCAGGCAGATCTCTGAGTTAAAGGCCAGCCTGATCTACATAGTGAGTTTCAGGACAGCTACAAAGAGACACCTTGTCTTGCAACACTCTTCTCTCAAAATAAAAGAATAAAAGGGGGGGTAAGTAAGGGATCCAGGAAGTCCTAAGACATAACAATTGACCAAAGACTTAAATATTGTGGAAAGAAGAGCTAAGCAGCTATCAGAAGAAAACTTATTCCAAACAAAAGGAACAACAGCAGCAGCAGCAACAACAAAGCAGTTCTCTGGAGTGCAGTGTTCTTAGCATGTCTGAGAAACAAGGAAGCCAGTGTGCAAGAAGCAGAGTGAACAGGGAGCTGGCTTCTTATTCCTTTATTAAAACTCTGCATTTATCCTGTGTAATTGGGACTACCAAGTAGGTATAACTAAATTCATTCATTCCGCATATTTTCAATTTCTAGGGATTTTCAAAACATTAACTTTTGTAAGTAATTTCCATGGTTCCAAATTCAAAGAGCAGTATTCATAAAGTCTATTTTCTGAAGCTGAACATGGTGGTCGGTGACTTTAATCTCAGCACTTAAGAGGCAAAGGCAGATGAACATCTGTGAGACCAGCCTGGTCTCCATAGTGAGTTCCAAGATAGCCAGAACTATGTAGAGACCCTGTGTCAACAACAGGACGACAGAAAGAGAAAGGGGAAGAGAGAAAGGGAGAGAAGAGAAAAGTAAAGAGAGAGAGAGAGAGAAAGCAAGAGTGAGCGTGCATGGTAGTAAGATGTGGAGGGCCTGAAAATCTTGTATTTACTTTAGAAATATACAATGGTTCAGCCACTGTGAAAGACAGTATATCATTTTATTTATTTATTTATTTATTTATTTATTTATTTATTGTTTGGTTTTTCAAGACAGGGTTTCTCTGTGTAGCCCTGGCTGTCTGGGAACTCACTCTGTAGACCAGGCTGGCCTCGAACTCAGAAATCTGCCTGCCTCTGCCTCCCAAGTGCTGGGATTAAAGGCATTCGCCACCACCACCTGGCTCAGTATATCATTTTAAAACATAATTATTATATGATCCAGTATTTTGTGCTATCTGTCTAAAAGAATTCAAGGTGGGGACTTAGATACATTCTTACATCTGTGATCATAGTAGCAGTATTCACAATAGCCAAAGAGTAAAAACAACCCAAGTGCCCATCACCAATGAATGGTTAAGCCAAGTATGATGCATGTGTATTTACATACATATGGATATTATCCAGCCTTATGAAGGAAGAATATTCTGACACTTGCCTCTACCTGGATGAACAATAAAAACATCTGTTGTGTGAAAGACATCAGTCTTTAACCAGGTGCTGTGACCCAGGATTCTCAAGACTGAGGCAGGAGGATACTAAGTTCCAAGCCAGCATGGACTAAATAACTCAATCTCAAAATCCAAAATTTGAATTTAAGAAAAGGGCAGCTGCCTAGCTGTGGAGGCACAAACCTTTGATCCCAGCACTTGGGAGGCAGAGGCAGAAGGAATTCTGTGAGTTTGAGGCCAACCTAGTCTACAAAGTGAGTTCTAGGACAGCCAAGCCTACACACACACACACACACACACACACACAACCTGTCTCAAAAGTAACCAAGAAATGGGGCTAGAGAAATGGCTCAGCAGTTAAGAGTACTGTCTGCTCTTCCAGAGGTCCTGAATTCATCTACCAACAACCACATAGTTGTATCTGAAATCAGCTACAGTGTGTTCATATACATTAAATAAATAAATAAATAAATAAATAAATAATAAAAAAAGAAAAGCATGAGTATGCTGTGAGATAGCTCAGTGGGTAAGGTACTTGCTTGGTCCTATGCCTGCCGACCTGAATTCAGTTCCTGGGATCCACATGGTGGGAACAGAGTGCTGACTTCCTCATGCTGCTTTCTGACCGTTACACACATACTGTGGCACATGCACCTATACACATATGCCTGCCCTCACATCTACCCAGAGGTAAGTAAATAAATGTAATGAAGAATTCAAAGAAACAGCAGCTAGTTACAACAGACAAATAATGTAGCACTAAGATGAAGGACCTAGAGTAGCCAAGTTCACAAAAATAGAATCAATAAGGCTGGAGAAAGGGCCATGAAAAAAAAACGTGGTTAAAACATACAGACTGTGCAAGCTATATTTTTACATTTAAAAATATATCATTCATATATATATATATATATATATATATATATATATATAGAGAGAGAGAGAGAGAGAGAGAGAGAGAGAGAGAGAGAGGAGACACGGATTTGAAAGGGCAAGGAGTGTGTAGGAGGGTTTGGAGGGAGGAAACGGGAGGGAGTGGTGTTTGAATAAAAATTGGCCCACATGGGTCCATAGGGAATGGCACTGTTAGGAGGTGTGGCCTTGTTGGAATGGGTGGGCCTTGTTGGAGGAACTGTATTACTGAAGGGGGTGGGGTGCAGGCTTTGAGGTCTCAGAAGCTTAAGCTAAGTGCAGTGGCTCACAGTCTCTTCCTGCTGCCTCCTTCCTTCAGCTATTCTCAACTCTGTCTCCAGCACCTTGTCTGCCTGCACACTGCCATGCTTCCCGCCATGCCGATAATGGACTAAACCTCTGAAACTGTAAGCCAGCCCCAATTAAATGTTTTTCTTTATAAGAGTTGCAGTGGTCGTGGTGTCTCTTCACAGCAATAAAACCCTAAAACAGGGGAACCCGTGCGATTATATTACCTCAAAAAATATTTTTTAAAAGTCTATAACAAGACCAGAAGTTGAACAACAGCCATTTATCAGAGACATTTCTGCATTCATCTGGTTTGCTCAAAATTACCAGAACTGGGTGCTGAATAGATTTTGAAAAATATTCAGGTACTTTTTAGTCCAAAATTATGATACATTATAATCTCTTAATTCTTCCAATTATAATGGTGGAAGGCAGCAGAGCACAGAGGCACATGGCTTTAATCGCAGCCCTTGGAAGACAGGAGGATTTCTGTGAGTTGGAGGCTAGCCTGTTCTACAGAGTTGCAAAGCTCTTGAACTGTCATTTGTTCATCCCAAGCCTTTTAGTCAGTCTTCTTTCTGAGGAAAGATTTGCCATCTTAAAAATAAAATAAAATAAAATAAAATAAAATAAAATAAAATAAAATAA
>NW_021604594.1:10573072-10602886 GCF_004785775.1 Grammomys surdaster
AAAATAAAATAAAATAAAATAAAATAAAATAAAATAAAATAAAATAAAATAAAATAAAATGAAACCCTTTTTAAGGTTCTTATAAAGAAATAATCCCGCTGGACCTGGTGGTGAAGACCTGTAATCCTTGCTGGCTAGCTACTTACTTGTAAGGCTGAAACTGGATGATCAAGGCCTGCCTGAGCAACTCACCCTGTCTGAAATAAAACTGAAAACAGGGTCGGCTTATAGAACCGACGTGCTAGAACCCCTGCCTGGTACGTGCAAGGAGCGAGGCTCAGTCCGCAACAGCGACAAAAATTAAAAATTATCTTCACCGTTACTGACACTAACAATGGCAGGAGTAGTCTTCAGTGTGCTCCTTTTCATTTCACTGGCCACCAGCCGGTTCCCGAGGGCCTGTCATTGTCTTCCTCGGCTGGTTACCAATAAAGTTGTTACAAAGTGACCTTGAGCGTCTTCCCCCCGCCTTCTCCATCCGGGTGCTGCGGCGTGGATAAGAGCCGCACCGCGCTTGCGCGCCCAGCCCCACTGCTTCGACCTCTGCCGCCGCTGCCGCCGCCGCCGCCGCCGCCGCCTCGGGAGGTAAGCGGAGGTAAACGGAGGGCGCGGGGCCGGGGCGGAGCGGGTCTCCGGGCCCTATCCACCGGGCTTGCGCCTCCCGGGCACGCGGCCACGCCGACAGCCTGCGCGGGCCCCTCGGGGCCGGGGTGGGAAGGGCAGGCCCCTGGGGGACGCTTGACCTTAAGCCTCTTTTCGCTCCGCAGAGAGGGAGCGGGAGAGGAGCCCACGTCGCCTGTCACCTATATCCACGCCGCGCCGCCAGGAAGAAAGATGTTCGCCTGCGCCAAGCTCGCCCGCACCCCTGCTCTGGTGCGTAACCCGGGCCTCGGCCCAGCGTTCACGCCGAGGGACCGGCTCTCCTTCACCCTTGCCCCGATGTCCTCTCCTCCCTCCCTCCCAACCCTGGGGCCTGCAGACTGTTCCCGGCCATGTGTCCCCCGAGGCCTAGCTGTCAGGCCTTCTGGGCGTAGGTCACAGCCTCCTTGCTGGTGGAGCTCGCCCCTCCCCCACCTCCCGGTCCCTATGGAGTTGGGGTCGACGCGAAGGTCGGGGTGCTGGGAAGTTAGGAAGGGGCCGCTGAGGCCTAGTTGGCTCCACAGCGTTTCCCATGCGTGTCTGTAGGTCAAACTCGCCGCTGCAGAGGGAGGGACTTTGCTTTCTTGTGTGGGCGGAGAAAGGTATTGGGGAGCCCCGAACCTTGCTTTTTGGAGGCTTTAAGTGAAGTCTGATTCTAAAGGATTTGTCCTAGAGAATCGGGTCCTGGTTCTGAAGGTATTTTCCATGACCTTTAATGTCGTGGACACTCAAGGACAGAGAAGCCAAACTGCCAGATGTCCTTATAGTGAAAGTACTGCACCGGTTGTTAAGCTGACATCGAACTGCTTAACTCTTTAGTAAATTCAGAATTAGTGGACATTTAGGAATCCTTTGGAAACAGTAGGAGCTCCATTAACTGCTGGACTATTTTAAATGATCACATTCACAGCGACACTCCTATGAGTCCACACACACGTCCTTAAATTACAGCACTACAATTACTGAAACTGCGACAACATTCAGACACTTTGTAACTAATTGTTCTTAGGATTTTTGATTACAACTAGATTAGATAGCTAGAACGTTCCACGGTTCTTTAGCATGAAGTTTTAGATTGGCTTTCTGTATTCCAAATGACCAAAAGCCAAGCTAATTGCACAGATAACATAGCTGTTCTTTCTCTCCTGCTTTCTCCTTTAGAATTTACAGTTACACGAGAGGTCACTAGAGAGTAATCTGTTCTCTTAATAACTTGAAATTCTTTCTTTCCTTCCATTAATAGATCCGAGCTGGATCCAGAGTTGCATATAGACCAATTTCTGCATCAGTGTTATCTCGACCAGAGACTAGGACTGGAGAGGTAAGTAGTAGTACAGAAATTAGGAAACACTGCCGAATGAGTCTTACAGTGTTGTTATCGTGAAGGAGTGTATTAATGGATGGCTCCATGGTGGGGTTTTTTCCAGTTTTATTAAATAATATGTAGAAGGTGAGTCACTGAGAGGAACTTTGGTGGCCAGCACAACCGCCTAAATTAGCACGTATTTTAGGCTGTATTTATAGTTTTGAGTTGTCCGTATTTAAGATTAAAATAACCATGGTTATCCAAAAGAACCAGCTCTGTTGAAAAGCATATTCACAGTTCTGTTTTATACTTTTTAACAATCCTAAGAGGTATGGGTATTGTTAACTATCTTATGCAAGATAAGAATTATATCAAGCTCTTGGTTTTCTTTTTCATTGTGCCATATAATTATTTATTCATACCAAGCTGCAATATGAAGAAGTTACTGTTTTGGCACTATAGTAGTTAAAATCAATGTGATTACTGAATTGACCTTTGCCTTATTTCCTCTTCCCAGGGCTCTACAGTATTTAATGGGGCCCAGAATGGTATGTGTCAGCTGATCCGAAGGGAGTTTCAGACCAGTGTAATCAGCAGAGACATTGATACTGCTGCCAAATTCATTGGTGCAGGTGCTGCAACAGTAGGAGTTGCTGGTTCTGGTGCTGGTATTGGAACAGTCTTTGGCAGTCTTATCATTGGTTATGCCAGGTAATCACATCTGTCCCAGAGTAAGGCAAAGACCCAGTGGGAAGCTATAATTGGAAATAGAAAAGTGATGAAATAATAGTAGCCCCTTTGAATGAAGTGTCTATTGTGTGTCTTGCATTATATTGTGAGCTGTGTGTGCATTGGTCACTTGAAATGAGAAGGATAAAGCCAAGGGCTAGGGCACATGCCTATAACTCCAACCAGTCAGGAGAGTCAAGCAGATATCACAAGTGTCAGGACCCTCAAAATGGGTGTAAACTAAACATATTTGCATTACGAAGATAGCTCTCTAACTTTATGCTGCATGATTAGGTGTGGGTAAAAAAAAAAATTGAGAGACAAAAGCAAAGTGGTGTATGAGGTAGCACCCCCATAGAACTTTGTGTTTGCAAAGATCCCCATACTAGTTATCTAACTCTTTACTGGTTACCGAATGTGCTGACACTAATATATTACTTCAGAGTAACAGTCATCTGTGTTGTGTCTCTTTCAGAAACCCTTCACTGAAGCAGCAGCTGTTCTCATACGCTATCCTGGGATTTGCCTTGTCTGAAGCTATGGGTCTCTTTTGTTTGATGGTTGCGTTCTTGATCTTGTTTGCCATGTAACAGAAATTACTGCCTGAAATGTTGGCATTCATAGTAATTACGGATGTAATTCTGTGTATCTTGCTGTGACTCCGAAGACTAGTACTGGTGTCATGGAAATATATGTTATTTCCAAAGTCATTTCATTAAAGATGAAAACTTTAATTTTTGCTGTGATTTGTACTTAAATAAATGTGGCTCATCATAAAGATGATGCATTGAGGTAGGCGGTTGTCCAGGTCAGAGGAAGGACAGCAGTTACTCTGGTTTTGGAAAAGTGCTGTATATGGTTTTTATGGGAATTCTCTTAGGTAGTGTTTCACAGATTATAATTTATGGGGCTTTTGTTTCTTAATGTAAAGAAGAAATATTTTAGTCTTTTGAGCTACTTTGAAACAATAATGCAAACCACATCAAAATAGTTTTGTGTTTTTAAAAGTTAACCATGAATTAGAACACATAAAAACATCATCTCCTCCTAAGTGGATAGATATGGCTGCCCTTTCATTGCTGTTCTAAAAAGAACTCATGGCGGCAGCTTCCTGGGACTTGGAGGCAGTTCCTGGGAGGGAATGAGACATTTGTGTTTCTGTAAGTCTCACATTAAGTAGATCTGTAACTCCATAAGTATTCACCCGTCTTTTGAGAAGGGACCCAGGCAAACTGGCAGCTAGTTTCTTACCTTTAACAAGTCTCTTAAACAGCAGTTGTCAAAAGTAAAGTAAATTGGCTACATTTTTTTAATCCTCTGAAATACTGCTGCTGCCATTTGTAGCAGAAGTTTTAGGAATGATGGCCAAGCAAGTGTTTGTCTCCAGTACTGCATGTTGCTTCTTGCTCAGACTTTTCCTGCTAAAAGGAAGAAAGTGAGTGCTACCATAGAAAGACCAACCGTTCTGACCCTAATAGATTAAACTACCATTGGCTCAACATCTAAGTTCCTGGTTTGGAGTAGAAGACAGTGGAATGTGGAAGGGTAAAAGGGGGCAAACCAGAATGATACGTACGTATGAAAGGGCCTGGGTAAAACCCACTACTCTGTATGCTAACAGAATTTTTAAGTTTCAGCATTTTTTTGTTTGAAGATGTAGAGAATTAGTACAAATAGGAAGGCTGCTTTACTTTAGTGCCCTCTGCCTACGTTAGTTTCAACTGAGAAGAAGAATGGGTGAACCACAGTGGAAAGCTTTCCCATCTGCAGCACCTAGATGCTTGTTTATGTTAGTCCCTCCTTTCTTAGCCTGTAGTGAGAGTTCTGATGCTGGGACTTAGCAACCTGCATTTTAAAAACAGGTTTCCCAGGCAGCTCTGTGTGTGTGTCTGTGTGTGTAGTATTAGAGAATACACACACACACACATTATTAGAGAATCACTACTTAGACAACCTTGCTTTTTTTTTTTTTTTTAAAGGGGGCCCAAAAGAACAGGAACTGTGATTCCCCTTAATCATTCATCTGGTCTGTCACAAAATTTCTGGAAAACATTTTCAACAAAATACACAGTAAAGTCATTACATTTTTTTTAAATCATAGGGAAAACTTAGATGAATTAATCTTTTCCAAGTTCATTTTAAATAAAACCAGTCTTGGGAAGACTTACCCATGGGGCTCCTTTAGTGATCAATGTGTGAAACACTGTTGTTGGGAGAAGAGATGCCCTGCTTGGGGACATGCCAAGGATAAAACATCCCTGTGCACAGAATATGCAGACTTCAGTTTACCACACAAGTCTTTAGAAACTGATTTAGAGCTCCAGGCTCTTTTACCTAGAGAGGACAAATGCTACATCAAGTTCTATGCATGGAGAAAGAGTCATTGTGTAGCCTTCTGCTGTTTTTTAAGACAAACCTAAGTAAGCCAATGCTTCTGCCTGGAATCCCAAGCACTGGGTTTACAGGTTTGTGCACCGCACTTGGCTCTGTGGTGCCACCACAAAGCTATGTCCTTAACCCTGCACTACTTTGTAACAAGTGCCAGGTCCCTTATGTTTATGAGCTTAGAAACATACAGCTGGGAAATGCTTTTGAATAACTTTGTTTCTGAATGATGCTAAAAGAGATGTTACTTTCATACCAACCAAACATGAAGCATTTTCTCTGCTGAGAATACTAGGCTGATTTTAAAATTCCCAACAGGTAAGAGCACCTCAGAACAATAGAGCACCAGTTCAACTCACTCACTCTGAGTGTTCTTGGTTCTTGGCACGTTGGCAGATTTTTCATTTGATTTTGTGTTTTCTTTAATAGAGGAATGTGTTTGAGGAGGTGCTGCTGCTGAGTTATACCATCGCCTTAAAATATGGTGTGTTTAATATTTCAGTGATTAGCTCAGTTTGAGTATAAAATGAGCTTTGAACTAATGAGAAACTTGTTATGTAGCTGTAAACTCCAGACATGTATTTGATTAAAATTAAAACAGATTAATTTCCTACTGTTACAAATAAGCATAAGAGTGAGATGTTTGGAAGGGGTAGGAATCATTTTCCAGGAAAGAGATCACTTGAAAATACTTGTCCACCCCTTACCCTAAACCTTGAATAGCACAAGGGCTGTCCAGAAAACGTACAGTCTGTTGTCCAGTTAATAGCTCAACTGAAGACTTGAAAACAGAAGAGCACTGACACAAGAAAAGTTACCAGGAAATAGTGTGAGCTACAGGTGAAAGGTAGGCTGGACCCCAGATGCACAAACTAGCAGACATGACTTTTTATCATGTGATCACAGACAGCCATTCAAAACTTGGAGCTGTGTTTTAGAATTGTTAAAAGAAACCAAGGTGGAGTGGTGCTTGTGCATGCCTTTAGTCTGGGAAGGAGAGGCTGTTGTATCAAGTTCAAGGCCAGCCTAGTTTAGAGATTGAGTTCCAGAATAGCCAGGACTACACAGGCAAACCCTGTATTGGAAAAAAGAAACCAGTGTAGCATGGCTGGAAGTCAACAGTACCAGTGGTTAGCATAGCAGATCTTCTAGTGACAAATAGGATGTTGTGTGACCACAAATTTCCTGTGGAGATGCTAAATAGGGGGCCTGTGACAAAACAAGTAGGGATGCCACCAAACCCTAACTTGAACCAATAAGTTTTATTGGGATTATTTACAAAAATATGGGTGAGGGGTTACATACAGTAGCAGAAATGTCTCAAAGGCAGCCACATCACCAAAGCCCACCCCAGCACCTGTGACAGCTCACATATCTGGAGCACAGTGCAGATTTACCTTCCAGGTTAGAATGTTACCATCTCTAAGGAAACTGTTAGACACAGAGGCCTTAGTCTAAGATGGTGGCCACGATAATTAAAGAATCTTCAAAGGACCGGAGAGATGGCTTTGTGGATGGGAACACTTATTACTGTTGCAGAGGACTAGCGTACTATTCCCAGCTTAAATATGGGGGTTACAACTATAACTCCAGTTCCAGGGAAGTTGAGGCCTCTTCTGACGTTTGCCCACACCAGGTACACGTGTAGTGCACATATACACACAGGCCAAAAATTCATACACATAAGACTAATTTTTTTTAATTTTAAAAATAATTCTTAAAAAGAAAATCCCTAAAAGTAGTGTTGGGACACGCCTAGATCTCTAGGGCCAGTCAGGAAAGGCAAGGGTGTCTATTCCCTATCTACCGAGTACTACTCCTGAGGAGAGAGCCTTAACATGAATACTGTCAATACTCAGAACAAGCCTGCAAAATTAGGAAAAATCAACTCATTTCCCAAATTATTTGGCCATTGTTTTGCAGTACGCAGATCCAAGTTCATAACTCCCTTGGTTTCAGAACCCATGCTTGGAGTTTCAATCTGATTATGTTAGGGATGCCAAAGAGAAATTGCTTTGGGGAAATAAAGAATTTTGATTTCTGTATAATCGCTTTAAGTATGAGATAGAATCTTAGATGTAGACTTGGTCCTGTATAGAGGGGACTAATGCAGTGTGCCTAAAAGCTGTGAATAAAAGTTCAGAGCACAGGGTCTGAGAAGTGGCTCAGTTCAGAACGTGTTGCTCAGGCAACAGCTGGCTCCACAGTCAGCTCTTGGGAGAACTGGTACAGTGACTGTTATAAATAAGGGCACTAAGAAAACCCACTTGCATTTTTTATTATTTTCTTTATTTATATTTCAAATGTTATCCCCTTTCCCAGTCCTGCCCCCCAGAATCCCCATATCCACCCACCCTCCCCCTGCTTCTATGAGGGTGTTCCCCCCACCCACCCACCCACTCCTGCCTCCCTGCCCTGGCATTCCCCTACACTGGGGCATCGAGCCTTCACAGGACCAAAGGCCTCTTCTCCCATTGATGCCTGACAAGGCCACCCTCTGACTTGCATTTTTGATGTTTTCAATGTCATCACTAATTGAGATTTATCAACAAGGATAGAATTATTAAGGTGGAATAGAGAGAGTAGAATAAAGCACATTATTTGAGAAAATGATGTTAAATCTTATTTGCAGTAATTGTAGGATTTAATTTCATGACATCTTCTTTGGTGTCTTAGGATTTTATTGCTGTGAACAGACACTTTGACCAAGGCAATCCTTATAAGGACAGCATTTAATTGGAGCTGGCTTACAGGTTCAGAGGTTCAGTTCAGTATATGAAACATGATAGCGTCCAGGCAAGCATGGTGCAGGAGGAGCTGAGAGTTCTACGCCTTCATCTTCCAGCCTCTAAGAGAAGGCTGACTTCCAGGTAGCTAGGGTGAGGGTCCTAAGCCCACACCCAAAGTGACATACCTACTCCAACAAGGCCACACATCCTTATAGTGCTACTCCCTGGGCCAAACATACAAATCATCAGACTTGGTATTTGCTCAGCTGAGCTTCTCTTGACTGCTCCCAAACAGCATTCATTCAGTGCTCGTCAAAATTCTCTACAAGGGTTAGCTCATTATGACTTGAATTAGAAGCCAGTAGTGAAAGAAAATGTGGAAAGATATTTAATGTGTAAAATATATTATTTTACATTCACAAAAACTGAATATGAAGGGCTAAGCAAAGAGGCACACACTTTAATTTCAGCACCCAGGAGACAGGCAGGTGGATCTCTAGGAATTCCAGGTCAACTTTGTCTAAAAAAAGAAAAAAAAATACAGCTTTTAGTCAAAAATTTTTAATACAGAAAGTGGGTGGTAGAATTGAAATTTCTAAGATTTTTATTACAGAACTCATACAATAAAACAACTGGGACACTAGCTAGTGAATACTTTTTCATCCTTTAGATCAATGGTTCTTAAATGTCAGTTGTGACCCCTTTGTGAGGTTTGAATAACACCTTCACAGGGGTCACAGATCAGATATCCTGCATATCAGATATTTATATTACAACTCATAACAGTAGAAAATTAGTTATAGCTGGGCTGTGGCGGCGCATGCCTTTAATCCCAGCACTTGGGAGGCATTCGAGACCAGCCTGGTCTACAGAGTGACTTCCAGGACAGCCAGGGCTACACAGAGAAACCCTGTCTTGAAAAAAAAAAAAAAGAAAGAAAAGAAAAAGGAAAAAAAGAAAAGAAAATTACTGTTATGAAATAGCAACAAAAATGATTTTATGGTTGGAGTCACCATAACATGTATCAAAGGGTCGCAGCATTAGGAAGGTTGAGAACCATGGGTTTAGATAGAGGTTTTATTTTTTTAGTGAGAAATATTGAAAGCATCTTGTTTTTAGGGGGACGGGGGGTGGACTTATTGCTCTTTCAGAGGAGACCTAAGTACAATTCTGAGTTCCCGAATGGTCACAACTACTTCTAATTCCACCTCCAGGGGATCCAATGCCTACCATCTTCTGGTCTCTATGGGTACTGCATTCAGGTACGCAAACCCACATACACATATACATGATGTTGTTTTAGGATGGGATTTTATTATGTACCCCTGGCAGGCCTGGAACTTATTAGGTACACCAGACTGGCCTTGAACTCACAAAGATCTGCCTGCCTGTGCCTCCCAAATGCTGGAATTAAAGGCATGTGCTATTATACCTGGCATATTTTTAAAGCAGCAGAACCTACTCCAGGTAGATAATTACAGAGATTGGTAACAAATTTGTAACAAGCCTAATTACCCTAGTTTTGTGAATTGCAACAATGTTGAGAATCATGTTAACTGTTATGAAGAGCAGAGAAGGTGCTCACTGGGAAAAGAAATAACAAAAATTCAGCAGTTAGAAGTACTGGCTATTCTTCCAGATGATCTGAGTTTAATTCCCAGCACTGACATGGAAGCTCAAAACTATATCTCCAGTTCCAGGAGATGCAACACCCTCACACAGACATATTTACAGGTAAAACACCAATGCATGGTAAAGTAAATAAATAAATCTTTTTAAAAAATGTCAAGGAAGCTGTGGACAGAAAATGAACATATACATTATTTAATTGAATGACCTGTAAAACTGAATAAGGTAAGGAACAAGGGAAGACAACGAGGGAGAGAAACTGTTAACAGCTCAAAAGCCCTCGACTTCAGTAAGATTGAAGAACCATTTCAGTAAGAGCTATAAGATGACCAAGAAATTTAGAGCTTAGAACCTTAAGAGATGACTTAGATTTAACGAATTTGTGGTTACTGGCTATGTAGATAATTCAGGGGATGAAATGCTTGCTGTGTACCCATGAGGATCTGTTCTAGTCCTACTAGTAGAAATCCTTCTGCCTCTTACTAAGCATGACACAATAACTTACAAACATGAAAACGTGCCAGGTGTGGTGGCCCATGAGTAGAAGCAGGCAGGACTCTGTGAGCTTTCAATACATAGTGAAACCCTCTCTCAAACAAATGAGAGTTTCTGGAAAATATAGGGTTTTTCAAAACTGTATTTATGTTGTATATTATTAGATGTTCAAAGGCATCAAACCAAAAATGCAGAGAACCACTGATTTAATATCAGTAAGAAACATACTCTAATAGTTCACTTTCAACTTTGTAGACATTTACATTTTATGTAGAACTCTATAGAGAGGTACACATGCCTGGCTGGGTCTCTTAGATGCTGTTCAACTCAGTTTTGTAAATTTTGTAACCCTATCTATGTAGGTCACATTCTTTCAACTATTAATCTGTTTATACTTCCTAACCTGCTGCCTGGCAGGAATTGATTATTTTTTTCCACCTGAATGTCATAAATAAATGTTATCTCTTCTGAGATATTTAGTAACTTAGACTCTTTTTCCCTCCAGGGAGTTTCAATACTGAAAACAATTGACCTAAGATCAAGAGAGACCCATAAACCAAACAAAGACTCTAGGTTGGTCTTCCTGTTAGCATGAGCTAGCATTCTGCTGATGTTGGCAGAGACTCCCAAGGGAAACTATGGGCCTTGGCAACAGTGGCATTCAGTTAGCACTTTCCAGCCATAGTGATTCCATTTCTTACAATTTAGTCCCAAGAACTGCATCCTTAAACAGCTACACAAGATTGGCTGGGTCTCTTGGCTTCTGGACAACTCAATATTATTCCCTCAAGTCTTGTATTTAGCAGAAAATTGGCAGATTTTCCTATCTCTCAAGAGATACCTAAAGTATCTGCTACTCTCAAGCTTTCTGAAATAATATAAAAAGTGAGTTTGTTACACTGCATGCTACCACATCTCTATTTGCACCATAGTACTTAACTTTATTTAAGTTATCTTATTGGGAAAAATAATCTTACTTAAATTGGGCCTGGTAATGTACACCTTTAATCAACAACCATAGAGAGCCCTAGTTAGGGCTCCTATTGCTGGGAAGAGACATCATGACCATAGCAAACTCTTATAAAGGAAACATTTAATTGGGATTGGCTTACATTTTATTCTATTGTCATCGAAACAGGAAACATGATGGTATGCAGGTAGAAATGTGCTGGAAAGGTAGCTAAGAGTTCTACATCTGGATTGGCAGGCAGTAGGAAAAGAGAATGACACTGGGCTTGGCCTGGTGTGAGCATCTGAAACCTCAAAGCCCTGAAGACACACTTCTTTCAACAAAGTCACACCTGCTAATAATGCCACTCCCTATGAGTCTATGGAGACTGTTTTCATTCAAACCACTACAGAGACTTTGTCTCAAAAGACAAAACATAAAATCATAACTTATGCAGTATGCCTCCATACAAGAGTCTTCTTGCTAGGCTGCGTTTCTGCCTTGCTGCTGGAGTGCTTGGAGGCACCAGCACATCCTGTAGGAGAGATAGAACACAGTCCATAAGGGGAGTCCTCAGTCTATGCTTTCCTGGGTGGGGACAGCAGTCTGGGATGATTGCTGTGTACTCAGATGCTGCTGGTTGTTTCTCAGCTAGTAGCAGTGCCTACAATGTTCATTCTTGAGAAGCATTGATGTTTTACAAGTAAAGCACCTGGAGTTAGGAAAAGGGGTCTCTGGTCCGTTCTTCCCCTCAGGGCTTCCACTTACCAGGCAGGAAGGGGAAGGCAGAGCCTGGGATGGGGGCAGACCCAGGTTTGATTCTGAGTGAGTGCAAAGAGTGCAGAGAGTTGGAAGAGAGAAGGCCTTGACAAAGAGACAATCCTTGCTTGTCCAAACCTTTATTTGATGACAGATGTAATTGCATACACCTTACACAGGGTGAACCAAGGGTTAAATACCTTTTGTGGGAAAGAATGGCCACAAAGGGCAGCTCATTGGCTGAAGGCTAGGAGCCTATCTCATTATCATGGAGAACTCCAGGTTTGTATGCTACTAACCTGATTGCCATGGTACTCAGTGGCGTGTCATGTTCCAGAGCAGATAGAGTTAGGCAGAGAATTGGCCCCACTCCTATCGTTTTCAAATTCTGAGATTTATGGGTTTGGGCTAACTCAACCCTACCAGTTCTTCTGACCAGTGGCATGGTCCACTTGCCCCACATGTAGTTTCTTCAGGAATGTAGTCTCAGCTAGGAGCAATGCCTAGAATGCTCATTTTTGAGAAGCATTGATGCCTTACAAGTAAAGAGCTAGAGTATTTGATTGACAGTTTAACAGGTTGTATTAGTCTAAGACTCTAGGTGGGTCAGCAGGGACAGAGAGGCCTCCCTCAGTTTCCGGCGTAAGGAATCATGGGTTTGGTGTTATGCAGGCCTTAGGTTAACAGACAGACTTGTGGGGAAGGACAGGTAATGGAACTGTTTCTTCAAACAGCTACACAAGGTTGGCTAGGTCTCTTAAGTGTTGGAAAAGTCATTCTTGACCTTCAGTATTTAAACTTCCCAGAGGCAAACTACCTATGCATCTCAGAGGAGATACATTATGTCGTCCAGGAGACAAACGTATACATTTTGCCAAGAATCAGGGCCAAGTTTTCTATGCCAGAAATAGTTCCATCCACTTTTACTGCTAACTTGAGAGTGTAGAATATGGCAATCCCTCCATCTATCAGGTTAGATGGGAGACAAGAGGAGACACTGGTTGTCAAGGATAAAATCAAAGCTCTGAAGGTTCATTTTCCCTTGAGCTTCTCTCATAAGCTAAGTGGTATGATATGAAGTTGAAGCATAGCCTTTTAATTTCCCCCACAAGGTCATACAACATTAGCTACCGTTCTTTAAAGAAACCAAGGACTTGGTTTCACTTAGACAACTCTGTACTTATAACGTTCTGAATAGAAGCTTTCATGATAAAGACAGATCCTACGAGGTAATTAAAACATAAACATTTCAACAATGTGCCGGAAACCCCTTGGGCCATCAGAGGACAGGAAAGACAATCTGCCATGATACGGAAGAGACTGGGATGTCTAAGGCCACGCTGTCTTTGTGTCACCTTAGACACTGGCCTAGCGGGCATGCCCCCGCTATCTCCATACTTTCTATATCACATCATCTACATCCCACATGACCCAACTGGCAGAGTCTAAGCTAATCCACTCTACTAAGATGTACATTGATTTCATGAGAATGGGGAAGCTTTTCCCAGGGGCTTGAAGTTAGTTGTATAGAACATACACAAGAGCCACTGGAATATTCTGTTTTGCTTAGCGAGACACACAAAGGGTGTTTCGTCAGTTAAGTATGCCTCCCATGTATGTGTGTACAGACACCTTTTTAGCAGACTTTTAAATGAGCAATAACAGACTAATGGATTAAAATAGCCCCATCACAAGGCAGAAATAGCACACTCCATGACATCTGGAAAGTCTGAAAGCATTAACAGCTGATTCTTGTAGCATTTAGTAAAAGAGCATTTTTATGATAGAAATGAGTTTTCCCCGAACAACCTCTTCTTGTACCTAAGGGATGTTACTTTTGATCAGTAGCTGTGCTCCCTTTTTGTCTAAAAACAAATCCTTGTTACCGGGTGGTGGTGCCACATGCCTTTAATCCCAGCACTCAGGAGTCACAGGTAGCTGAATATCTGTGAGTTGGAGGCCAGCCTGGTGTACAGATTGAGTCCAGGACAGCCAGGCCTCCACAGTGAAACCCTATCTCTTAAAACCAAAATGAAAAGATGTGGGGGTGAGGTGAAGAGATACTCAGCAGTTAGGAGCACTAGCCACTCACTCCCAGCACCCACATGGCAGCTCACAACTGTCCAGAACTCCATACATACATGCAGGAAAAACACCAGTGCACATAAAATAAATTTTAAAAAATCATTGTTGGTTAATAAATATATTTTGCATATAGGGACAAATATAACTTGATATTGGAACTCTCATCAGAAGCGATGTTCCTAAGGCCTTTACACAAAAGGAGACAAAGACAGTTCACACAGATAGTCCCTATATATCAAGTCACCAAATAAGAAAAAAGTAAAAAAACACATGGAATAAAATGAAATACAGGTTTTCAAACTGACAGCACTTCACTTCAAATTTCTTTAAATATTTTTATTTACGTGTGTGTGCATGCATATGTGTGCCTGGGGGGAGTGGGGGTGGGGTGGGGGCAGGATCACCAGAAAAGTGTGGCAGATCCCTCAGAGCTGAAGTTACCACAGTCCTTTTGGAACCACCTGACAAGCTGTGACCTGGCCTTCGAGATGCAGCAACCACGACTCTTACCCATAGACCCATCTATCTCTCCAGCTTTTGTTCCAAGTTCCTAAAGGAGACTAACTCTCTTTAGAGATGAGGTAGGTTTGTGGATGCAACAATAAAAACATGAAAATAAGGGCCCTACAGGAAGTTCCCTGCATTTGTAACCAAACGTTGCAGAGAATTTTATGGCAGATGGGAATCCGAGAGGGAAACTGGGAAGCATAACATGGGAACCATAACTGGAAATAGAGTTGCTGGTACATGGGATCAGAAGTGAAAATAGTAGTTATCCTCAGCGTGTTTCCATTTGTAGAAAAGCTAGGGTAAAAGGGTTGTTCTAGCACAGAGGTAAAGGAAGCGCCTTTGTGTACCATTGGCCTGCCGATACACCTAAGCAAGAGTACTCTTTGCACTGGGTTTATTCTCCACTTAGATCTCCTCTGTTATTTTTTTTTCTTACTTTAGGTGTCTTTAAAGAGTTAGCTAAAACTGAAAGTTCAAAACAAAGCAAAAAATCACATTCCTTGCTTATATAAAAGAATTCTGAAAATATTTTCCTTAGAACATGTTCCTCTAGTACATGTTAGGTCTCAAACTCAGGACAAATAACTAACTAAGGAGCCTATTTAACATATCAAAGTCGACCTGGCCACCAGGTTTTCAGTATCCTCCAGTCCCTACCTGCTAAAGATTTCGGCTGGATTATATAGGGAAGGGTAGCCCTGTCCAGAGACTGGAGACATTTAGGGTAGGAGAGCTGGGTTTGAGAGCTAACAGTACCAGGTGTAGATAATGAATTACTTGGTAGCAGAAAATTTAATGCCAAAGCTACTATCATTTGAGATGAAAATAAATCAATCTGCAGACAAGAAATTCAATTTTTACCCAGGTGGTGGTGGTCGACACCTATAATCACAGCAGAGGCAGAGACAGGCAGACCTCTGTTAGTTCAAGGCTCACCTGATCTACAGGGCAAGTTCCAGGATAGTCAGACAGTCAGGACTACATAGTGAAAAACAGAAAAAGACAAAAAGTTTTTTTAATATACATGGTGGAAAAACAATGTAAAAATTCAATTCTAACTGACTTAAAGTTCTTTTGAAATGCCTGAACAGTTTTAGGTTTTGGGTTTTTTTTTTCCCTCAAATTAGATATTGTTGGATGGAGGAAAGTAGCATTTTAATGAAATTTTCTGGATCTAGAAATTTATGATCTGGCAGTCCTACATTTTTGTCTGTCATCCTTTCAACCAGTAATCTGAGCAGCTGCCATCTTGCTGATATGATTAGTGTTTAAATATACTAACATTACTGAAGTATTACTAAGATCACAGGATGGTACTTCATTCTAACTTCAGAACCAACACTGTTAATATCTGGTTTCTTTCCGGTTTCTTAAGTAATTAATCTAGTTTTAAAGGAAGATTGAGTTGGCTCACATACATGTATATGGGCCAGGAACCTATTAAAAGGTCTAGTGACATTACAATTTCACTTTCATGGTAGAGATCATTATTAGACTGCAGGCTCATTAACTCTCAGACACTATTCCCAACAAACTTACAATTTTGTACTTTATGTAAATATACAAATTGTATTTATAAATCTAAATTAGAAATAAGCATTTAATAAATGGAAAAGCATTCTAAAAAAAGGCTTGCTTTTTAAAAAATAGTGCAAGATTCACAGGTGCCTTAATCATTTTGCAACTTGTACATATTTATTGGACAACCAATAAACACCAAAATCTTCACTAGGAATAAGTATGTTTAGGAGTGTACCTGAACCAGCTATAGAACTGTAAAGGTCTGTCTCTGTCGTTCTCATTACACTAAGCAGTCGATCTTTCTTCTTGTCCCCAGTTTTAAGGACATTACTTTGTGTGTATAAGTGCTTGCCTGCATGAACGCATGTATGTGCACCACATGCCCACGGAGGCTGGAATAGGTTGTGCAATCGTCCTGTTTCTGAGCAGCCATGTGGTGATAGGAAACTAAACCTGGGTCCTCTGCAAGAAGAGTAGCAAGCACTCCTAACCATTGAGCCACCTTTCCATGTCCTCCCCCTGCCCTCCCTTGGTTTTGTAGAAACCTACTTCCTACATTAACAGGCATTTCTTTGGCACTACAATTTACAAAGCAAAAGGAAAATACTGTGGGAAGAATGCCACTTCCATGCTGGGTTCTCATTGGTGGCCTTTAGTCCTCTTTAAAACATTAATACCAATTTCTTAAGCTTTAAAAGAAACGATCCTATTGAAATTAATAATTTTTAATTAATGAATTTTATTTTATGTGCATTGGTGCGTTGCCAGGACTCCTGTAAGTTGAGTTACAGACTGGTGTGGACTGCATGTGGGTGCTGGGGATTGAACTCAAGTCCTCTGCAAGAGCAGCCAGTGTTCTTAACCGCTGAGACATCTCTCCAGTCCCTGAAATTAGTATTTTTATATGTAACTAAGTAAAGGGAAATTTGACAGAAGAAAACTCCATAATTCCAAGAATTTTTCTCCAGGAAAAAGATCGTGGCTTTGTTTTAAAATATGGTGACATGGGGGTGGAAGACGGTGTATTTCCTTTTGATCACTGCCTTTGAACATACTCATATGTAATGTAATATACTATGTACTTGATGCAGGGTGGGGGCTCCAGGTCTGGCTTAGTAAAATCCGAACAAAGACCTCTCTGAGAAAAGATTTCTTTTTCCTACGCAGGGCTGACTTATTTTGCTTCAGTCCGCACATGGGGGAGGGGGTGATGACTGGCAAACCCCGACTCTCCAAAACCTTAAGCGTAGCTCCCCAGCCCTGGCTTCTGGGTACTCGGAGGGTGGTCCAGAAGCGCGTATCCTTTCATATTTCCATAGCCCTAGCGAGGCCGGAAATCAATATGACGGAGACACCCAGAGCCCAGACTGGGTTGCTTTAGGTTCCCCCGACCTCACCTTTCTTCTCTCACACAGCCCACGCCCTCCTGCTCTTCCACTGCCACCTGCGCGCGCGCGCCCCAGATCCGGTACCGCCTCCCGTGCCCGCCTCCCAAGGCTGCCAATCACAGCTTTCTGCAGTTCCCTGGTTACCGAAACAACGGTCCTTGGGCGCCTTGGCCACGCCCCTTTGGAACTGCTTCCCGCCTTTCGTGCTCTTCGTCCAATCACTAGCGTCCGAGTGTTCTTTGGTTCCCGCCTCCCCGCCCCCGCCCTCCTGGAGACCCCCTCCTTTTTCTTCTGGACGACGGAGTCACCTGACCTGCAGTCGCTCCCTCGGTGGAAAGCAGGAAGGGGCGTGTGCGTGAAGGGGAGGGGCGCGAGAAGAAAGCGGCGGGGATGCCGGGAGTGGGGCGGGGAGAAGGCTTGTCAGTCGGATCTCGCGAGAGAGGACGGAAGCCTGTGGGAGCCTTTGGCCTTTAAAGTGCGATTCAGCCCTTTCCTCCGGGGCTAGTTTGTAAACACGGCTGGGCTCCGGGCTCGCGGGTGGCTGAAAGGACCATGAATTAGTGACCTGGAAAGGTGAGTAATGGTGAAAGGACCACAGGTTTGGAGGTTGTAGAGATACAGAGGAAGAAGGCGCTAACATGGCGACGTCGCTGCCTGTAGTCCCCACCCCCCGCCTCCCACCCTTTTGCGCCCCTGCTGTGGACCCCAACCCTCCGGACGGCTGTGGCCGCGCCGTTGCCTCTGGCCTGGCGGACCGACCGGACCGTTAGGTAACGCGCTGCGGCTCCGGCCCCTCCCTCGCGCGCTTTCCCAAGCCTGAACGAGAAGGAATAACGGCTCCTCTCAGACCCCTCCCTCCGACTTATCCTCTTGTGTGGTCACTTGAGAGGTCCCCGGGGCGCTCTTCGGATCCGCCCATCTGACGGGGAGACCCCCGCCTCTAGTCCTTGATCGGGCCGCCAGGAGGGCCCACGCTGGGCTCCCCACCGGGGACTCGGGCGATTGAGGACCGCGGGGTTTGGGATGGTGCGGTGAAGAATTGGGAAACCAGACTGAAAATCTGGCCGGGGTCTCTGGCCTCGGTGGAACGTGATGGAGCCAATGGTATGGAGAACCTGGGAGCTGGTGGTCTCGGCCTTTTCTGTCCTTTCTGCCACCCTCACACTCCCGCCACCCCCCCCCCCATTTTTCCAGGTGGGGCGGGGCTGAGGTGTGGGTGCAGGTTGATTCTGCTATTTCCCCCCATTTACTTCGACGGGTGTTCTGCAGAGCTTTTGTAGGGAAATAATCTGTGCCTTTTATTACCCCAGGGACAAGGAAGAGAGGTAGGTAGGGAGGGAGGGATGTGTGTATGTCTCCCCGTGGTGCTCTCTCATTGAACCAGACCTTGGAGGAGGTGGGAACTATTTTTATGCACATAGGTAATATAAAATTGTCTCCTCTTAATGGGGAGTCTTAGAACTGAGGAGGTTGAATAAAAGTACCACCAATATAATGGAGTAAAAGGAATTACTCATGATAGACCCTAGGCTTGTTGACTAATACCTAGATTACCTTGTGGAAGTCACAGTTTGTTGGGGATTATAAATTATGAACACGTCCACACCACATGCATGTAATGCTATATTTAAAATCTGACCAAACACTGTCTATACTGAGCTTATTTTGTTCTATTTGAAGGAATTCTTAACCTTAGGCCATTGTCAAGTACTAACCATTCCAGGAATACTACTCATTCAGCGCCAAATGGCCTGGGTCTCTTGCACCCAAATTGTAAGACTTTATAAGGGTTTATTTGAAAACAATTAACCCTAGATGACTTCCTGAAATAGAATCTTGTATTTAAATTTGCTAAACCTATTTGAAGAATCCCTGCAATAAATTTTTTTCAAAAGTATAGAAATATTTTGTGGATCATGCTAAAAACATATCCTATATAAGTCAAGAAAACTAAGTACATGGATCTTTAAGGTCATCAATAGTGATAATTAAGCTTCTAGGTCTTAAAAATCATTAATAAATAATTGGAGAGATGTTTTCATGTGTGTTTAAAAATTTAAAGCTATATTGTTTTGAAATGATACTATCCACTAAATATTTCATGACTAACATTAAGTCAAGAAATTTAGGGTTTTTTTTTAATTTTTAAGAAATCTTGAAAGCTTGAGTTTTAATTATTTATCAGTCCTCTCCTAATTAATTATATTGCTAGATCTGGTAAATAGTTTTACCTTAAATGCTGGTTCCACTCATTTTGCCTTTAGGCTCTTCCAATATGATATGTGTTTCTGTGAACTGATATTATTTTCTTTTGTTACTCTTACTGAAATGCCCTTAGAAAAGTAAATCTTTCATATTTAAAGCAAAATGTTTACTGGAACCCTCTTTGATTAGAAGTCAGTGAAAATAATTGGATAATTCAACTGACCTGTATGAAAATTAATACATATAATACTCCCTGTATTAACTTGTAGCCTATAAAACCACCTGTCATTATATAGTCAGTAGTTTAACATTTTGTATCTATTTTATATTCACATCTATTTCTTTAGACTGAAATTTTGCCTGAAATGCAGTATGTTCTATATTTGTTTTTTAAGATTTACTTATTTTTGTGTTTTGCTTGCATATATGTAAATGTATCACTTATGGGCAGTGTCCTTAGAAGACATCTTAAATCTTGAGTCCCTAAAACTAGTGTTACAGGTTATTATGAGCCACCATGTGGGTGCTGGGAACCTATCCAGCTCCTCTGCAAGAGCAACAGGTACTGTTAACTGCTGAGCCATTGCTCCAGCACTTTGTTTGCTTTTTTACCCATGCTAGGAAAGCTCTTTTTATTTTGTTGTTTCCAGACATGGTTTCTCTCTGTAGTTTGGCTGTCCTGCAACTTGCTTGTAGACCAGGCTGGCTTCTACCTCACAGAGATCCTGCCTACCTCTATCTACCCCCTGAGCACTGGGATTAAAGGTCTGCTCTTTTTTATGAGGTATACATCTTCAGAGTCTTTATATGTAATTTGTTTTTATTTTCACAGCTGTGTGTGTCTGTCTGCTTGTGTGCCTTCTCGCCTGTGTGGATGATAGCATATTTATGGAAATTAAAGGACAACATTGAAGAGTAAATGTTCTCTTTACACCACATGGGTTCTGAGGAATGAACCCTGGTCAATAGGCTCAGTAGCAAGTGCATCACCCACTGGACCATCTCATTAGCCCTAATGTAACTCTATTGTTAAAGAAATAGTGCTCACCATCACTGTTTTTGTCTGTGGGAAGAAAGTGCAGAAAACCACTTTCTTTGTTCTGTTTCTCAAAGTTAGAAAGTTAAAGTTAAGGTATCATTTCATAGAAAATGGAAGAATGCATGAGTCTTTAAGGCCATTGGTAATTGTAATTACATGTTTTATGTTACATAGATATGAAATATACAATTATAAACTTGTATGTGTCTTCTAATTTTTTTTAATTGATAAACCTAAAACTGGTATATTTTCATTTTAAGATAGAGTCTATGATGCTTACTTTCTTCTTTTTGGCATTTTGGTAACCATAAAAGGATTTAAATGTTCTTTTTATTTATTACAATGTATGTGTATAATGTGCTTTTATTGGTGTGTACATGCCACAACTTAATTTGTCGGTCTGAACAACTTTATGGAGGTAGTTCTTTCTTTACACTTTACATGGGTTATGTGTATTGAACTCAGGTTGTCAGGTTTGCATGGCAAGTGCTTTGCTGGCTGAGCCATATCACTGCTTCTAAAATAATAATTATTCTTTCTGTTTCTTCCTCCTCCTGCTCCTTTGGTTGGGGGAACAAAAGGTGGTGTGACTGTATCTTGAGGGTTTAGGTATATTTACTTGGGTCCATATCTTAACTGGTAATTGTCAATTTTTCCCTGCATTAATACCCAAGAAATTAAAAAAAAAACAAACAAACCAATACTTGAAGTATGGTAGTGAGTGATTTGTTACCATGAGACCCTTGAGAAGGTTCTTAGGGAAACAGAATAATTGTACTTGGCAAATTAGTAAATGGACTTGAGTTAATTTTAGTAATATATGTTTACATTCATCTATACCGTTTGCTTTTCTTTCTCTCTCTTTCTTTCTTCCTTTCTTTCTTTCTTTCTTTCTCTCTCTCTCTCTCTTTCTTTCTTTCTTTCTTTCTTTTTTGTTATTTTTTTGTTTTTGTATGTTTGAAACAGGTTTCTCTGTGTAGCCTTGGTTGTTTTGGAACTCATTATGTAGACCAGATGGCCTCAGACTCAAAGATCTGCTTGCTTCTGCCTCTTGAGTTCTGAGATTTAAGGCATGCACCGTTTTTGATTTTTTTTTTAAGATTTATTTATTTTATTTATGAGTACACTATAGCTGTTTATAGCACATCAGAAAAGTGCATCAGATTCCATTGCAGATAGATGGTTGTGAGCCACCATGTTGTTACTGGGAATAGAACTCGGGACTCTGGAAGAGTAGTCAGTGCTCTTAACTACTGAGCCATCTCTCCAACCCTACCGCTTTTGATTTTTAAGTATGTTCTCTAAAATGTTTTCATTTTGTATAGTGGAACTTTGCATTCTAGTTTTTTATCTTTACTCAGTTTTACCTTTTTCTAGCATTGTAGTTTTCTATTATATAAATAAGCTTTGTAATGTTTGATGATTATGTACAGTTAACCAAGTCACTTAAGCCACTTAATAAATTTCTTGATATTAAATGCCTAAATGGAAAAAAACTGATTTAAATTTTCACTATTTATTTGAGATAGGATGTCACTCTGTAATCCAGGCTGCTGGAACTCATGGCCCCAGACCTATGGCAGTCTTGTATCAGCCTCCCAAGTCCTGGGATTACAGTCATCAGCCACCCTGTTATTTAAATTTGATGACAGGATCTCCTTGTGTAACTTGCTCTGCTTTTTTTTTTCTTCTTCTTTCTGATTTTAACATTGAATTAATGAACATGTTTTTGTTTTCTTGAGACAATGTTTCACTGTGTGTGTAGTTCTGTATTTTTCTGTTGTCTAAACTTTGTAGTATTTGCTACCATTTTCTTCCTTTGAGTTGACTCTATAAGATAATAAACTCAATGGAGTTACTTATCAGAGGATATAAATATTTGTGGAGTTGCCAGGACTTTTGCTTTCTCCCAGAAAAGAGGTAGGCTCACACTGGTGTTTTAGTGTGAATGTGCTACCTTTGCCATCATTTTGTTAACTTGGTGGTTATGATTCTCAATATGATGTCATTACTTGACTGGGAGTTATTAATGGAAAAAAGTTATATTGTTTAGCAGTTTCAAAATCATAATGTAGTTGACCATACAATTTTTATAGTTATGAACAATGACCTATGTACTGGGACAAATACTTAAATTTTCTGCCATTTCCCTCTTTGTTTCTCTTAGAATAGCTTAATAATATCACTGCTTAAATTTTGTGTACTTTGCTCATTGAATTTATTAGTTTTAATTTATGGGCTACTTTCTGAATTACAGATTTCAAGGAATTACTAATTTTTTTAAAGGAATTAACACTAAATTTTCTTTCATATATTCTTCTGGCACAATGAATATAGTTTTAGGGTAGTAGTTAGTACCCAAATTGTGAGCTGTGTTATACTTAGTTATACTTTGTGCCTCACTTTCCCCTGCCTGCCAACAGAGTTTCTCTGAGTTGCCCTAGTTGTTTTGTAACTCACTCTGTAGACCAGGCTGGCCTCAAACTTGGAGATCCACCTGCCTTTGCCTCCTGAGCATTGGAATCTAAGACATGATCTACCCCTGGTATCTCAGTTTTCTTTAAGGAGAACAAACACTTAACCTTTTACTCATTTGACTAATGTGTATCAGTGCTCACAGCTTCATCAGGGACTTGTTGCTTACTCAAGGCATGTTATGGTGTTTACTCTGAAAGTTCATTCAGAAATTCTCATCTTCTATAGTCCCTCCAGGCATGCTTATAATGTGACTTGAAAACAAAAACAGTACAACCGTCATTTATTTAGTAGTTTGGTAATAAATTTGGATTTTCCCCTAAGAATTTCTAATTTGTGGTAGAACTTACTACATTAGGATTTCCATAAATGCATTTCAGAGAATATTATTTTGTTCCCTATGCACTCTTCCCCTATGTCAGACTTCCCATTTCATGTTGTAGTGTAACATATACATATTTCGAGATTATAAAAAAAGACAGTTCTAATAGTTGTTCTTTTGAAGTCTTTATCAAGAATTTAGTTAACATGGTTATACCATCAATTCTCAGTCACAATGTTAAAAGTTGTTGGTGGTTTTTTTTTTATCATTTGTCAGGTATGGGTTTTAAAATATTTATTTATTTGTATATTATGTATATGAGTGCTTTGTCTACATGTATATGTACTTGTATGCCAGAAGAGGGCATCAGATCCCAGGAGAGATGGTTGTGAGCCACCATATGGTTGCTGGGAATTGAACATGATGACCTCTGGAAGAGCAGATGGTGTTCTTAACCGCTGAACCATCTTTCCAGCTCCCTATCAGGTATGTTTTAGTGGTGAAAAATAAATATTGGTTGGATTGGGCTTTCACTTTCTTGAACTTGAATATACTTTTGAGGAGAGAAAGATGTGTGTGTGGTGTACCTGTACATCTATGAGGGTATTTTGGTTGTACATTCACAAGTGTAGAGGCCTGGCAAAATTTTGAGTGTTTGCCTGGATTAGTTTCTACCTTAATTTTTAAGTTTTTATTATTGTTATTTTTGTGAGTATATTTTTTTGTGCATGTACATGATGTATATCTTTGGGCATGCATACCTTGACACATGTGTGGATATCAGGATAGTTCTGTGGAATCAGTTCTCTCTATCTACATTTGCATGAGTTACAAGGTTCAAACTCAGATTGTCAAGCTTGTACAGCAAACACCTTTACCCACTTAGCCTGTCCTACATATTAGTTTTTGACCTGGAGTCTTTTACTAAACCTAGAGCTCATTCATTCAGTGAGGCTAGCTGGCAAATGAGCTCTAGAGAGCCACCTTATTCCTCTCCCCAAAATACTGTGGTTACAAATTCACATTTCTGTTCTTGGCCTGGCTTTTATGTGGGTGCTGGGATCAAACCCAGGTCATCATGTGTGTATGTCAGGTAACTATGCTGACAGCTATTTCTCTAGCTCCTGAATAATTCTAATTCTCTTTTCTTTTTCTTTCTTTCTTTTTTTTTAAGTGTGCTTGTATGTGTATGGTGTGTGTATGCATGTAGTACAGGTATGTAATCTCAGCAGTGGGAAAGTAGAGACAGGAAGAGCTGAAGTTTATTATTCTTGATAACTTAGCAAGTTCTAGGCCACCCTAGGTCATTTGAGATTTTACCTCCCAAAACAAAAAACAACCTTGGCTGACTTAGAACTCACTAAAGAGATTCTTTTCTTTTGTCTCCCAAGTGTGGAGGCTAAAGGGATATGCCGCCATACCTGACCCCAAAAAAGTTTATATTAAAAAAACTAAAATTTTAGTTAGGGGAAGAGAGTAAATACATTTTACTCACGTATTTTGAGCAAAAATAATATTGTAAACATTATTTTATATAAATATTCTATTACCAAATCTAAAACCAAATTATTAGTAAACCTTAATCTATTACTTTTCATATTTGTCACTGTTAGTCTGTGAATTTTGTGAAACCTGAACTTGCCTAATTAACCCAGGGATTAGTGGTCTGGGAATAATTAAAAATAAAGTTTAACTTTAAAAATACCCTAATTTGTTTTGAGTTTTTTGTTGTTTTTTTTGTTTGTTTGTTTTTTTGTTTTATTTTTTGAGATAGGATCTCACTGTGTAGATCTGGTTAGCCTAGAATTTACTATGTAAGTCAGGCTGACTTTCCCCTCCTAGAGATCTGCCTTTCTGTGCCTTCTGACTGCTGAAATTAAAGACATTGTATCCATTATTATTGTTGTTGTTATTTTAAAGAATATCGTGATACTGAGCTGATTTCACTGTTTACATACTGGTTTCTTGTGTTGCTTTATGCTTCTCATCAACTTTGAGATCGAAGCTTCAGTATAGGTTGATGACAATATGCCTGGAAACCATCTGTTGTATGTTGTGAGTAGAGAAAAAAATTAAAAACTACTGCTTTTCTCATTGAGATTGGAAATAAATTTCTCATTTTTGATGAGTTTATTGATGAACTTAACATTCCATATCCATTATATTCAAAGATAATAGCAAATTCATAAACTAAAGATCAGTTTAACCCTCACAGAAGATTTTGGCATTATATGTGTACTGTTTAGTTTCTAGCCATAAAAATAAAGTATGATTTAGTGTTAAGCATTAGGAAAATGTATTATTTAAAGTCAAGGTAAAATGCAGTATAACTTACAAACTTACATAAATTTAATACTGTTTGAGTTAATGCCCTAGTTTGTATTTTACACATTATTATTACTATTATTAATATTTTTTGGGAGGGTATGGGTTTTTCTGTTTTTTATTTTTGTTTGTTTTTAAGGTAGGGTTTCTCTGTGAAGTTCTGGCTGTCCTGGAACTTGCTCTATAGAGCAGGCTGACCTTAAACTCTGTGTTTGAGTTCCACCTGCCTCTACTTCCAGAGTGCTGGGACTAATTAGTGCATCACCATCTCTCAGCCACATTATTTTAATTCTTTTTGATATTCATCAAATTCATTGGTGGATCATTGTGAAATCATAGTATTTAAATTTTCCTAATATGGGAATCTAAAGATACTTTTAACATTGAATGGGTATAACTTGTTTTTAGACTTGTAGATTTAGATTTGTTAGGAATATTTTCCTGTTCCCAGGATAGATCTAAGATCATCTTGTACTTTGTGGTACTTATGAAGTCACAAAGAAATTGTGACACAGAAAACTCTCTGCCTATTTATGTTTCTGCTTCCCTTGAATGACATTGTAAGAGAGCACAAGTCCATCCTCCTGGTACCCTAACATTTTTGTTCACTATAAAGATTTTCCATTGCCAATTTATAAATTACCATATATTTAACATCTGAAGATAGTACAAAGTTATTTTTGTAGGTCAAGAAGTTTAGATTGCCTTATCTGGGTCCTCTGGGAGCCCTCTACTTTTAGCTAAATCATAAAAATAAAAATATATTTAATAATAAAGTTCTGTATGATACTTAAATGTGTATATAGATTATGTAGTATTTTAAAGTAATCTCTAGTTCAATCATATTGTCACAGATGACCAGATTTTATTGTATGTTTGGAGGCCTAAAGCCAAGATCAATGTGTTGACAGTGTTATGTGCAGTTTGAAGTCTCTGGGGAAGAATCCACTTGCAAGATCACTCACCTTGTTGGCTTTGCCCTCCTCCCTCTTCTGTTGCTTCCCACCTGTCCAGGGTTGCTCTTCATTTGGGGAAGGTGAAGTGCTTTCCTTGTGGCCATCTCTGCCAATGGCAGATCCAGGTCCTCTATTTCTAATCCTGCTGAATTCTCTTTCTCTGAATGGCAGTGTACTCAGTGTACTCTAGATTGACTCACCTGGATGGATGCCTGAGGACATTTTGTTTTGGGATCTGTAATCTCTATATACCTGCATAGTTCCCTTCCTTTTCTTTTAATAGGACCTATTCACAGGTTCCAGGAATTAGAGCCATAGACATTTTTTAGGGACCACTTCATCTACTACAAATTGATTCCTTAAACTTTATTATAAGTTTAAATCACTGAAGAATTTAATTTCTGGTTTTGTTTGTTTGCATCTTGATCTGAAGGCAGCAGGAATGAACTGAGATACTAGACCTACCTACCTTGAACAACTTCTTGTTGTTTTTGTTTTTCGAGGCAGGGTTTCTCTGTGTAGCCCTGGCTGTCCTGGAACTCACTCTGTAGACCAGCCTGGCCTCAGAAATCCACCTGCCTCTGCCTCTCAAGTGCTGGGATTAAAGGTGTGCACTACCACTGCCCGGCTGAACTTCTAAGACCTCACAGCCCACCCCCTAGTAACACTTCCTGCAACAAGGCCACACCTTCCAATAGTGCCACTCCCTATGAATTAAACATTTAAACACAGGAGCCTATAGGAACCATTCCTATTGAAACCACCACATCTAACTTCTCAATTTTCAAATTTCTTCATTCTCGTGGAACTCCCTCTCAGGACCATGAGTTTTCAGATAATATTCCAAAAGTGGAATGTGGAATATATAAATATATATATTCCTTCTTAAAATTACAAGACTGGGGCAAATTTGGGATAAGAGAGGAGTATGGGGGACATTTCTCTTTTTGAAATGCATGAAAATGAGGACTCAGGGAAAAAAGCAAGTTGATGACTGAGAAACTAAGTATCCTTTGGAGAGTTTTCATATACTATTCATTAATATAAAGCCTTTTAAGGTTGTGACTTTGTAAAGTTGCCCCAAACCTGTTTACATAGTATCTTCATACCTACATACCACTCAGGACTTCTCTTGGATATATAAGACTCTTGAGTTTGTGACTAAGAAAAGATTGTTTCCTCTTTAACAATGATGTCTATCCCTTGGGCTTTGTGTTCTGGTAGTATTTAACTCTCTGTAGAGTGCTTACTAAGTTGGCAGTACTGGTAGCTTTGTGTGGAGATATTGCCTCTTCCTATAGGTTATTTATGTCCAGTGTAAGAAATAAACAGAAAGTGGTTAATATTTGTGAAGGAGAGATTCCCTATATCTGTGCCTTCCAAGCTTTAATAAAAGGTATTATTTTTATGTTTCTCAAAATCTAGATGATTATGGATAAGTCAAGCTGTGAAGGACAAGTATGGCTACTTAACCTTGTTGCTTTAAGTGATAATTGCCTCGCTATGTTTCAAGATGGTAGTTCTAGTTTTTTTGTGACCAACTGCTGAAATAAGAATATAAACATCTAAGCCAGGCGGTGGTGGCGCACGCCTTTAATCCCAGCACTCGGGAGGCAGAGGCAGGCGGATTTCTGAGTTCGAGGCCAGCCTGGTCTACAGAGTGAGTTCCAGGACAGCCCGGGCTATACAGAGAAACCCTGTCTCGAAAAACCAAAAAAAAAAAAAAAAAAAGAATATAAACATCTGTATGCAGATGGGCAGACCTAAAGCCATGCTTGTAAAAATGAACATTTTTTTGAAAAACAAAATAGTTTGCAAGAATCTATCTCTGCCTGAAATACTTGAGCATTTTTCTAATACCATCACACTGAGCCAATTTATAAAACCAATCTGCAGGTGAGAGGAAGAAGGGACAATTATAAATATCAGAATGGCATTGTAAGAGCAAAGAAAAATGAATTGTACTTTGGAAGAATAGGCTTATATAGACCATCCACAAAAGTGTCCATAGGATTGCTATTCCATTTAGAGCCATAGTTTGCATTTGTGTTGCTAAATATCCCCTTTGAGTCCTTTCTTCATAAAGAACAGTTTCTCATTTAAAACTTTTTTCTTTCATCTTTGAAATAAGACAGTTTCTAGTTTCCGGTTTTTCACTTTTAAGTTATTAAACATTAAGAAGCCTTCACTGTTCCTAAAGGAAAGTGTTGTTCTTCTTTCTAGTAGTCTGTAATTGGAAAATCTCCCAGATTCTTATGTGGTTTGATAATGAGGGTTAATTCATAAGGTAATGAATGGTACAGGAACATTTATTTCCTTTTGAACACCATGCGTGGGAAATCACTATCTTTTCCTAACATAGTTGATAGCCGAACCTTCTGCCAAGTTCTTACCTATCTTACCTTATCTAGTACATATTTATAAGTTTTGTGAATTGCCTGTAAGAGTTTACTTTCAGCTGGGTAGCCTCCCTGCCATTTTTGGCCAATTGTGACTTAAGTTCTGTCCCATAGAATGTGAATAGAATTTTCCTTTGGAGTTTCTAAAAAGTCCCTAAAGAGAAGCCATTATTTATTTCTGTTTCCCTTGCTGCCTGATTCACAGCTGTGATGGCTAGAACTTTAGCATTTGTTACACACCTTTATGGAAAGGGAATTATGATAATATCAGGGCAGCAGAGGCCCCTGAGTCTCTTATGATTATGGTTCTGGGATGCTTGTGTTTATATGAAATGATTAAATTGCCGAACAATACAAGATTTCTAAGATGCATGGAGAAGCATCAAGCTGTTTCCATGTAAGAAGCACTTTTAAACTAGGGCCCATAGATTTTGCTGTGTAACAACATTAAACAACAAAAATATTAATTTTCACTCTGAACATTCTGATGCTTGGATTCAACTCTGACATTTCACATGTTATCTGTCCTTCAGGTATACGCTGCTAAAGATCTCGTTTTCTTCCTTTCACCATAGTTCTGTTGCCTTTCCTCCATCCTTAAAATTGTTTTATACCTACGGATGGTGATGTGTTGGCAATTTGGGGGCTATATGGTGAACATCTTTTTGAAGCATTTGATATTTTGGGAGAAATTTTAATTTTATATAATAAGAGAAATAAGCAAGATTTAAATATAAAATGTATATCAAACAGGATAATAAGTCTATTCTCTTCTCCTTTTCTCCTTTTCTCTAGCGATACTAGATGGCAACTTGGGAAGTATTGCTTGCTTAGCAAGAGCTTAGGGATTCCTGTTAACAGAGTAAAACTCATGGCCCACCAGCTACAAAGGTAAGATAATTTGAACTTCTCCCCCCTCCTACCTCTGTGTGTGTGTGTGTGTGTGTGTGTGTGTGTGTGTGTGTGTGT